>NC_136853.1:11841428-12361185 GCF_951799975.1 Gobius niger | reverse complement strand
CAGCACTTATGTGGTGCTCGGACAGGGCTTGTTTCCAACATTGCATTTGAAAGGGTTCATGAGGTTTAAAGCGCCTCATCATCCATGTGCTTTGAACTATGTTATGACTGCATGTTGTTCCATCACAGACTTATCTACAACTGTGTCTATTTTCAATCCTTTAGCATGTTTGATAATCTTGCGTATTCTCAAAAGCCGGCTCCTGCTTCAGCAAGTGTGTCTTTGATTTCCGTCTGTTCATTTCAGACATCAAATTGTCTTCAAGACAAAGCAAATATTGCTGAGAGCTGTTGCTATTGAGAGCCTAGTTTACCGTACTTTCCCGACAATAAGATGTTACTGTTTTGACACGCTTTGAACCCTTTGGCCAAAACAATGATGCGGCTAATTTACAGATTTTTACGCCCTGTGGGAGCTGGAAGCGCAAGAGTGAGACAGACAGGTGGAAGAGGAAGATGTTTGATTTAGGAGTCACTCTGTACATCATGCACACACCCTCATCATGGACAACACACAAAGAAATGCATATGACGATAGTGCACAGGAGGAAGATGATGAAGGAAATCAATGATGGCTTATATTCAGGCGTGCACAATAGTCCGAACATTACGGTAAATAGATTCAACTTGTTGCTGTGTTTCCTGTGCTGGCAACAATGGCATTGTGTGTGGAAAGAAATTATGGATGAATTACGTTAAACTGGTTTAAAAGCTTGTACGATGGTGAATAGAGAATATTTGACTGACATATTTAATCATTAAAAACGTCTGCGTATGTGGTAGGTGTTTGTGTGATTGTCTACCTGGTTTTTACGTCTTGCTGTGCTGCTTTTTAGCCAGGTCATCACTGACTGCAAATGAGAATTGGTGTCACACCTAGACCCTAATTCACAAATCTGTTTAAACCTCCAGGATAGGTTTGTCTTACCCAGGGAGACAAACCCAGACTTGTGCATCTCTGGGTAAGAGCTCTACAAATGCTGGCTGAGTTAGCCCTCGGTTTCTCTGTGGTGGAGCTGTGCGCAACATCTCGCAGCACAGGCTGAGTTCGAGCTAAGTGACCAATGACAACCAGAGACACCATGAATATCAAACTGCAGGCACTAAAGTCATGACTATCTGTCACACATGACCATGACGGGCTGACAGATTTAATGCATTGGCAGTGTCCGCGCACTCACAGCTTCACATCTATTGTTTCAACATGTGAAGATTGAGTTTTTTCTGGTCCCAAGAAATACCAGCATAATTGACTTGGAAAAAAATGATGTAGAGCAATATTTTTTTTTGTAATGTAGAAAAGAGACTGTGTTTTGGTTATTTGGACTGACAGACACACAGCACATGGACAGTGGGTGGATGAAACACATTTCACACCAGTTGGTTGTGGTGTCCAATAGAAAATGGTGTTTTTTAGTTTTGGTTTGGTTCGAAAGTGGAAGTTCAGTCAGAGGCTCAGACCAACGCCCTCACGGCTCTACATGAGCATGTACTGTGCACGCTTATCTAACAAAAAGTCTGTACCCAAACTCATTATTCATGTAACATGTAAACTGACCGGACCACCTTATACATTTACAGCTTCACAAAGAGCTTGAAGTGGATCATTCACTTATAGCATAGTACTAAAACAGAACAATGGCTGAGGGGCTTGTAATACTGCTTCACAGCAAGCAGCCTCTCTGACTCCCTGTGGCTGTTCTGGGGTATTCCCACTTCCCAATCAAGGCACAAAAAAAAAAGATGCATTTTCTGCTGATCTTCCAGATAGGTACTCACAACACACTCTTCAGATGTGTCCCCAGGAGCCACAGAGCTGCTGTCTACTGCTCCTTTCAGGTTGCCCTGGGGCAGCCTGGTCAGTCCAGAATGATATCCCTCTATAAATATTCTATACACGGACTCTGGGCCAGATGAGAAAACTCAGACGGTCTCGTGCAATCAGATGAACTGATTTGCCGTCGCACGTTGTTTGAAAGCAGTAAATAACCAGAAACGCATCAGCGCTAGGTGAGTTTCGTGATTTATAATCCTGTTTGAATATTCAGAACCGCTAATCACATCTTGTCGCCGGCCCGTTGGTCACACCGCTTCCTGTTTCATGTTTGTTTCACCTCTGAACGCAGTTAATGCCTTGGTTACTAGACTCGAATCGCTGGTACAACGGTGAGTCTAATGCAATTGAATGCATTATATTCCTTCATCCAATCTGGCCCAGCTTTAGATAAACAGGAGAGTTTTTCATATCAGTATGTAACAATTGCATAATTTCCATACATAATTACACCATATTTTAAACTGAATGATAACAATATGAAAATTGCACTTATACTGATTACCCTTATGCACAGCTCTGTGCTGGTTCCCTGTGGTGTAGTACCATGCTGGCTGTGTGAACGTTTTAGTGTATAGAATTATGAACTCGTTTCTGTTGTATTTCACATTAAAGCACCAGATTTCTGCAGATCGTACAGTAGAGGTCCTGTAGACGAAGTCAGTTTAATGTAAGCCTGTGTTCATTCCTATTGTGTGTCCATTGAGCCCTGAACATTTCAAAGCGCATCATTCTAAACTCGACATCAGCACACATGGCCTTTGTTTTGCGGGTGAAGCATGTCGACCATAGACAGTATGTACCGCACTTCCGCCCCTCCTCAGCCCAGCCTGCCATTGCCTCTGTGCATCTCTGCGCCCCTGATAGTGATCGTGGCAGGCCACAATGAATAATGTACACTTACCGTAATGGAGGACAGACACAAGACTCACAAAAAGAGCACACACTACTGCGCCACTGGAACAACCCACGAGCGCCAGGATGATCTACGCTTCTCAAGGACTCATAAAGGAAGCACACCCCTCGCTCATATCTTTAATGAGCGCCATCAGGGAGTCTACTGTACGTAAATTATTAATACACGCGGCAATTAGATGTATAACAGTCCCGGGGAGATGATAACATGCTCAAAAACCCATATAGGCAAATACAACAGACAAGCGGACAAGAAAAGCAAATAAGAGGAAGGGAAGGGACCTAAAAAAAATATACAGTACATTTATAGACTTGCGATCAATGTTCTGTATGTAGAAAAAAAAAAATTGCCCTTCCAGGTACTGCCAGGTCTAAATCAAGACCAAACCAGAGCTAGGGCTACAGTTAAGCTCGTGTGCATGTTGCTACAGTCAGTCATTTGCATTTGTCTCCAAGTTTTCAAAACACTGTCATTGAACACTCAACCTTACAGCTCACAAACCAATTATGTCGAGTGTTTCCACTGACGAAGCCGTCTGATGCTGCGCCACATCTGCAAATGAGATTCCCGGCAGAAATGTGGAGAAATTGTGAAGTTGAAAATGACGTGTGAATTTGCATGATGGGGACAAATGTGTGAGGATTTGGATATGTGCTATTTCGATTTGAGCATTTCATATTTCAAGTATGCAATGCCTTTCCAAAGGTGTATAGGTAAACTTTCACCTCTACAGCTGTTCATATGAAGTGAATGGGTGTTGTCTAAGTCAGCGGTTCCCAAACTTTTTGGGAACCATTGATAGTCCATGTAGCCCCTCCTTAAGGGTTGTAGTTTATGAAGAAGCAATCACTTTAAAGCCCTCTTTGAAGTAAAAAGACAATGTCGGCACGGTAGCATAGCGGTTAGCGCTCGTGCTTCATAGCTAGAAGGTCCCGGGCTCGATTCCCACATGGACGGGGCCTTTCTGTGTGGATGTTCTCCCCGTGTCTCTGTAGGTTTCCTCCGGTTTCTCCTACCATTAAAAACATGTACAATAGGCCAGGATGAATGAGAGTGTGTTTGAGAGTGTGCATGGAGGACGACGGATGGAAATTAGCCCATGGCTACAATCTGGCGTGGCGTGTTTACCTGCGACACACCAATGTATGTTCATTAACATGCACTGTCCTGACCAAATAAATAAATAAATGTTATGTACAAAATGTACCTAAACTTATCCCTAAAATACACATTTTACTGCAAAATATAGCCTTTCCTAACAAAATAATGTTATTTTCCTTTAATCTAAAATAGTTTCAAGTACCCCCCGTTAGGTCCTTGAGAACTCTTGCAGGTCCCCGCACCCCTGGTTGGGAAACACTGGTCTCAGTGACTTGGCATTCAATGTTTCTCAAAGGCAACTGGAACAGCAGCCACTTGCGCCCAAGTAGATGATGTGATCTGTTGAATTTTGCTGTATCTGTTACTGACCATGTGGTACTACGGTGACGTCGTGGTTCACGCTCACTTCACAGGCGGCTACAGAGTCCTGGGTTCGGACCTCATGGATGTTTCCTGTGTGGAGTTTTCTCTGCGTCTGAGCCGGCTTCCTCTAATCTGACAGAAGATCTGGAGAAGGGGCCCTCAGTACTTCCGCGTACGAACACCCACGGTGTCAAAATGGGTCATTTTGAGCGGTGGGAAAATGAGTTTGCTGTGTCATGAACCACGACCATGCAGTTCAAAGTAACTCAAAGTCACCAACTTCAGTTACACCTCACCTTATCACTGTAAGTTTGTTCTCTTTCCCTAATTCCACTTAATCACCCTGTATTAGACAAGGCTGTTCTTTCGGTCCCGCAATGTTCTCGTAATGCCTCTTTCGTCCTCCGCGGTGCTGCTCCTGTGACCCGAGGGTTAATAGCTGGCTCTCCTCGCTCACCTCCAGCGCTTTGAACACCCGTTTAGAACAGGCATTACACCGGTTATGATATTGTTCATCACAGGATTTAATCTCAGCGCTCCGACATGTTTACCGTCTTGAGACAAATTTCCGGGCCAGACAATGTCATATCTTCAGAGAGATTGTGTTTTTTTATGCTTATGGCCAGACTCATTTCATAATTATGATAGGTTTGCGAATCAATTACAAACGAATTGAAAGCATAGGGAATGGTGCAATTCGCAAGGCTGTAGTTCATTGAGAAAACTAAATAATCCAAGTATGTCTGAAACCACCGCCTCTACAAACTGAAACGCATGCTTCTATAATCGTATTAGTTTAGCAGTTTTGCTTTTCAGTCTTATCAGCATTTACAAGGGGGGCATAACACCTTGCGAGAGTAAAAGTAAATGTTGATTTAGTACAACTTGCAAGTCCAGTCACAAGCGCAATACTTGTTAGAAATCACAAAAGGGTTCGGCCTGATAATACGGACAGTTTCAGGGCGAGCTCTGGATTCACATGTGACTGTCAAGGTTTGGTTGGAGTGTGTTCTCTGAGGTCAAACGCATTAGGGGGCCATTGGAGGTAAATTCACATGCAAAGCCGGAGCTATTAAATTGGGATTAATGGCAGGCGGGGTAAATGGAACGTAATTTATTCGATTACATGCTGATGTCATGGGCTGGAGGCACCAAGGTAATGCCGCGCAGGATGTCATTATTCATCTGATCCAAGCCGTAATGGCTATTTAGAGGGGCTGCATCCGCGCACAGCATTCAGGCAGCTCAGTGTGGAAGAGCGGGATGGTGGATTTGGAGATGACCTGGATTGAGGGAGTCAAGGATAAAGCAGTTATAACTGAAGTATAGACTGGCTTATGGACAGTGCCTGTTGGAGATCCTTTGTTTTGGAGAAACAAAGGAGCGAGTGGACGTGGTCATTTGGAATGATTAGTCGCTGGCCTTTAGTGACCTATACCTTGATCTTAAACATGTGCATGTGTTAAAGGAAAGGAAACATCCAAGTTGAGGTAAATGATGAATGATCGTTGTGGCGTGTCGTGCTCACGCCTTTAATCCTGAAGATTGTACAAAACATTATTTCCAAATCTAGTAATGGCATGTTTTCTCCTTGATGTTATTTGGTGCAGTCTTTGCAATTTGTTCTCAATTCACTTAACAAAGTATTAAATATATAAATTATAGGTGTACATTTTTGACATAGGGCCTCATTTCCTAGTTATCCAGAGTGTTGCTGGTGCCTGGAGATATTTCTTTTGTAGTTCATGCAGTTCTTATGTTTGAAGAGTTACGTGTCGCTAGGCTAATGCAAGGCTAGTGCATTTCTATGGTATCAGCTAGCCTGCATTAAAAGCAGTCTGACCCGCTCTACAGTGCACCTGCGGCAAATCACTTATAACACCAGACTAACCATATAAATGTCCGTGTCGATAGAATCATTTTAACCATTTTGCATTTAAAATACCTTATATTTGAGCAGCATCTGCTTCATGGTTGTATAAGCTACGCAGCGGCGGAGTGATCAGCTAGGAAATAGTCCCTCAAAATGCGATCATTCATATGATGCAAGGTCAGTTATATTCCAAAAATGATTCTATCGACACGGACATTTCTATGGTTAGTCTGGCGTTATAAGTGATTTGCCTCAGGTGCACTGTGGAGCGGGTCACACTGTTTTTAATGCAGGCTAGCTGACATCGTAGAAATGCGCTAGCCTTGCATTAGCCTAGCGCCACGAAACTCTTCAAACAGAAGAACTGCATGAATTACAAAAAAAATATCACCAGGTACCAGCAACACTCTGGATAACTAGGAAGCAAGGCCCTATGTCCAAAATCCTGAAATATCCCTTTAATGCAAAGTATTTATCTCTGTGCGTAAAAGTTAGGGTTAGTACACATGTGGTGGACTTTGGCGTCACTTTGCACTGTTCACAATTAGCTTCCTTGTCTCATTTTGATCCTTTTGAAGTAAGAATCTAACTGCGAAAGCAAAACTAAAAACATTGAAACGAAAGTGCTGTTTCTGTAGTTAAGGACTTTTCTTTGGAAGTGAAACTTTCTCAATTACTCAATGACACCTGCAAAGAATGGATGCCAAGGCTTGGGCAATCTATATCATTTGCATGTGGCCCCTGTTCCCGCTCACCCTTATTGGGGCTGACCTCAATGCGCAGTGACCCAGTGGGAATGGTGTCTTTTGAAGGTCTTATTTGGGGCTGAATTAATGAGGCTGTTTGTTTGGAGCATATGCGTCTTCCTTGTTTTCTTGCGCACAGCTATGTAAGCAATATTAACGCACTGCATAATTGCCTGCATGGAAATTGGTTGGAAAAAAAAAAAAAAAAAGTCGGAATTCCCCTTGTCACCGCCGAAAGCAGTCATTAAGCCTTCAGAGAGGGGAACGCACACGCACAGAGAGGTCAGCCGGGGTGGAAGGAGGGCACAGCGGTGTGCGCTCTTTGGGTTTTGGGTCACGTTCAAGGCCGGGGTGTTTTTGCGGCGTTAACGTTGACTGTTTACAATCGGGCTGTGTCAGGACGTCTGCACAGATAATGATACGGCAGCAGCCTCTGGTCGGGCCACACAGTCAGTCAGCCGCAACAAGCAAACTACAGGGTCAGAAGGTTTCATACATGATCGCAAGCATTCACTGCAGTGATCAATGATACGTTCCCAAGCTTTTATACATATATATTTAATTAGTATTCTATGTTTCATCATATTAAATGTCTGGAAAACCAGTGATGCCACAGCCTTAAAGGGATATTTCAGGATTTTTGACGTAGGGCCTCATTTCCTAGTTATCCAGAGTGTTGCTGGAGATATTTTTTTTGTAATTCCTGCAGTTCTTATGTTTGAAGAGTGTCGTGGCGCTAGGCTAATGCAAGGCTAGTGCATTTCTATGGTATCAGCTAGCTTGTATTGCACAGTGCACCTGAGGCAAATCACTTATGACGCCAGACTAGCCATATAAATGTCTGTGTCCACAGAATAATTGTACGTATTTTACATTTAAAATACCTTATATTTGAGCAGCATCAGCTTCGTGTTTGTATAAACTACGCACCGGCGGAGTGATCTGCTAGAAAATAGTCCCTCAAAAAGCGATCGTTCATGTGATGCAAGGTCAGTTATATTCCAAAAACTATTCTATCGACACAGACATTTATATGGTTAGTCTGGCGTTATAAGTGATTTGCCTCAGGTGCACTGTGGAGCAGGTCACACTGTTTTTAATGCAGGCTAGCTGATACCATAGAAATGCCCTAGCCTTGCATTAGCCTAGCGCCACGAAACTCTTCAAACATAAGAACTGCATGAATTACAAAGAAAATATCTCCAGGTACCAGCAACACTCTGGATAACAAGGAAATGAGGCCCTATGTCAAAAATCCTGAAACATCCCTTTAACTGCTGTGCACACGCTGAACGCTTGAATATCAATAACTCACTTTTTCCATGAGAAAAATTTGACAAATCACTTCCGTGTGAACTGACTTTATAATCATTGCATTACCCTACACTTTTCATGCTCAGCCTTGACTGTAAGTTCACCAATGGAGGGATATAATGTACCCAGTGCCATGGCGGAAGTCGGCCGTCTCTGAGTGCTCCTCGTATCACTTTCCAAACCCCTGCTGTCCTCATATCTCCACCCACTTAGGCCACCATTTTCAAATTCACTGGCACCGCGTCTCCTCGATCTCATCTCTCCCTCCCTCCCTCTCTCTCTCCCTCCCTCACCCTCTCTCTCTCTCTCTCCCCTTTCATCTCTGTGCTCTCCCTTCTTCCCTATCTCCAAAGTGATTTAGTATCATGTGATTAATGACATCCATTAGAAGCTTCAATATCAGCGCGTCCGAGAGTTCACCAGATACAGCCCATGGAGCATCTGGCCAAGCGCGCTGCAAAATTAGCCCTTAGCAAAAGCAGGGAGGCGCAGCCGCGTTTGCTAATTTGTAGTTTGAGTAAACACACATATGCATAGGCCCGCATGCCAAGGGGCTTTATTAAAAATGTAATTAGGATTCAGACACCTTGAAATGAAGCCACACTATTTTGTTTACCGCAAATAAAAGCTAAAATGAGCCGCTTTGAATTGCTGAAGTAACATCGCCAGCCCTGTGATGGAGCCAAGTCTATGATTTGTGAAAGGCTGACATCCTCTAGCGCAAAAAAACACTGTTGACTTTTGCTTCTAAAAAAGAAATATGTGTGTGTACAGTTAATTTGGAGATAGTCATGTTTGCAAACTTTTGGCTGGTTTCTTCACACTATATACAATGAAATACATATTCTCATTGTCTCCTTTACCATATAATACTTGTAACATTAAAGCAGCAAACTTATTTAGCTTAATAAATCCTTTCCGTAGTCCCTCTGGGGGTAATGCAAGTGTTGATGGGATGATTCTTTCATCTGCCCCTGGTGTCTCTGGCCAGAAAACCACAATTGCAACTTGGCTGCCACCGGGTCAGAGCCACCAATACACACTAATGGAATCAGGAAGAAGAAGCTAACAGGCTAACGGGCAAAGCTAGCTTAAACAGTATTTACAGTCAAGCTTGAGTGAAAAAAATGATCTCCATTGTGTAATTGGATGAACAATAGCCCTCTCTCCTTTTGTCTTTTTATGTATTTACTCTCATGGACAATTAATGAGTAAAAAAACGCAACATACTACAACACCTGCAGTGGCGCTTATGGCCTCTAGGGGCACTGCTTTGAAGTAGAACTAAAAACGAAAATCTTTTCCTTGTTGAAGTCTACTTTCCGAGCCCTTTTAGCATAAACGTGCACATTTTGCACTTCTTTTGTGTGTCATATTTAAGCAATTCATAGCAATTTTGATATTCTGAGGAGCCGATGTCTTTGAAAATATAAGTTGTTTCTCTTCAATGTGACACAATGAATGTTCAGTGGGAGTACAGATCACTTCAATTATGTTTTTGTTTTCATTATAGACCTGTGACGGAGAAAGCCAAACAAAATGTGATCTGACATCGGCTGTTTGCCAGATACTCCGATTTTTAGTTTCTTCAATAGTGACAAAACACATCCCCGGTAGCTGGGTCGTCTGTGGGCGTCTGACAAGAGAAATGGAATGCTGTAGGCTCAAATACATACTTAAACAACTTGTGTATTGTAAACTTGAGTCCACATTGCCACAGTGTATATTTTTCACTGTTTTTGTTCCTATAGGTACAGTAATAAATTGAGTTAATTGCGAAACGTGCGTTGCGGTTCACAGCTCGAGGTACCCCAGGTCTTTCTATGCGGAGCGTGTATGTTCTACCCGTATCTGCGTGGGTTTCCACTGGGTGCTCCGGTTTCCATTGCCATGTTAAACATGTACAATAGGTTAAGCCTCCAGGCAGGTGATTCTGAGCAGTATCCAGGCCACATCTGGAGATGAGTTCCCTGGTGATTGCCTATTGCAGCTGCCCACTGTTTCGACAGGTCGCCCAGTGGCATTGTAGGATGGGTTAAATGCAGAGAGTGAATTTGGTGGTGTTGGATCCAAAACATTTTTGTAAATATTGTATATACAGAACACTGTGGCTTGTGGATCATGTTAATGTTAATTCTGTGACACTATCCCTCATGTGTAGAGATGTGGGTCATCTGATTGGTCAGGTGACCACTTAACACTTATATATACAGGTGTGTCTCTAACACGCTCATGTCTGATGAAGGGCATGTGACCCGAAACGTCACATATATCTAACTTAATGGTGTAAGAAACTATTAAAAACATTGTGAGTTTTCACTGCTGTGCGGACCCTTACTTTAAATCTGTGTATAAATTTGACCCACCCCAATGCATCTGAGCATTATGTTTGACCAGGACTATATGGAGTTCTAGCCTATTGTGCATGTTTGGGGGTTAATGGGAGAAAATATGTAACATACAAGAGATAACCAGTTATCCATTCAGCCCCTTGCATAGAAATGATCCTGAGTGGTCTGTGAAATGAACATGGCTGCTCAATCTCCTCCTACGAAGCCTGTGCCTTAAAAGGGCAAAAAGGCGGGAATGGACCAAGGACTGTTTCTGTGAGTGAGTGCAACCACACAGCCCGCCTGCTGTCACAGCGCCACTGTTCCCATCAGAGCTGAAGGTTATGGAGTCAGTCCTTGCTCATGGCAGTTCATGCATTGGTGTGCCGGGACCTCCATTTTGGCTCAGTAGTTTCATAATTAAGAACAACCCTTTAAACTGTGGAAGGTTTAGCTCAGCTGAACAGTTGAACACATTTTCCAGAAACAATAGACTTTGGTTGTAGATTCCATATCTGACATCAATTCTTCTGCATTATTCTTTTAACAGGTCTTTCTCTCAGTTGTAAGATCAGTAGTTCTTATTTATTAGAATTGTGATTCTCTGACACTACTTTCCATATGTTTCAAATTCTAACCCCAGATTTTTTAATAAAAACAGGACATTAAAAATGTATTTGCAAATTCTTGTGCCATAGCCCAGAACATGGTGTGCACACCATTCCCGTCTACAATGGCCCTTCCAGTGTTCAATAGTGTGCAAATGTATTCCCTTCTGCCGGGCGCTTCATATCTAGAGCGAGAAAAGCTATTGTGCGCTTTCCCAGACCAGAATGGAGAGAGTTATTCAAATATGTAGCTGTATGAATTGTCAGAGTAGACAGTCGTACGTCCTGCCGCCGTGATGGATTTTGCCTGGATATTTGGGCTGAAAAGTTGCTATAAAATGTTAAGCTCGTACTGTGCGGGAATAATTTGCTGCCTGCCAGACTCCAAATACAGAGGGAAAAGTCACCACACAGTTTTAAAAGATGAATCACTATCAGCTCCGCTGGGGGTCAAAGTACTTAATTTCCCTAATCGAGCACAGACACTATTACCTCAATTCAAGGGAAAGTTGCTCAGTCAATTTTTTGTATTTGTCCAGAAAATACTTCAAAAATAAAAAGACCAAATTTCATTTGAAAATAGATGTCATGATTGATAACTTCTCAGGTCTGAAGACATTCAAATTTTGCCCACATTTTACGATGTGAACAAATATTTTCCTTGTCGCCAGTCAAGCCAAGTAGAGATCCTTGAAATCTCAAGTAAGGGTTAAGGTTAAGGGTTCAGTGTAAACTTTATTGATAGATCTGTAGGGAAATTCGTTCTCTGCATTTGACCCATCCTTCAATGCTTCTGGAGCCACCTGTAGGAGCAGTGGGCAGTCGCAGTAGACAGGCCACGATGAGGCCATGTCTTATGGTCAGAATCACCTGGCTGGTGGATTAACATATTGTTCGTGTTTTTAGTGGTACAGGAAACCAGAGTACCCGACGGAAACACAGGGAGAACATGCAAGCTCCACACAGACAGGCCCCTTGTCTAGCCCTGAAATTGAACCCGTGACGTTGCACTGCGCTACCGTGTCACCTATTTATAATACTTCAATTTATTTTGCTTCTTACCACCTCTGTAAGTTGCATTATGTGTGAAGTATTTCAGGGGAATTTTGAAATAATGCAAATGAAACACGCAGTGACGCTTATGGCCTGAAGGGGGATGAGTTACTAAATTCTGCTTCAAACAGTATGCTAAGAATGGTTTAAAACATCGAAATCTGTGCCACAACAACAACAAGCTCCCAATTAGATTTAGTTGAAAGAAACCAAACATTACATTTGAAACTGTGGCTATACAACGGGACAATATGATTTTGTTTTATGTTCCCGTAATGTCATCATAATTATCTTCTCCTGTAGCGGTTTGAGTGAATGGGGACGCGCCCTGAAAGCGCGGCTCACGGCAGGAGGCCCTCACCCACGCTCTGGCTGAAATTGGGCTCCTTTTTTCTCTGCCGGCTCTGTTCTTACAGTTCCCATGATCCCAGGTCTTTTTCATGTGTTTCCTCTCTGCGGCTCCTCTGGCCTCGGCGCTATAGGCCTCCACTTTGATTCCTCTCGCTTCAGCGGAACTTCTGTCATGTGTGGATTTACAACACTTTGCTTTCTTTTCTCCAAACGGCTGTAGTTTGTCGTATTGTCTTTTTTTCTTCTGGCTAAACGAAGAGTTGATTCATGTTGTATATATTTAGAAGTCACGAAGAGACACGTTTCGAAGAGACACAGGGAGCTCCTCAAGTTTAAACCGTATGGTAAAATGATCCCTATTACTGGTGTTTGACATATTACTGGAGTTTACAAGCAATCCTAGTGAGTTTTTAGCGTCATCAGTCGAGTTCAGGATCACGAGACCATTAGGATGTGCTGTTGACACCGCGCAGACAGACTCTTTTCTCCACAAATGTCAGCAGTTTACTATGTGCAGGCAAAATGGAGGGAGGACGGGAAAACATTCATTTTTCCATACGGTAATAAAACGTTGTGGCAGTTGAAATGGCAAGATTAATGAAGCATTTGTGGACCTAACTGAGCAAAAGAAAAATAATTGAAAGGTCGAAACGGGACTTCATTGGAAGGAAGCAAATCTATGCCAGGTCTAAACTCTGTCCACAGGTTTTAAACCAGAATTAAACCAAGACTGAAGCAGGTTTAAACCAAGGACCAAATATAACTAAACAACCCAGATAATGTCCACATCAAGACCAATATGATCTAAAGTCTACGTAACCTCTCACTTTAAATAAGGTCTAAGCAATGTACAAGTCTAAACAAGAACGACAAGGCGAACTAAGGGAAAAGGTGGACTCATAAGTGTCCATTATTTTCCATCGCATGTTGTTTTTGCCTGCTCTCTTTGGTGCATTTTTTTAAGTGCTGCAAGGCCACGGATAGATCCTTCAAACAGAAACCACTTCAGGCCTATAGAAGGAGTTGTGGGCCATATATAACCAGCGGTACAATCCGTCTTCACAAAAGAATGCCTAATGCATCTTGCACTGGAGTCTGTACCAAACATAAAGAGATTGAATGCAGCAAAGGAGAAAAACACATATTTTCCTCAGAAAAACATGTTTTCCATGTATGTATTTTTAGATGCCAAGTTTGGAAACCTGGTGATTTATTATTCATTATTTTTAATATCATTATTTTTTCCTGATAAAAATATAAGCTATATGCTTTGTCTATTGGATACTAAATGTGATTATATCATAAAATAGAGGAGTTGTCCCATAGCTCAGTCTTTTTCCTGCTGAGTGACCAGTGCTTTGGTACCGGCGCTACACCGAGACCATCGCTTTATGCTTTTTCTCTCAGGACAGTGTTTAACTCATAGTGGCTAAAGCGTGATGAGATTATAAAGAGGAGGGACACTGACAGCCTGTGCTGCTGCTCGGGGCAAACCTGCCCTGCACCCGCACACACCTCTCGACCCGTCCAGGTGTGTGACGTAACCTCTCTCACACGGCGTGCACCTCTGCGCCTGCTGCTGCTCAATGCACTGTGCAGATCTCTCTGACCGGGCCTTCACACCTGAATTGTCGGCCTGTGCCTGAAACAAACCCCACATACATCATGATTTAATTTCAAGTTAATTGTTCGGGCACGTGTTGGGTCTGGCTGGATTTTTTGGACCTGATCTAAACTCTAATTGGAATAATAAAACAATCTAGTTTCTCAGTCATCCAGGTAGTTCATCAACTCAAACAAAAGGGGTGAATCAACACAACTGGACTTACTTTTAAAAAGACGTATCCGCCGTCACTGGGTATTCACCATCCACGCCCACCGCATCTGTATCTGGTGGGTGTGGTCACCACGGAGCTCTGAGGAAGCTGTCTCAATGGACAGTGAAACTGTCAGCTCTTTTTTAAAAGTAGGTCCAGTTGTGTTGATTCACCTCTTTTGTTTGAGTTACTGTAATTGGAATAATGTGTATAAGTAGTTTGGAGGTGGTTTAATGTAACAAGACCCAGACTCTAACCCTAATCCTAAGTGTCTTATGCCTTATTACATAATGCACCTCCAAACTACTCATTATTCCATTGTGTATAGGTACAAGACATTACAGCTTGTTACTTAAAACATTCCATTGTACTTAATTTTGTAAATACAATTATCAAGGGTTTAGTGTGAAATAAAGTGTAGTCCATCCGGGTTGTGTCTTGAGGTTTTAGATGATATATAATGTTCAACTTATGAATGAAAGTCTAAAACTGCAGAAGTACTATACCTGAAGAGGCCCATGTTTTACCATTGGCACATGTAGCGCAGTTTGAGAACCATTGGTTTAGCTGCTTGAAGTAAAATATACTTTGCTTAAAGGCACACTGCGTAGCATTTTAGACTATACTGTTGCCATCAGTACAAAACATGCTCCTAATGTCCAGCTCGACACAGAAAATGCTATTTTTGCCGTGGGTTATGACAGAATGGATTTGGATGAGAACCTAACCTGTTTAAATCTCAAATTCTCCTTTAGTCACATCTCCATGGAGACGAGCTGGAGACGTACCCACTCCCGGTACAGTAACAGTCATGTCTTTGGAGAGCTGAGCCGCTCACAGCAAAGGCTCATGTTTGTTTGTGCTGACAAGGTTCTTAAGGTAAAGTTCTCCATCTGTGTTTCATGCATTTTAAGGCGAGACACTTTAGGTGAAAGTATTGATTTTTCACGCAGTGGTCGAAGTGGAGATTTTTATCTATTTTCCTCCCTTTACATCTTAGTTTTCATGTCAGTATAAAAATGACAAAACTCACCCGCATGATGTTTATTTTATGATGTTTTGTCTGCGAGGCGCGGGCAACCCGGACGTAGCTGCTGCGCTGCGTAGAAACGCCGTCTTTCCTGCAGGTTTTCATTCATAAATATTGACAGATTTTACATCCACGTGTCCTGCTAAGGGGCCCTGTGATGACGCTTCCACCCAAATATGGTATTTTTCCTCCTCACATCTATGACACCGCTGGTGCGGAAAAGCCGAAGAACGGGCAGCGCATGCGCACTCGCTACAAAACTTCAGGGCTGGTTTTCTCGGAATGAGAGAAGCCGCACTCGGGCAGCAGGTGAGCCCTTATAGAAGCTCCCACAGACTCCAAACGTTCCAGTCTGAGACCTAACAATATTTTGAAGGTTTTTTCAGAGGGATTTTTTAATATCTAATTCCTAGCCTGATTTATTCAGCTTTGAAACCAAAAAAACAGGCGGAATTTGAGTTTTTACAGATTTTTTCACTGATGATTAGTTTATTGAAAAACTAAAGAAAATATCCAAAATCCCCTCTGAAAAAATCTTAGTTGCTTACATGTCAATAAAATAAAACCATAAAATTTAATCTGGCTCAATTCATTCATTTAATTCATCACCTCCCGCGGGAGGTGTTCCAGGCATGTCCTAGTGGGACAAGGCCTCGTGGAAGACCCAGGACACGGTGGTGGGACTAGAGCTGGCCTGGTGTCGCCTTGGGGTCCCCCCAGAGCAGCTGGAGGAGGTGTGCGTGGATCGGGAAGTTTGAGCATCTCTACTGAGACTGCTGCCCCCGCGACCCGCCCCCGGATAAAGCGGAAGAAAATGGATGGATGGATGGATCAATTCATTATTTTGATTTCGTAGCCCAAAATATAGGCAATTTTGGCCATTTTAATGCTCAAAATGCCTTATTTTTTTGTGAAAACATAAAATGACAATACATTTTTTTCTGTAATGTTCAGCAAAAGATTCAAATTGATATCTCTACATTTATTTATTTTTCCCTATTCACCTGCTGTGTCTCGCCTTAAAACAATATGTATTAATAGATAGTATCACAGTTTCTTCAGTCTCTAAGAAACAAAATATTGCTTGGTCAAACAAAGCAAACCAACGACGTTCTTCCATTATTGAGAACACAGAGCCTGTCTGAGACAATCCTGTTCCTTTAATTAAAGCATGTCGGCGGCACATCACTCAAAGGCGAAGCTTTCACATTCTGCCCAACGCTCGACTGACTGACAGATACAGAAAAAATAACCTCATAACCTTATCCGCCACGCACTGCCATACTCAATTCATGGCCTTTTTTTTTCTCCAATGGAATTGCACTCGGGCTGCGCATGCAAACATGTCTAATGCTTGAAGGATTTATATTAAAACGTTGCCGATTTCCTGAGAGTGAAAGTGGCAGTAACTCCGACGGGCAGCTGCGTCCGTGCCAAGATTACATAGCACTAACAGGGGTGGGTAGACAACAGTAAAGGCAGCGCTGTGGCTGAGGGATTAGAGCTCCCGCCTCACAGCCAGCAGGTTGATTCAGTAAACTGCGTGGGGCCTCTTTGTGTGAAGTTTGCATCCAGATGTATCGCGTGTCTGGGTACGTGTTCTCCGGTACAATAGGATAATTCTTCAACTAGACACCAAAAAGACCCATACATTTTGAAATAAAAAGACAAGATAAGATAAGATAATCCTTTATTGATCTCACAATGGAGAAATTCACTTGTTACAGTCAAACCAGTTAAATAGAATAAACATGAGGTATTCCATGTACAACAAGCAAGCAGAAATACAACAATAGGTGAACAACAACAATAAAAATAGGATAAAAAACTAGAACAGGTCATATAAGTAAAATATAGGGGTGTAAAGTTACAGTCCTAGTGCAGGATGTCAATAAGTGATGCTGGTACAGAGATTATTTTAGATAATTGTGTAATGATGAGTGGCAAAAGTAAGTAATGTAGTATTGTTAACATACAGTGCAGCGTATTGGCTTACAGTGGGACGTGTAAGTCATAGATCAAGACGGCAGCTCTGGACTCGCCCAGATATGGTCATGTTTGAAAATATTAAGGGGGAAAACAATTTAGAGAAAAAAGCTTAACTTTCTCTAATTATTAAAAAACGAGGCTACTTTATCAAATGCTGAATTATGAATATAGTTTTCAACTAAATAAACATAGAAAGACATAATTACCATAATTGCATAAATAACGGAGAATGCTAACATGATGGTTCATTTTAGCATTGTGCTACCGCTAACGCTAGCTAGCATGAGCTACGACTGCAGATTTTTTGTTTCAACTGAAAAATCAGCTGTGAAAAAAACATCCATATGGACCCGATTTAGACTTCACTTTATTTGTAAAAGAATAAAAAAGTAACTGAGTTTATATTCCACCAGAAATGGCTAAAAAGAGTGAAAACTTGTGTTTCCCAAAAGAGTCTATTTTCCCCCTTGGCGAAGCCCCGCCCCCTTCTATGACGTCTGTATGACACACTGTCATACAGTTTCATGTAAGAGATAATGCACGACGAGGTGTCCATTATCAGAAATAACTGGACGACACAGAGGCGTGAACCGTCCAATGTTTATATCATGGTCCCGCGAACTGAAACTGTTCATTGGGGCCTGTTCGCTTATTTCTTTAAAGAGGGGGTATTATGCTTTTTTTCAATCACATAGCACCAGTCTATATCACACTACAATGATGACCAAACCTTCTGTTGGTCTGTCAATGCAGTAAATTAGAATAACTGCCTTGTGTAAAATTGCTCTCTCAAAATGGCTGTAGCGAATGTCTTGAAATAGGCCTCTGTCTCTTTAAGAACCTCTGACCCTTTCCGACACGCCCCCTCCACACGCTGTCTGTGGCATCAGTGGGGAGGGGGTTCTGCTGAGGAGCAGTGGTTGGTTACTCGGCTGGTGACGAAAGCTCGGAGGCGTCTCCAGGAGGTGGGGGCGTTCCTAGGAGGACTCAGGCAAACCTATCCCTAAGATGGCTGCCATCAGAGTTTTTACAGATTACTCAAAAATACGTGAATGTACCAAGGCAACACTTCAGGCATGTTTTTAATGAGGGAATGACATAATAACATGATGCAAAGCTTGACAAAGTCGATTTTGCATAATACCCCCCCTTTAAGTCATGGGCAGGAGTTATTTAACTGTTTAATCAGTTTTACCTGAAGCTAGTTCCAGCTCAATTGTTTATTATTACTATGAAGCCCAGACCATGGTATAATAGAAAGTTACACTAATGAATTACCTCCCACATCTGCTCTCTGTAGCAATTTCGTGAGCCGCCATCCCATTTGTTTGGATGCCCGATGTGCTGCGTCCCGATATGTCCATGAGCTTTTTCTTTTTTTTTTTTTTTTCTTTTTTTTTTTTACAGAGCAGCAGATGAGATCAGTAAACACGCACGGGCATCTGCTTTCATCCGGCACAAAACGGGAAACACTTCAGTGGAGTAATGAAGCGCCCTCTCCATCAGCGGCAGAAAAAAGGGAGCGAGCCTTAGGGTGACAAACGGGCGCGAGCCTTTTACTGTTGCCCGGG
This sequence comes from Gobius niger, assembly GCF_951799975.1. Taxonomy (NCBI): domain Eukaryota; kingdom Metazoa; phylum Chordata; class Actinopteri; order Gobiiformes; family Gobiidae; genus Gobius; species Gobius niger. Next base: position 12,342,290 of record NC_136853.1, on the reverse strand, counting down.
GACACATGACGGTATAATGCAAGCGTGGCTTCTCAGATGGTGATCCAAACAGGCGATATTGAAGTAAAACCGAACATGTTTTCAATCTGCCAAATGTGCAAGCACCCAGCTGTGCGGCGTGCCTGGAGGTTCTTGCTAACTTTAATATTAATTCCATTTTTTTTGGGGGTCCGTAATGCTGGTCATGACTTGTTCTAAGGGTTTGTTTTGTTTTTTTTCTTTATGTTTAACACTTACCGTGATTGATTTGATGTTTCACTATAGAGTCGCACTGATTTCATTTTCAGTTAAAGGCCCTATGATTTCTATAATTGTTGTCAAATTAAATTGGTTTTGTGCTTCAGGCGATACTAAAAGGAAGCGAGAAAAAAAAGACCTTTCTGTATTGCAATTATAAAAGCTTTTATATCCAACATGAAGTAGCAAGCTGTGTTTTGTTTGGACCACAACTGGCAATTTAACAGTCGTACACACTTTCTTTTTTGTAAACAACGACAAAATGCAGGACTGTTCAATTCATCTGTATGGTTGTCTTTAGGATTTCCTAGGTTACGTTTCTTGAACCCGTGGTCCGGCGGAGCATGCGCACTCCACACATGCAGCAGGCTGTAAGTCCCGTCCATAACGTCTCCAGGCCCCTTTCAGGAGCTTAGAAATACATTTTCTTTTGCAGTAATAAGTGAGCAAACACGTCTTAATCTTGCTGAAAACTCTATTAACTCCCCTCTCTCGACGCCGCCGGTCCATTGGAAAGATGCTGAAAGGCTCCTTCAGTCCATCGGCCACGGTCCTCGCGCTCCTCATTGGCATGCTCCGCTGCCCGCACATGTCCCCTATGATCCACGCAGGCATTTAAAACACTAACAAGGCTTCTATTAACTTTGGCCCTCTTCCAGCACACGCATGCCGACACTTTGGCTAATGCGCATCTCCGTCCGCGAGAGCTCCGCCAAAAGAAAAAAAAGCCCCTCTCCGCGCATGAATGGGCGCACACACCGTTCCGACTTCTTCAATTACACAGCAATATTTGGATAGAAAATTCCCCCCGCGCACCAGGTGACTGACCCCCCGGCCCCTGGAAAAACAGCCCCCCCCCCCCCAGCGGGCAGGTTTCCGTCGGCCAGATGAAATTGCCCTTCAAAGTAACCGCATAATCAACAGCGGCGCGGTTCAGAGGACGACTTGTTTCAGAGCGGGGGTGTTCGGAGGAGTGCATTAGAGCATGGGAGTGTGAGGTAAATGAGTGCGGAGGGACTTTAGTTGGACATGTAGGTCACATGACATGCTGGTCAGGCTGACAGGCTCACAGTGGCGGCGCGGCTCAGTCGCAGCGGCTCAGGACTAACGCTTGAACACTATTTTGTTGTACGCTTGCACAATGACAAACAAGGCACTTACTTACTACTTACTTTGCTTACTATATGGAAGTCGAAAGGCGTAGAGCTCAGCAGATTGAGCTCCATTTGGGTCGGACATTAGTCGGGTACCTCAGCATTGATATTTTATGTTTAAAGTTTTGAAATTCTGTCTGTGTAAAATGAGGAGACCTGGAGTGCCTGTTGCCGGATGAAGTGGGAATGACTAAATTGTGAAAACAAGCTTTCACTTTCAGACAGGCAAACACATTGATGGTGGCGTAATGAACACACTTTGAGCATATAGAATTACTCAGAACATGTCTGCAGGTGGATTATGGGTTCACAATAGACTGCATAATGCTAGAATCAAGATAGCAGTAGCTCCACAACCTGCACAGTCACTTCCAGGTCTGGTCTAGCATGCTTGACTAAAAGCACCGCAAGGACACTTCTCTCTCATCTCTTTCTTTAGCTGTTCATTAAATCGACTCTCTTAATGTCTAGCTAATGACAGTCAAAACATATATTTACTCTTCCAAAGAAAGACATTTTGAAAGTTTATTCCGGCCTTGCACAGCAGTTTGCTCTTCCTCTCCCCTGACTCTTCTCCCTCGCTCTGCCACTCTCGCACTCCCGAGACCTGCCTCGTCTCAAAAGCAGAGCCCGGGGTGCAATCACGATGGTAAAAGTCTTGGGATGTTTATGAACAGTTGCGCTCCTTTGTCCTATGGATCGATGACAGCACTTTTCCAAGGTATAGTGTTTTGTACAACCCATCAAATGCTGCCTTTAGCCGTGCTACTAGCGCAAATGCCTAAAGCTGTTGCTGAATTAACATGGTTTATTTGTGCATCTTTCTAATCATTGAAGTGTTTTTCGGGTGATTTATCCTTCAAACTCAAGCTGCAGCGAGTGGAAACCACAAACAAACAGGCTCTTCTGGCTCTCAAAAGACGTGTTCTTATCGTAAAAGTACTGCTTAGCTTAGGTTTTACCCTGTTTATTATTCTTATACACACAAAAAAAGGTAGAGCGGACGTGTGTCTTTTCAGCATTACACTGACACTTGAAACGGCCGTATTTATCATATGTTTTCATGTCAAGTAGCGAGTGCCGTGCTGGACCGGAACCAGATATCCCCGTGGGGGTTGTGGAGCTTGATTCTAACGTTATGCACAGAGTTAATTGTGGTGGACAGATGAGTTTTTTTTCCTCTAGCGCAACACAATCTGTAATGTAGTAATTAAACTATCACTATTTCACGCTTACCAGTTGCATCATTTAATTGTGCCACATCCTTTGTTAAACGCCCATGGCCAGACGTTAAGTGCAGACAGCAGGGTTAATAGAAATAATAACCATCTTCTCAAACCATTTCGTCACTTTCTTCCCTCGTCAGTTCGGGGAAAGGGATCCATGCTTCTGCTAGCACATCTCAAAGTTTCTTACGTTGGCCTGTCGCAGTTCTGAAATGAATATTAGGGACCTTGCGACTGCACAGATGAGGCTTGAAAATGGGTCGTGGAACAATGAGGCCCTCTCCGTTCAGTGCCGTGAAAAGCAGACACAAAACTGCCCATAATAAGAGCAGCGCATTAGTATTGCTGCTGCGAAAGATACGTTTCAAAGGAGGTATTTTTTGTATTTATTTGTATCAGGTAATGGTTTGTTTTTTTTGTTTGTTCACAGGTATAATGAGCTTGGATAGATTCAGCATCGTGGTGTTCTGTGTAAATGATGTAGGTAGCTGATTGCATTTCCACAATCCTTGAAATCAGCAAGTTGAAAGCAAAACTGTGGCTTGTTTATTCCAAATTCACAGACAGAGACAATATTGATCAAAACAGACCACTAGAGCATGTTGCCAAAAACTTGAGCGTGAAATATTTCCTTGCAATGGCTCTAAGAGAACTGTATTTGGTTAGTCCAAACAAATCAACTCGAAGTTGAACAAAGTTTTGTGTTGTGTATTGTTTATGGTTAAACAGACGAATCCACTTTATCCACTTTAACCTCTTAACTCCTGACTCGAGGTGCATTCTGTTGCTGTGCCCCATTGCACGTTTTTCTCTGAACTATGAGTCAAACTTTTTTTCATAGTTTGGCTGGAGGTGTGTCTTATACCCCGGATGACTAATATGTGATTTGTTTTTTTTCTTTTTAATTCAAATATATAATTATAATTATGCTCTGTGCATAACTTCAACTCATAACTGTTAGAGAAATAACACTGGTGTTTGAGAGCATAGATGAATAACAGGCAGCAGTCTGGATGTCTTATGCAGGAGAGGTTTATTTACCATCGGTGCGGGACCCGGAGACATGAACTCGAGACATTGCGCAAGTCCTACCATTCAAGTCTGTCTATGCTTCCACAGAAGAGGGATAAGTACCCTCTCAGAGCGTCAGACTGATACGCAAGCCTCACAGTCAAGGCTATGACAGAGATAGTACAACTGTACAGCCTGACCCAGTATGATAAATAGCGATTTAATCTTATCTCTAACAATAACAACGCTGCCCAAGAAGCGACTTCCTGTTTTGATCCAGCACACAAAAATAAAAGCACCGTCTTATTCATTGGTTCAGCAGTTAATTAGTTCAAAACACTTAAAATGTGTGTATTTAATTACATTCTTGTATTGTTGCAAGTACCTGCTGAACTAAACAAGCTGTGTGCTTTTATTTTGGCGTGCTGGATCGAAACAGGAAGTCACTTCTTGGGCAGCGTTGTTATGATTTGAAGTTATGCACAGAGTCAATTGCCACGAGAGGGCACTGCAGGCTAATCGAGCAACAGAGAAGAAAATTTGGAGTGAGCGAGAAACTTAAGAGGTTACTCTTACCGCAATGAAGAAAACATCAAGCTAATCACGGGCTAAAAGCTGGATGGATGAGTTTGCAAATGAGAGCTTGAAAAACGTGCTGTGGCTGTGCTGGTGCAGATGCGCCTCCGTGCCCAGGTCGCTGCCAAGGCGATTGTTCAGAAGTGACACAGCGGATGAAGATTTCAATGGATTTAGTGATTTGGAGTGAGATAGTTTGCTATGTTTGTGCTATAGCTTAACATTAACCAGACACTTATACCAGACACTTAGTTCGTTGTTTATGCTTCGTGTAGCTACCCATCAATGTGCTACGTTAGCATACCGTACGCCTATTCAGCCTGTTGCTTTTTTCTTCATTAGGCATTTTTTGGCTGGTGCAACTTATGGTCCGGGAAACACAGTAATATGCACAACAACAATGTTCAATGAAGACTTAAAACAGGGTTTCAATGGAAAACATGAACTTCTGTTTTGTATCAGGCTTCCCACAGCTAATAGCGATGCTCCGTCCATGTTTTTTCACAGTATGATCTGACTGCTTCCCTTACAATAATGATTTGAAAGGGTCATTTAGAAACTGCACTTGGCATGTTGTAGATCAGTTTCAACAAATTCTAATTTCCCCTTCAAACCCAGTCATAACTTCATCTTTGTACCTTCCACCCAGCAAGTACAGCAACACAGTTCTCTAACTACAGATCATGTTTAGTCTACTCTCCTCCCCACCTACTTTCTGTGTCCACACACTCAGCGTTGTTTTGACAGGACATCTCCAGACGTGTGGTCCGGTCCTTCCCCCTGACCAACTGACCATGGCCTTGTCCCGGACGTCCTCAGTTGCTTGTTGGTGCTGTAGTTTTGCGGGTTCAGCGTTTGTAATGGTGGCAGGTAGTCATTAGACACATGGGCCGCTCTGACCAGCCAACCACAACCTCCTGCTCCCGGACAGAGCAGGAGGATATAGGCTTTCAATACTGAATAAGTGAAGGCGTTCTGAGGTCAAAATCAACCGGGCACATCCTGCGTCAACCTTCAGCCAGAACAAATGTGCAATTTCTCAACAAAAAAACAAAACAAAACATCTCATTTGGTTTATTTTGACTTCGTGTACTTCGCTGGTTACCAATTGTAACTAACAATCAAGTCATGTTTTCCATTTGTAATTAAGTTGTTTTTCGAGCTGAAACAAGCCCTTTCCGCCACTTATTTGGAGTCATTGTGATAGTTAAGCAAGGGGGGCGCCATGACGGCATCCTTCAAGCATTGAAATTAAAAAGCTTGACTCCTTCTCAAGAGCTTGCCCCCATCTCCCTTCTTCAAAACTCAACCACAAGTCAGCCTTTGCCGAACATTTTACTTAGCAGCACTCCTACATTGAGAACGTGGTATAAACAACTGAGGGGTTGATTTTAAATCCCGGTTGCATGCCTTTTTCCTCCCAAATATATAAATATCATCGTCACCGGTTGTCATTTAGCCATGAAAATTGTTTCCCACAGTGTTTTCCAAGTACCGCTGAGTCCAGATGACCTCTAGAAAAGCCACATCAGCTCAAAGTGCATGTACTGTACACGGCTCCTCTGGGGAAAGATCCACTCGAGTCTGTAGCCCTCCAGACCCCCCCCCCCATCCCGTTCCATCATGGTCTATATTTACCCTTCAGACTGCCACATCCTGCCTGCATCATGACAGAGACAATTCCCTAATCCCTAAAGATTCCATTAATTATCACACGTTCATTATCTGGTTTAATCCGCTCCATAGACCGCCGTCAAATGTACAGAACGCACACGTACAAGTTGAAGCGAACAGGCTTTATTTGGAATGACAATTGGCTGTGCTAATCCCATAGAGATTAAGTGGTGTTTCGGTGTGATTTTCTAAACAGACTGCGTGTGTTTGCAAGAGTTTTGGGGGAAGCCTGCTGTGATTTTGGACCTTTGTTGGCGGGTACGAGTGGCGAGTGTCTCTGAATATATTAGCGTTTTTTTATAGTGTTGATTTTGGTAAGAAGTGACCAGCTGAAAGTTAGGGTGCTTTCCCAACCCCTCTCTCTCGATCAGTGTTAATTTCGTCGACTAAAATATTTAGTCTTAATTTTAGTCAAAGTGTTATTTTTGACGACTAAAATTGGACTAAAACTAAATTAAAAGTTTTTCATGAGACTAAAACTATGACTAAAATGTCCAGATATTTTAGTCTAAATAAAAAGACTAAATAAAAATGAAAAGGAGAGACTAAAATCATCCAAACTTCTATTGAGCGTCTGAAAGAGCCTCAGATCATGTAAATTCACTGCCAAAGGATCAGCTCTGAGCTTTGTTCATGTGGAGCAGCTCCATGAAGCAGAAGAGCTTTATTAAATATGATTATAATGAATATTATAAATGCAAAGTCGACTAAATTCGTCTTAAATTTAGTCGACTAAATTTACTTGCAATTTTAGTCGACTAAAACTAGACTAAAATTGAAGATATTTCTTTTTTGACTAAAACTAGACTAAAATCGAATTACATTTTCGTCAAAAGACTAAGACTAAAACTAAATTAAAATATGTTGTCAAAATTGACACTGCTCTCGATCCGATTCCTGGCCCGTTTGCTCGGATAGTGCGGTTGGCTCTGAATCGGATCGTAACGTAGAAAGATCTGTGCGTTCCGAGCGTATAGTTACTGTCACTGCCATGAGAAAAATTGTGAAAAGTAAACCAACACAGCCTTAATCTGATACCGCTCCATTTTGGTAAACAAGAGACGGAAAAGGAGGTGGAGTTTAGCCAACCAATGAGATGAGCGGGTTTCTTGTTCACTGTTTTTCCACCACAGGCTTGCAGAGGATCTATCATTTTATATTATGATCCAATGGACAAAAGAAAATCGAGTCTCAGGTGTGACACAGTGTTACCTCTTAGTCAACCAATTTGAATTGTAGCGCTTGGGGTTAAAAGTTTGAGAACTACAGAACGATTCATTCATTGCCAGTGCAATGATGATGACGTTGATTTCATGTATTTAAAGCAGTACAAAGTAAGTTGTTTACCTTAATAAATCCTTTTCGTAGTCCCTCTGGGGGTTGATGGGATGATTGGGCGGTCTTTCATCTTCCCCTGGTGTCTCTGGGCAGAAAACCATGCTTGCAACTCCTCTGCCTCCGGGCCGGAGGACCCAATATACACTAATAGAATCACAAAGAAGAAGCTAGCAGGCTAACGGGCAAAGTTAACTGTCGGCTAGCGCCACTTTGTGTTGAGTTTAAGTGAAAATAATGATCTCCATTGTGTAATTAGATGTATAATATCCCTCTCTCCCTTTGTCTTTCCTGTCAGTGTGGTATTTACTCTCACAGACAATTAATGAGTAATAAAACGCAACATGCTGCGACACCTGCATCGGCACACGAGGGGCACGAGTTGCTTGGAACTGCTTTAAAAATACATCCAATTTAAGATCTGTTCTGGCTCCTGGCTAAATTCATCCAGTTGTGTTCAAAATGATAAATAAAAAAAACTATTTGGGGAGAGCAAATAGAAGAAAAAAGTTGAATGCATGAAATTTAAATGACATTAAGACAGCATGTGAGGTACAACAGTGCAGTCTTTGGTAAAATCGATGTCGATGTGACTGCTAAGGGGACACTTTTGTGCTTGTGCCATGTAAATGTGCCCAGAGCTTTAAAAGCGCCCACCATAATTCATTCACACGGACCACTTAAGAATATTGGGCTACAACAAAGATTCATATTTCAGGGCCATAAACAAGAAAACAAACACAGAAGCCACGGGAGCGCCATAACTCAGGCGCGAGCCACTTAGCCTTATTGTAAAGCAAGCGTTTGATATTTCTGTTCATAAACTACTACCAACAGGGGAGGCCCAGGGGCTGCCACGTGTCACAGTGTCAAGGTAATTTTACTTTCTTTATTATTTTGTTTCTATATTTTCTGAGGCATTTTGTAAACGCAGCATTTGCATTAAAAAAACCCTAACAAACAAAATTAGACTGTATAGTGCAGCATATTATTGCTGTATAACTCCAACATTGTATTATTTTTTTGTTTCTAACACACAGAGGTAAGAGTATAATCCAGGGGTCTCCAACAGGCGGCGGCCCGTGCGATGATTCAATCCGGCTCCTGACTTGCACAGCACAAAGTCCTGAGTATGTCACACAAAAAAGTTTGTCTCTAGCCCAGTCCTGTGCGGAGTTATGAATGTTTAAGCAAATAACCAGCGTCTTCACTCCCGGGGGGCAACTTAAATGAAAAAAAGGAAAGAATTCCACACGTGTCCAGCAGACGGCACTGACATAAAAAGAGATCAGGATAAAAACAGTAAATTATAGCCAGGTGGTAAGTGGTCAGTCTGCCCCAGGGCAGCTGTGGCTACAATAGTAATGAGTCATGACCAAGGCTGTGGGAACCCAGGGTGCTGAGGGCGCTACAGCACCCCCTGGTGGATCGTTTATGCATAACAGGCCATATAAAATAAATAGGAAATAAGCAAAGAAATAGCTTCTTGGGGGCAATCTTGTCTCTCAGCACCCCTAGCCAAACTATCTTCCCACGGCCCTGATTCTGACTACAGTATCAGGGCAATAGATAGAGACGGCATCTCGTCATAGAAGGGGGCGTGGCCTCGCCGAGGGGGAAAATAGGATCTTTTTCACTCTTTTTAGACATTTTCTGGTGGAATATCAACTTATTTATCACACATGAATAAAGTCAGGTGTATATCGGGCCCATATGGATATTTTCTCACAGCAGATTGTTTTGTAGAGTGAAAAAACGGCAGTTGTAGCTAGCGCTAGCTAACCGTTAGCATTAGCCCGATGCTAACATGTAGCATTATGTTAGCATTCTCCGTTATTTATGTATTTATGGGCTGTTGAACCACTTTGCTCCTCTCCATGTCTTTGTATCTTTACTTAGTAGAAAAACTATATTCATAATTCAGTGTTTGTTAAAGTAGTTTTTGAGTATTTAGAGAAAGTTTACATTTTTTCAAAATTGTTTTCCCCCTTAACTGTTTTCAAACATAACCATATATGGGCATTTCCAGAGATCTGTATCTATACAAGTGTAAGCCGAGGTTACAGTCCTTTCAGGCTCATTATTATTCATTTATGGAAAAAAAGTTTCCTCAATAGTATTTTCCCAATCAAAACAAATATTTGTTTATGGACCCCCGGCAATACACTCCCGATATATTTTGTCTCCCAGGGAAATTTACTTGGAGACCCTTAGTCAAAAAGTGATACAGTGTTGTGTTTCTTTGCGAAAGCTGCAAATGTGACGCAATGTGCATTGAATTAACTCTTCTGAGCAGGTATTGGGAGAGCTTGAAATGAGTTGAGGCAGCAGGTAACACTTTATACTCATTTACCTCCTCCGGAAAAAATACAGGCAAATATGAAGAAGATATTGTCAACCTTATGGTTTAAATCATTCATTTAATTTACCACAGTGCTTCTGAGGCTTTTAATGCTCGCTGTTTTAGTCGTAAACAATGTTGCTTCTGATGAATCTTCCCCTTTCCCCCCCGAGCACAAATGGTTGTTATTTTAGCCATGCGGATCACGCGCCACGAGCGATGGCTCCGAACAACTCCTGACTCGGTCCAAACAGAAAAAAGACCGATGTGCCATAACAGGATGTGCAGAGAATATTACCGCGCTGTGTCTTTAAGAAGATGAACGGCGGGGAGCGGAGGAAACGGGAGGAAAAGTGAAGAATAGACTGAGCGAGGCGGCGGTGGTGATGGTGAAAAGGAGGGTCATTTATCACGTGTGTGAATACGGCGGGTTCTGATGGCGGCCCAAGTCGACCCGGCCGTAGATAACCTCAGGCCAGGCTCTATTGATGTCAACAACAACAAAAATAAAATGAAACTTGAATGCCAATGGTAAAAAGCATTCTGTATTTTATTATGTGGGATCAACATATGAGAGCATGTACTTTCCATGTGCAGTGTTAATTTTGACAACATATTTTAATTTTTTGACAACATATTTTAATTTATTTTTTTAATCTACTAAAATGTAAATTAATTTTAGTCGAGATTTAGTCAAAAAATTGTTTAAATTTTAGTCTAGTTTTAGTTGACTAAAATTGCAAGTAAATTTAGTCGACTAAATTTAAGACTAATTTAGTCGACTTTGCATGTATAATATTCATTACAATCATATTTAATCTTGTTCCTCTGCTTCATGGAGCTGCTCCACATGAGCAAAGCTCAGAGCTGCTCCTTTAGTAGTGATTGTAAATGATATAGATACAGACGGCATCTCTGGAATCGCCCATATATGGTCATTTTTTAAAACAGTTAAGGGGGAAAACAATTTTGAAAAAATCTAAACTTTGTCTAATTATTCAAAAACTACTGTAACAAATGCTGAATTATGAATACTGTTTCTATTAAATAAAGACATGGGGAGGAGCAAAGTGGTTCAACAGCCCATAAATACATGAATAACGGAGAATGCTAACTTCATGCTACATGCTAGCATCGGGTTAATGCTAACGGTTAGCTAGCGCTTGCTACAACTGCCGGTTTTTCACTTCTACTGCACAATCTGCTGTGAGAAAATATCCATATGGGCCCGATTTACACTTGACTTTATTTATGTGTCATAAATAAGTTCATATTCCACCAGAAAATGGCTAAAAAGAGGGAAAATTGTGTTTCTCTAAAGATTCTATTTTCCCCCTCGGCGAAGCCACGCCCCCTTCTATGACGAGATGCCGTCTGTATCTATGAGGCTCTTTCAGACGGTCAAAAGAAGTTTGGATGATTTTAGTCTCATTCAGTCATTTTTATTTAGTCTTATTTTAGTCGACTAAAATATCTGGACATTTTAGTCATAGTTTTAGTCTCATGAACAACTTTTGATTTAGTTTTAGTCCAATTTTAGTCGTCAAAAAATATCACTTTGACTAAAATTAAGACTAAATATTTTAGTCGACGATCCATGCACCCTTAAATTAAAATTCTAAAACATAAAACGAGAGTAACTCGTCAAATAAACTAATAATTTTGAGCTTTTGAGAAGGGAATTATGCGGCATTGATCAAACATTGTGAAACAACATTGAAGCGCGATACGGATCGTTTAATAAGCGCTTTCAGTCATCCACCCGCCTCACCTTTGGAACCCCCTATAGCCCATAACGACCTCCCGCTCTTCCCTACTGGATGCCTCAAAAGGTCTCATTGACGCCGTAACTGAGTTGAGTTGCGGTAATCGAATAGCTAACTGGGTAATGTGCACATGCCATTGTCGCTCCTGCCTCCATGTAATTATTGTGGCTTTCATTGATTTTATTCTATTAGCGATCGCAAATCCAATCCGCCACCTGACAGCTGCGTGCGGAGGCCTATTGGCGCGTGGCGCTGAAGGCGTCAATGGCATTATTAGTGGTATTATGGCTTGAGTGAGTGCTATTGGAGGGATTTTTTTTTTTTTTTTGACACTTTTCTATTACTTTTTGCTCACAGATGGAGAATTGTTGTGATGTGAGTGCTTGGTTTGGTGCGATTTTGTTCCTCGTTTTTATTCATTTGAATTTCATATTTCCTCTGGTTCAATCTTGCTATATGGGATTTGTATGGCATGAATCAGAAAAGAAAAAAAAGTACGATTCACTTTTAGAATGAGGAGGAAAACAGGTGTTAAGTGTCATTAACCTCTGGCGAAGTTGCTGTTTTGTGATGTAGAGAGTTTTTGGCTAATTCAGTAACTCTTCGTTGAGTTTCAGAAAAATTGATTGTCGTTTTTAAGAGTTTTTTATATCTTTTTTCTCTGTCTGCTAGGACCCGGAAGCGAATATGTAGATTTCTACCTATTTGTCAAAAATAAAATCCTTTCTTTTTTAATGCATTGACTATAGACCATTGATCTACCCATATCCACATGAAAGATAATGTTTGTGTACTTAATGATAAAAAAGGGAGGGGGCAAAAAGGCACCGACTCCAACTGAACTTCGGTTGCTTTAAGCTGCATGTGAGGATACAAGCACAGAGTCGGAGTGGCCATCGGGACGTCCCAGATCAAAGGGCGCGCGGCACAGGGCCGCTCTGTGTGGCCCCGCTGACGCGCCGCAGCCCCAGCGCAGCCGCCGGTGCTTTGGCGACACTCTCCTTGCTTCGAGGAGCTCGGCGGCTGGGAGAACCTCAGAGGTCAGCCACTTGCACTTGCTCAAAATAGGACCTGATTGAGGACATGGTGTTGGGGACGAGAGAGTCCCTTTATATTCGCTCCCAAACTGGTTTCAGCCATGCGGATCTGGCAACCTGAAGCGCCAGGCTCATTCTGCTTTTCTGACAAGAGCACCTTTAACATAATGTAGTTTCTTTGTACAATTAGGAAAGAATAAACATTGCAATTGTGAGCAGAGAAAGACTTTGTTTACCTCATTTGTAGGCACAGATAAGCCATCAACTGCACCGACCTTTGACATTCTCATCAAAATCGAAATGTTCCTTTAGTTACAGTGTAGAAAAAAACAACAAAAGAAACAGGGCTTGCATTGGTTCAGCAAGTAACTCCATGTCATGCATGAGTGCTTACTTCCTGTTTCTGCTTTAAATGTGATAATGATTTATTGATCGGGCCAAAATGAATCTGTCACTCTATGAAACCACTCCCTGATACTCTACAGCAGTGGTTCTTAAATAGTGTAGGTTCAGGACCCTTATATTGCTTGTCATGACACCTCACGACCAGGGACCCACTGGAAATGGTCCCTTCTTTACATTTCAATGGCTTCCCTTAGCGCCACGGCTTTGTCTTACAATTTTGCCTCTCCCCTCTCGGTTCCCTCTGACGGGCCCGTCCCTTGATGTGGCGGCGCTGAGAGATTGGAGGGAAAGCAATCTGTCTCGTGTGATTTTGTGGTTCGCAAAGTTAACGTTTCACTTGACGTGAGCCATTGTGCGAGTCCCCACATCCTCCGTCTAAGCCCACTTTGCGATGGCCTTAACCATGTAACCGCAGTGGATCCTGAAGCTATCCCCCCAACACCACCACCTCCACAGCGGCCTACACCCAAAATGCTTCCTCATGGTTTAGCAACTGGAAGGAGACACGGGACACTTCCTTTTGAGAGCGCAAGAGAACATTATGATTATTGTTTTTATTTGTTTACTGGGAAAAGTCGGACCACTGCCTTCTCCGGCACATCCCAAAGACTCTCACTAGAGCAGGATTTTTGACATAGGGCCTCATGTCCTAGTTATCCAGAGTGTTGTTGCTATCTGGGGAAGGGTTTAGTGGTGCTAGGCTAGCGCATGTCTATGGTAACTAGTAGCCTGCATTAAAAACCTCTTCAAAATCATGGGGTCGTCCTCCAAACGCTGCCATATCTGATTTGTAGAAAGCTCCTTTGTGAATTCCACGTGTAGTGATGCCGACCGCAGGTAAACAAACTACTGTAGATCCGGCAACCTAGCAGATCACTCCGCCGCTGCGTAGCTTATACAACCAAGAAGCTGATGCTGCTCGAGTATAAGTTCTTTTAAATGCAAAATGGTTATAGTTCAAAAAAGTCAACACAGACATTTATATGGGTAGTCTGTAAGTGATAAGTGATTTGCCTCAGGTGCACTGTGCTCGGGTTAGACTGTTTTTAATGCAGGCTACTAGTTACCATAGATGTGCACTAGCACTAGCACCACTAAATTCTTCAAATATAAGGACTGCGTATCCAATAGAAAAACTTCAACACTTTATATTAGAGATAAATGGAAAAAAGAATTATCAGTAGAAATATGTGAAGACGAATGGTATGACATATGTGAAACTCAACTAACCACGTCTAGCTCTAGAAATTGGAAAATATTTTGTTGGAAAAATGTGGTAAGATTTTTTATGACGCCAAAGATCAAGGAGGCGACTTTATCAGTATGTCAGCCCTGTTGGAGGATGTGCGGTGAACAGGACGTGGGTCACGCACATATTTTTTTTGGCAGTGCACAAAATTATACCAATACTGGGATAGTATTTGGCAAGAATCAGGGAAAATACTTGGATATAAACTACCAGAGACGTGCTCAGTTCTGTACTTCGGCAGTCTAACGGGAAAGGATGTACAAAATAAAGACAAATACTAGATAAAAATCCTTCTTGCAGCATCAAAAAAAAGCCATTACACGGAAATGGTGTAAAGAGGATCCCCTTACCTTGAAGAACTGGAGAGACATTGTAGAGGAAATTCACAACATGGAGAGACTAACTTATATTATAAGACTACAACAAGAAATCTGTGAAGAGAGATGGGAAAAATGGACTCTATACACGGACTTTATACGTTATGAACGCTGACACTGGGTTGCAAATGTACAATCTTTGTTGTAAAATGTAAAAATCAACAATAAACTTTAAGTGGAAAGAAAAAAAAATATATATATATAAGGACTGCATGAATAAAAAAATAAAAAATATATACAGTATCTCCAGAAATCAACAACACTCTGGATAGCTAGGAAATTAGGCCCTATGTCAAAAATCCTGAAATATCCCTTTAATGTCTAATATATCCATGCCTGGCTTAGTTAAGTATATCCGGTTTGTCAACTGGCTGTGTTCTTTGCCCACCACCTATAACTGAATCTTGACCTGACCAACTGCAGCCTCTCGGGATCCTGCAGGTGCCGACTTTTTTTTGGAGGGCCAGGCAGTCTATTATGTTCAATCAAGTCGCCTTAAGAGCTGAAAACACTCCGGTGCACCATCCGAGGTAATGGGCCGGTGCGTTTCTTCTTCTTCTTCTTCTTCTTCTTCTCCAGGAGTGCTCTCACTTCTTTCATTTTAGTTCTGAAATTGCATTCACTCTAATGCCCGTCTTGTTTTGCACGCATGCAGAGATCACGGTTGTGCAGTGTTTATCTGTTGGCTTTGGTTTGTTTCGCGCTCCCTCTCTTCCATGTATAGGCCATTTATTATCGTAAGTAATGCAGCAAGAACAAAAAACAACAACATCTTATTCAAAGCTCGTAGTTTTAAAAGCCAGAATAATGCATAAAGCAGGACCTTTGAAATCCCCTGTTTGATCCATTAGGCGAATTTGCCCAAATATAAGGTAATTTTGTGGGCTTTTAGTGTTGCTTTTTATGCGCTGGATTTGTTTTTTGTTTTTAGTATGTCCAATTGCGTTGCTGCCTTTCATGTGGCTGTGTCTTTTTAATAAGCTAAAGTGCTTCCTGTAACAAACTTGTCCCGGCCACTTTAGTAAACAAGATATGACTTGGTGCGGCACCTTGAACCCCAGTGTTAGTATAGGCTTTATTAGATTTGTTCTGATTCATGCTAATGCTAATCCATGCAGAGGAGACGCCTTATAAAAAGCACCGCGCTGTCAAAAGTGCTATAAGCAATAAAATATGGACCGGCTGATGCTGGTTTCTGCGGGGCAATTGCATTACAGAGCTCCACAGACAGGCTGGGCCCTCTCAGCGGGACATGTTATTGGATGGCAAATATAGTCGGGCGGGCAAATTAGTGTGGGGTTTTATGGGAGGGCCTTGAGAAGAGGTTGAAGAAGTGAAATTTTAATCTTCATAAAGTATTGAGGACTATCGGGTGTAGGACCTTGTGGGGAAACGCTAGATTTCACATAAAAGCCGGAGAAATGGGCGGTGGACGCGGAACTGGACAGTCAGGAAACAAGTGAAACAAAAAAAACATGGCAGGTGAAAACAGTGATTTTAGCGTTTTTGCTACTTATCTCGCTTAAAGGAACTATTTGTTTTCCCTTTTTACTCAAAATGTGAGGAAATATGTATTTTGTTTAACTGTCGCTGCCATCCTTTGGAGTCAACATGGGAGGAAAAAGCTAAACCCCTATTTCTGAAAATCTCCTATAGATGTTCCTCCAAAATCGTGTAGCTTTAAATATTATAGGACTTTGGATTCCCTTCATTTTAGCGTGTTCCCTGATGTGAAGGGCTATAGCGTGGGTGCAGTGTTTTCGGCTTTTTTTCTGACTCCGCTCCACTTCATCTCCTGATTCTTGAGTGCCGCCATACTTCAAGGGCCCCGAGTGGATGTGCGGCCCCGTGTACATTTTGCATATAGGCTACCTATAGCGAGAAACGGCTGTGCTTTGTCCATCTTCGTCATTTCCTCCAGCTCTTTTCTCTCTCATTCTAACACGCTCTCTGTTCTCCGCATTCCTCTCATTGCGCCTGTCACAGCCCCGTGTGTGTGATGTCATGGGGGACAAAGGAAGCTGGACCGCCAAGAATGCAGCGGAGATTAGGCAAAAAGAAAGAAAGAATAAGAACTAAAGAGCACAAGAGGGAGATGAAACTCAAAGATTAAATGTCAAATGTCATAAAAATGTCAACACAGTGAATCACACAAGTTGCGCACAATGCCGGTATTATCCCAGAAATCCATAGAGGAAGTTTAAATAAAAGAAAATAGTCCCTGGCGGAAGCATAAATCTTGCCAGCTCGAGTTGATCTACTGTTATCACTGCATCGGCAGATAAAGGGCCTTTCATTTTGGCCAAAGAGCTTTTGTGCATGCTGCGGGGAGCAGAATGTGCATACAAGTCAGTAAAGGTTCAATTTGTGAAATACTGTATGACATACATGACTGAGTAAATTTGACAATTTGTGGAAATTGGTTTATTCTGTATCTGGCAAGTGCAATGACTCTGCTTGAACAGCATGTTATACATTTCGTCTAACTGTGCTTGGTTCACTGTAAGCTGTGGAAACAGGAAATGTGAAATACATGTTGTGTCCATGGGCAAGACACTGTCTTCGCCTTGACTTGCAGTGTCAGTGTGTGTGAATGCAGTGATTCTTGGGAATTCGTCTGCATGGTTACAATTATGTGCATATATAAGCTTCCATTTAGTGGACCATTTAGTCCAGGGAAATAGCTATACTTTTTAATCCCTGTTTTCTCTCTAATACTCTGTTATGTAATTATAAAGATGAATCAAAACCAATGAGAACAACAAAATGTGATTTAAATGGGAAAGAAAAGAGGTGGACTCGAGCCTTCGATGATTTCAAACAAAATGCCAGTATTATTTTCCAGATTCTTTGACATATCCAACCTTAAGTTTCATCTTTCACAACGTTGCCATGTGAGTAGGTATGTGTCCTCCCTCTATAGCATTATCCTATTCTGATAATGACTCGGACTGGCTTTATCTGTGTTCTGTCTCGTAACAAAGTCACATGTGAATGACAAAAATGCTTTCAAACATGCAGAGGTCAGCGCACAAAACCCTCAGTTCACCTCGTTCTTTTGGACTCTGTTGCTGAGTAACTGTTTGTTCTTGAGTCTTTGGGAACTATTTTCATCTTGTAGAAAAGCTCCGATCGTCAGTCTGTGCAAATTCCAGTGTTTTTTTTTTTGAGGACTGACAGAGATATCATTATTGAAACTGCAATTCCTGAGGTTTTCAAGCCACAGATGTGGATAAAACTAAGTCCAAGAGTATAGCATTACTTTGAAATTGAAGTTGTATTTGACTCATGTAGTAAAAAGCAGTGACCCAAATGAGAATGAGGGCGTAAAACACAAAAAAGTATCTTTAAAATGCCATAGTAATGTATATCCGACACCTCACTGATAGACACAGACGGCATCTCTAGAATCGCCCATATATGGTCATGTTTGAAGCTCTTGAGGGGGAAAACAAAGAGGAGAAAAATCTAAACTTTCTATAATAACTCCAAAACTACTTTAACAAATGCTGAATTATCAGTGTAGTTTTCAACCCAATAAAGATACAAAGACATGGAGAGGAGCAAAGCAGTCCATAATGACATAAATAATAAATAAATTAAAAAAATAATCATAGACTTGACTTTATTTGTCTGTGATAAATAAGTTTAGATTCTGCCAGAAAACGAGTGAAAAAAATGCTGTCTGTATCTATGAAAAAAAAGATCTTGGTATACGAGCGATCGCGATGTCGTCACATCCGGGGCGGTATAAAGGTCGGTAGGCAAAACAACACGAGATAACAGTGAATCGCGAGCGAACTAGGTAGCAATGCCGACCAGTTGCTGTGCCATAAACTGTACAAACCGGCAATCTAATGATTGCGAGAAGAGCTTCTTTCGTCTGCCGTTGGAGCCACAAAGAAGGAAGGCATGGCTGAAAGCACTGAAGCGCGCTAAATACGAACCACAAACAACAACAAATGTCCGTCGACAACGCTGGATCCCAACCGGCACTGAACGAGTTTGCAGCGACCACTTCATATCGGGTAAGTTAGTCCATCAATGCTGTAGTATTTGTCACAAAAAGAGGCTTAAGTGAACATTTGCGAACTCTATATCATATACTGCATGACATTAGAGTGAAACATCAAGCAGCTATAAGTTATGTGTGAAAGATCCTAGTCTCCTATATCTTCTTTCTTGGTTATAGGAAAGTGGTCCAGAGACCCCCTTGATCCTGATTATGCCCCGAGCATTTTTAACCTGCCAGTGTCCAGCCTCGGGTCACAAGGCGACCCCCAGGCCAAAAAAGCGAGGTACGAGCGGGCACTGAAGAGGCAGATGCGCTTTAACTCCAGCCTTCCTGAGTCAAGTGGTGGACCACAGTCATCAGAGACACAGAGCTCAACTGGTAATATAAAATATTGTGGGTGTATGTGTGGAGTCATGACTCCTGGGACAAGTGATGAGAAACACTGCTGTAAAGAGCCATAAATCCCATACCCAAACACTGAATTATTCCAGGCACATTTCACAGAGGGCTTATAACACCGTTACACAGCGCATTATATCATACACTTACACCGTCACTGGAGGCCTCCTGTATTTCAATAAGAAGCCCAGATTTAAGATAACATCCACCTTTACTCTGTAATATTAAATGTTAATTTATGCATCACTGATGTGCAACACAGGCCCAAATGCGGTGACTTTGCCGGTTGTGGACATAAGTGGTCGCAACATAAAATTGTGTACTCTGTGAACATATCCACAGCTAATGGTATAATTTTGTTTTTCAATTACAGATGCACAACAATGTGAACCACTGGCTTCTGGTGAAGAAGATGAACTGAAGAAGGAGCTTAAGCAGCAGGTTGAAGTTCTCCAAAAAAAAAACCAACAAATTGAGGTCATCTGTCAACAGCTGCAGTTAGAGGTGAACAGCCTGAGGAAGGAGAGGGATGAGCTAAAAGAAAAGCTTCATAAAGTCACAACAACGTCAGAGCAACTCACTGACAAAAAGTGCAAACTGTACACTGGCATACCTACTGTAACTTTATTCCTATATGTTTGTGGACTTGTGAAAGATTTCATTTGCTGCCTAAAATCTGTCAGCATCAATGACCAAGTCCTCATCACATTAATGAAGTTAAGACTTGGACTGAAGAACAGTGATTTGGCATATCGATTTGCCATCTCTCCCACCACTGTCTCGAAAATCTTGAATCGCTGCATACCAGTACTGGCAGCTCGTCTGCGGTTTCTAATCCATTGGCCTTCTAATGAGGCAATAAGGCGCAACCTCCCCAAGAAGTTCCTCAAAAGACACTCAAACTGCAGGGTCATCATTGACTGTACAGAGATCTTCACTGAACGTCCCTACAATCTGTCAGCCCGTGCAAAAACCTGGAGCAATTATAAACATCACCATACTTTTAAGTTTTTAGTTGGAATTACTCCTTATGGAACGGTTTCATTTTTATCCAGATGTTGGGGTGGGCGCATTTCAGACAAGGAAATCACTCATCGAAGTGGCTTCTATCATAAGTTACAAAATGGGGATATGGTCATGGCAGATAGAGGATTTACAATAAGCGAGGAGCTTGCCATGCAAGGAGCCACTTTGGTGATGCCACCATTTGTGGCAGGTCGGAAACAACTCCCGGGACGTCTGGTACATGGAGCTCGGCAAATATCATCTTTGAGAATACATGTGGAACGTGCTATCGAGAGAATAAAGAACTTTGAAGTACTGAAGCACGTTCTGCCTCTCTCTCTAGCTCCATTAGCCAGTAACATTGTGGAGGTATGTGGAGCGCTGACAAATCTGCTGCCAAAGCTCATCAAATGAAATTTAGCCATGTATTTCTATTTCCACATTTTATGTTTCCATTTTAAGAAGGAAAATTGTCATCAGATTTTGAGTTGTGTACTTTTGACTACTTTTTTTTGAAGACTTACCAAGGTGACTTTTTAATTTCAACAAGTTGATTGATGTGCTTAAAAAGAACTATTGAGTCATGTTTTGAGATGTAATATTTATTATGTAATCATACAAACAGTAAAACAGTGGTTGTGTATGAACAAGTTTGGCTCATAATTTTAGAAATATAACAAATGCAGTACCTAGAAATGGATAGTAACGAGTTACTAGCTAGTTACTCACTCAGTACACTTAATCAACTACTCTCTAAACATTAAAGAAACAGAACTGAAATGTGACAGAACATAACCTTTTAACATGAACATGAACTACAAAACCAGTGCCGTCGTGGTTTTCTCTTCACTCCCACACATTGATAGTGATACCACTCACCACTACACTTGTTGCCATTACATTTGATCATTTTGCCAAAAGAGGGTCTTTGACAAAAGCAGTACAGTTTGGTATTGTCATAGACAGGCAGGGAAACGCCTGTGAAACGCAATTTCTGTGTGAACATTTCAGGAATCAAATGTAACTTCACAAAATTTGTGCATGTCTGCAACATGTTCTGCTGAAATTCAACATTTTGTGGAACATTGACAATCACCATGCCAACAGAACTCCACACTATGAAGTCACATGCAGGGGCACCAGTTGACAACATGTGGGTTTGGACCTGCGTGTAGTACCTGTGGTGACTCTTAAGCAGGAGGTTTTTGTCCAGACAGAAAGCAGGGTCTGTCAAGCATATGCCATCTGTTGGGTGGATGTTTCGGTATTTATAAGGACACTTAATCTCTATTACAGTAAGGCCATGACATGAACAGTGTTTGATGCCATCTGGAGAAGCACCTGTACAAATTGAGACCAAATAAATCAGTATTCAATTATGTTAATGCAACATTAGCACACATCATAGATGTCCAAATATATATCACATTATCAACATCACTGTGTTATTACAAAATGACATGACTAAACTTCTACTTACAATGCTAAATAACAGCCAACTAGAACTTACCTATAAAGGGAAAGTGCTCATAGAGAAGTAAACCAACTTCTTCTACTGTGACATCATTGCAACTTGAGGACGCTTGCTGTGTGTATGCATGTCTGGCATGCTCCTCATGTTCTATTCCCCATTTTATGGCTGGAATCTACAAAATGTAAAATGGTCACTTTATACTTTCATTCATGTGAAACTATACAGATATACACAGTATAAAAGCAATGTAAAGTCACCTCACTGAAATCTTTGTCATCATCATACTGCATTATCTTCACTACTGTTGACTCAGGATTTGTAGAATGAAGAACATCATGCATGGATGTTGATGTAACACGGCCCTTACGATGTTGATGCCACAGTGCAGAGTTTCTTTGTCCAGTTGTTGCATGGCTTAGGTGATGAATCTGCTGTGGTGTGCACTTCACATCGTTCAAAACTCTGTCCACATCGACTGGTGATGCTGTCTCACCCAAACGATATGCCACAGGAGGGAAATCATCTACTCTCCTAGCATCCCCCTCCTCAGAGGCTGTGTCTGTGTCACTTTCAGTTTTGATGTTTGCACCCGCTGATGGGCACAAGAGTCTTAAGTTGGCAAAAGCTGTCTTGGCCTCTTCTTGTGTGAGGGGTGGGGTAGAACGCTGTTTATGACGGACTTTCTTCCGGGCTGATGCTCCATGTGAAGGGCGAGAAAAGTCAATGTCTTCAGCTGTGGCTGGTGTGACCTGACATGACAAGGATAATGGTTTTAGACATGTGCAAGTATGTGAAAAATGTTGCAATGTATGAAACTAATACCAACCACTTACCTTCTCCTTGTAATATTTGTCCCAGACAGCTTTCTTGCTGGTACAAGCCACGTTATTCTCCTGCAGTGATGTTGCAGCTTCGACAGCAAAAAGTAAAGCTGCAATGTGGCTGCATGCTTCTCCCAGTCTAACATATAGTTTAAGTAAGTGACCATGATACAGATTATTTGAAGACATTTTATGCATACCCGGCCATGCAAGTGCAGTGTGCGGAGACCACATAACCGTACTGCTTGTTGAGACACACCCAAGGCAGGTGAGGACTCTCTGTAACCCTTTGGCCTAGTAGTACAAACCTTGGATGATTATTGTACATTTGAGTGATTTACATTACATACACTGTGGCCTTGGCACATTAATATTAATATTATTATTATTTTTAATTGTAAATTATTTTAAATATTATTACAGGTGGGTGCAGCCTATTTTCTGCCATTACATAAGCTGTATGTTAATATGTCTATTATGAATGTGAACATAAATTAATGTATTAATATATCTGTATATCAACAACATTATTATTACAATGATTTTGAGGCAGGGTTCACCTGGGATGACTTTGGCTTTCAGGAAACACACATCAACATCTCTGTGTATGTGATGGTACAAACATTCTCTGACATGCCCACTGAGGAAGTAATTGTAGGCATCAAGGGACTTAAATGCTTTCATTGCTTCGCCATCATACGGGCCAGGGTTGTGAATGAGATAGTTGTAAACACAACCATAATCAGTGTTAGGCCACAAACTTCTGTCATCCACCCAGCCTGATAAATCATATGGGTCAGGCAATGAAGCACCATCTCTGCCCAATTTTAGTTTTTCCTGGTATCTTTGTTTGTCTTCTGCTGCCAGAGACAAAACGTAAGTTTTTCCTGCCATTATACTGACACCAGCATCTACTTGAACGCATATACAAACGGCGCGCCACATGCCAGCCCTGCAGCTCTTGCCTACCAGACACTGCGCATGTGCCGGAAAATGCGGAAGTAAACAATAACAGCGATCGCTCGTATTAGTTTCTTTGCGCAATAAAAATGAATGAAACAAGCAGCATGAAGTTTTGTTTTTCACGTGGTCACATTGGAAATAGAGCCCAAATGTTTCACTCATGAAAGAGTACAGATACACAAACGTGCCTGAAGTCATTTCGAACACCTGCAAAATGTATTAACCCTAGAACCCACGAGAAGGCGGCATATAAAGTAACCAAACCTTCAGCTTGACTGGCAAAAAAAAAAGAAGACTTGACAGAAACGGTGAGAAAGTGACAGACAAGAAACAGGAGATGGACATGGACCTGAAATATATATATATATATATATCTATAAAAAAAAAAAAAAAAAGGTTGAATTCGCCCGTAGAATCCAGATCGATTTTGCACAGGCGGCGTATTTCCTTGGCCACACAGACTGGCACATACGGGCGCTCAGTGTGACCCCAGTGAGCCGGCCTGTCCGTCACGTCGGGCCGCTGATGGATGAAGCTGTCAGGGCCGGCGTGTCGCGCTTATCAGCCACTCCGAGCACCCTCTCCCCGGACCACACAGGCTGGGAGAGGGAGGGAGAGAGAGAGAGGGAGGTGGGGGTGTTTCGTGAAGAAAGAGCAGAGAGAGGAGAAAATAGTGAGAAAGCAAGGCACATCACCGTCTTGTTAAAGGTAAAGGCACAAGTCGGGATGCATTGAAATGATTTAAACATATTCACAGTCCAACTTAAGCTCATTACACCAGTCGAAATGTGACTTATATTGGATAATCGGGACGCTTCCTGGTGGGCTGCGACATGGAGTCTGGGCTGCTGTAGCTAACTCTACATGTGGAATTTGAAGGACTCATGTTAATTCACATCACTGTCCTATCTTATTATGCAAAATTGTCTTTTTTTAGAGCATTTTGCTACAATTTTGTCATGAAAACACACCAGGTAGTTGTTTGTCGAGCCATCTTCACTGGTTACCCTTTGCAGCAGTGTGTCAGCTCCCAAAACGCCCCTCCTGAGGTCCTACTGTATGTATCAGTGAAAAATACTTTCCTAACCGCTTGATCTCTTAAAGCAGTACTAAGTAACTCTTCCCCCTAGAGGCCATAAGCGCAACTGCAGGTGTCGTAGCAAGTTACGATTTTTAACTTATTAATTGTCTTGGAGAGTAAATACTACGCTGACAGGAAAGGCGAAGGGAGAGAGGGTTACTGTGCATCCAATTATACAATGGAAATATTTTTTTTCACTCAAACTTGGCTGTAAATACTGTTTAAAGTGACGTTAGCCCGCAGTTAGCTTTGCCCGTTAGCATGTTAGCTTCTTCTTCGTGATTCCATTAGTGTGTATTGCTTTCTCCGGACCGGTGGCAGTCAAGTTGCAAACATGGTTTTCTGGCCAGAGACACCAGGGGGGATGAAAGACCCTCCAATCATCCCATAAACACTTGTATTACCCCCCCAGGGACTACGAAAAGGATTTATTAAGGTAAACACGTTACTTAGTACTGCTTTAAAGGGATATTTCAGGATTTTTGACATAGGGCCTCGTTTCCTAGTTATGTGTTGTAGAATAATTTTTGGAATATAACTGACCTTGCATCACACGTATGATCGCATTTTGAGGGACTATTTTCTAGCAGATCACTCCGCCGCTGCGTAGCTTATACAAACACGAAGCTGATGCTGCTCAAATATAAGTTATTTTAAATGCAAAATGGTTAAAATTATTCCATCGACACAGGCATTTATATGGTTAGTCTGGTGTTATAAGTGATTTGCCTCAGGTGCTCTGTGGAGCGGGTCAGACTGTTTTTAATGCAGGCTAGCTGTTATCATAGAAATGCGCTAGCCTTGCATTAGCCTAGCGCCACGTAACTCTTCAAACACAAGAACTGCATGAATTACAAAAAAGAATATCAGAAATCAACAACACTCTGGATAACTAGGAAAGGAGACCTTATGTCAAAAATCCTGAAATATCCCTTTAACGTCAATTCTCTCATTGCGAATTAACAGAACAGTAACAGGAATAACACTCACATCCCACTTTCCGTCGAGAAGAACATACCTTTGGAACGTTGAACACCAGGTTGGTGATGTCCAATGTTCACAGTGTCTATGTGAGTGGTGGGGCAGGTGGGGCTGAAAAGATGGACGTTATTTGGCCATGTAGAATATGATGTTCATTTGTAGCTTTAACTCAGTCGGCCCATTCTGGCACCAGATACAGAAATATGTGAGTTGAAGCCCATTCACAGTTTTAACTTTACAGGCAGTGACTTTTAGAATGAGCTAAAGGAAGGCCAAGCACAAACATAAGCTATAATGCTGTTTACAGTTAGCATACACGGCCTTTTCCATAATGTCAGAGTGAGCATCATCAAGGATCTGCCCCACCACGCCAGCAGGGGGCCTCACCTCTGTCCCGCAGCGCGTCCTTGTTTACAGCGGCACTTTCGGCTCCAGGTTAATTATTGGCAGCAGGCTGCAGTCTGAGGAGCCTGATTATTCCATCCTTAATTTAGTCAAGGAGACGTCCACCACAGCAGAGCGCATACAGGCTGTGTGTGTAAGACCACGCACATACAGCAGTGACAATCCACTTCAACGCACTGTTTTCCTGTTAATGCCGTCTTTTCCCCATGCGGAATTTAATTAAACTTTCCAAAGCAAGGACACAGCCAAGGCCACAAAACTTTAGAAAGCCGCGCTGTGATTTGAGTGAGCTATGATTCTTCATGGGAGCTGAATTATTGAGATCTGTTCTATTCAAAGAGCCATTCGGAAAACACGGGCTCGGACGGGAAATTATGTAAAATCAACTTTTTGAGCCACGTTTAATTAATCTCTTTGAGTCTCGTGCTCGGACCGTTCAGAGTGCCCCGACAACGCCACCGTTTACAGCGCCCCGGGCTACAAAAAACACATTGTTTGTATTTATTGTCTCCTGTCTGATTTACTGTTGATCCTCATCATCTTTACCATTACCCCTAACAACCTTGGCTGGTGGTTGTCTACAAAATAGTCATGTAGCTGTTGTATTGTAGCCATAGGCGCTTTCTTAAGAGACACAGGTTGAATTATTTAGTTTATTCTATTCTGTAACTTTTATGATCAATTTTGCGGCCGACCGAAAAACAACGTAGCGGCCACATGGGTGCTTAGTCTGCAGAAGGCGTTTGATAAAGGCCAACACTAGTCTCAACAGAACACAGTAGACTAATGCTATGGGTACTTTTGAAGCCTTAATGCGTATGAGTGGGTATGGCCTTGAGCGTGCCCCGTTGACTCATACCATACTGCATTATGTATAGAGTACAAAATAAAACATCATGAGTACTGGGAGATTTGAAGTGAATGTATTGCTTCTTTGACGCAGTGCAAAAAGAAAGTCTGAACACATAAAGGGGACATTTCAAAAAATCGAGAGTTTTGAGAGTTTTGCCATCCCTGGTAAAAAGTATGTTTCATGATCATCTTGTCAGCTCGCTCGTTTCTACACCAACACAAAGCTGTCCTTATTGTTTTAAAAGTATGTAAATCATTGCTCCATGATCAATCATTATTTCAAATTATGTTATAAAGATGGAAAATAGGAATGCAACTACAGCCTGATAAATTCATTCATTCTTGATTGATTTGAGTATATTATACTAGTTTATAGGGGTGTGTTTTGCCTAGTCTCCAGCAAAAAGATTCTTATCCCTATACATAGGTTGCGATATATCCTGATATTGAAGTATTAGATGATTACTGCGATTATTTTTTCAGTAAACTAGTCCACCTTCATGGATGGATGGATGGATGAATGGATGGTTGGATGGATGGATGGTTGGATGGGTGGGTGGGTGGGTGGATGGATGGATGGATGGATGGATGGATGGATGGATGGATGGTTGGGTGGGTGGGTGGATGGATGGATGGATGGATGGATGGATGGATGGATGGATGGATGGATGGATGGATGGATGGATGGATGGATGGTTGGGTGGGTGGGTGGGTGGATGGATGGATGGATGGATGGATGGATGGATGGATGGATGGATGGATGGATGATTTACAGTATAGGTGGGTGGATGGATGGATGGATGGATGGATGGATGGATGGATGGATGGATGGATGGATGGATGGATGGGTGGGTGGGTGGGTGGGTGGGTGGGTGGATGGATGGATGGATGGATGGATGGATGGATGGATGGATGGATGGATGGATGGATGGATGGATGGATGGATGGATGGATGGATGGATGGATGGATGGATGGATGGATGGATGATTTACAGTATAGGTGGGTGGATGGATGGATGGATGGATGGTTGGGTGGGTGGGTGGATGGATGGATGGATGGATGGATGGATGGATGGATGGATGGATGGATGGATGGATGGATGGATGGATGGATGGATGGATGGATGGATGGATGGTTGGGTGGGTGGGTGGATGGATGGATGGATGGATGGATGGATGGATGGATGGTTGGTTGGTTGGGTGGGTGGGTGGATGGATGGATGGATGGATGGATGGATGGATGGATGGATGGATGGATGGATGGGTGGGTCTGTCTATCTATCTATCTAATGATATAAATGCTTTTCACTAATGTGCACATGTGACTGTGGTATTGACTGGTGATTATGTAACTTTAAACGGAAAACAGATTTCTTGTAAAAAAAAAATAACAACAACAACAAAACTGGGGATGCACGCTTTCTAGTACTTCTATAGTTGGGAGTCCTTAGCGATCACAGTCTGTTTCCTCCATTAACATATACTGTAAAATCGCTCAGACGGGGCATTTAAAACCTTATCTACTCCACTCCGGGTGTCACTCGTAGATCAGGGACATAATGACAACAGGGGCATCACCGTGACCATAGCCTCATCTCTTCCATATCTTTTTGTGTTAGCGGTAGCACAGTTAAACTTGTGTCCTATATGGCTTGTGCCACAGCGAAATATCGCCATATCGATATTTTCAACACCCCTACTAGTTTACATTAACCAGAGCAAACCGTGGACAAAATGTTTAGTTTATACGGTTACTTCCAGTGACCCAAATTGCATCCAAGCTGTTGCAATAGGTAAAAGTAATTGTGGGGAATATTAGTCATTTTTGAGGGGTGAGAAAGGCCAGCAGAGGGCTTTTTACATGTGGAATGTGCATGTTCTCCCTGTTGGCTGCATGTACAGAGGCCGGGATGAGTGAGAGTGTGTTTGAGCGTGCGAGTGGGACAATCCGGCGAGGCGCATTAGTCTCATATGTGTTCATTAACATGCACAGCCTCGATGAA
Source organism: Gobius niger (assembly GCF_951799975.1). NCBI lineage: Eukaryota > Metazoa > Chordata > Actinopteri > Gobiiformes > Gobiidae > Gobius > Gobius niger. The sequence continues at coordinate 12,313,903 of NC_136853.1, read as the reverse complement.
AGACTTGTTTTTACTTTAGCTAGTAAGTTTTTTTTCATTCCCTGTTGTCATATGCAGCCTGTGTGGCTCTCCCACTCATATCCTCTGGGTCCGGCTAAGAGAGGATTACACTGGCATCCCTCCCCCCCCGAAATAAAAAAACATAAACAAACCCTCGTGCACCGAGCAAACCCGTGCGCACACAGACAGACACCGGCGCGGGAATGGCATAGCGCACGCCAGGCCGGCTTTGCCACGGCTCCGCTTTTCAATTTTCAGCTCAATTACATCGCGCTGTTACCTATTCTAAACCGAGATTCCTTCTCTCCCCCGGGACGCACACAGACTTATTTAACGCTGCTGCATCCCACTTAAGCCGCTTCGAAGTGGGAGCCTTAGTTTCTTGAGGACTTCCAAGAACTTTCCATGACTGTGCGTGTTTTCAACAATCTTCGTATCGTTTTCTGAGGCAGGAAATGGGCTCGCGCGAGGGTTGTCAGAACGTCATCATCATCAACTTGTGCTATTTAAAAGCCCTGCTGTCCACGCAAGTATTGTTATTTGTGCAATAATGCTTTTTCCCCTGCTTATAGATACAGTCGCTATAGGTGGGAAGTGGGAACCCATATTGTAATCAGTGTTTACTATAGTATTAGCTAGAGTTTCAAGTGGTTAGGATCTTGGGTGCTAGAATTCAGGGACAAATACAACTTGTCGAAACACACCTCCAAACAAAATATAGTGCAACATTTGAGCCTCGTTATTATTTGCTTTGGAATGAGTCTACAAAACTGGCAAAAGAATCTTTGAAAGTCATTTTAATTGATCAAGGACACGCTTTTGGAGGTTGTTAAGACTCTTCGACACAATTATAAGAAATGAATCATTCGACCTTCATGTGTGTTATGTGCGAACAGAGAAAATGTTGAAGTTCATGCCATGAGTGTTTGTTTAATGTCAATAGACCCAGTTGCTTGCAATTGCTTTAGGTTGCAATTGCAATTCCAAGTCATGTGATGCAGCATCTTCTTTAGCAACGTCTTTAGTCCCTGTATGTGACGTCCACCATGTGTTACTGCCATTGAAATCTCTCTATTACCTGCTCAACACTTTCACAAATGCACAAATGCATAAATGCATTCAAGCAGAACTAAGTAACTCATGCCTCTAGAGGCCCTAAGCGCCACTGCAGGTGTCGTAGCAAGTTGCGTTTTTTTTCCGTGAGAGTAAAAAACTTGGCCTTAAATACTGTTTAAGTGGCGCTAGCCCGCAGTTAGCTTCGCCTACTAGCCTGTTAGCCTCTTCTTCGTGATTCCATTAGTGTATATTGCACCTCCGACCCGTTGGTAGGAAAGTTGCAATTGTGCTTTTCTGGCCAGAAACACCAGGGGGGAGATGAAATACCCTCCAATCATCCCATTAACATTTGTATTCCCCCCTGAGGGACCATGGAAAGGGTTTATTGAGGTAAACAAGTTACTTAGTACTGCTTTAAGGTGTTCTGTACCCATTGCCGTCTTCCATCGGCAACTGACGAATAAACGCACAATTGTGACGAGATGTTTAGTCGCTAGGTCAGCAGTTCAATGGAAGACAGTTATTAGGGTTGCATGATTTCAAAGACATGTAGGTTGGGGAGGGTCTTCCTTGGGAAATGTTAAAGGAAACAACATTATTTTACTATTTTTACAGGTATTTAATCTCTCATATGAGAAAGAATATTTCTACCAATCATCTTGGACCAGTGGTTCTATGCTGTAGGGCAGGATTGAGACCGCTGCACAAATAAATGCTGATTTGGATGGGTTGTTATGAACTGCTCAGCTTCAATTAGGAACGTTCGACTTCGACATAGACAGACTGCCCACAGCCTGGTAGAAGATCTCCAGAAGTATCTCGCCTTGATTTGGGTTTCCACTTGTCAACAAGACTTATTCCACGTACCAAGGGAATACCAGTGTTCGAAAAGCAGTCTTTGAGCTCTTGGCACATAAAAGAAACGTTCACACAGTGTATAATTATTGCTTCTGTGATGCTGAACAAAACTAATTGTCAATATTGGCGGTGTAATGCTCTGACTGATCTGTAAAGACTTCAGAACAAACTGGAGCTGCCAACAAGAAAGAAACAAGAATGACTTAATATTAGCCGGTCCCCGAATAGTTCACGTTGTAACATCTGCGCAGACTGGAAGTGCATTGTGGTTCTCATTGTTCAGCAGCCTGATTATGAACGGTAACAAAAAGCTCTGACACATCCTTTTGTGAGTTCAGCTGCAGATTTGGCTACAGCCGTCTGTGCCAGAACTAACACTGAAAAGGATTGTGTGGTTTGATTTGATAAAAATGACAGTTCGCAGAAGTCAGACGCAGATTTTGCTGCCAAGTTGTCAAACTCTACCGATTTTCCCATTTTTCAATGTTAATGAGTCATTTTAGAAAAAAAATATTAAAACAATGAACAAACTGGAGTCTAACGAAGCCAGGTGCTCAGTTACAGGTACAATTTAAAATGATTTGAACTCTAAATTTTAACTGCAATCAAAATAGAAATATCCAGATGTCCTTAGATAGAAAAAAAACATGGCCAGAGCAGCAGAAATGTGATTCTTGGGTGTGATCCCTGATAATTTTTTTTTTGCATTTTTCAACATTAGATACAATAAAAAGTATTTTAGCAAGATAATTCTCACAGAGCTTTCAGCATCTCTTTTTCAGGGAGCCCTGGCGCCAACAGGGAACTTATTGTGTATGTTTTTAGTTGAAGAGGAAACTGGATAAACCGGAGGAAACCTATGCGACACGGGGATAACATGCAAACTCCAGCACAGAGAATCAAACCCTGGACCTTTTAGCGCTAACACCTGCACCACTGCGGACATAAGACCTTGACATGTGTTTCGATGGTAAATCCATTTATACAGCGCCTCAAATCACTTTACACACTCTCATGCACACCACTGTCGACAAACTGTGTATGCCGGGATCGAACTGTCTATCTTCTAGTTCTAAGACGACCCACTCGCCCATCTGAGCCACTGTCGCCTCACTGATATGGCATAATGAGCGATGTTGGCCAAAGGTGCTCTGTGGTATTCACTTAGGGAGGCACCAATGGGATCGTGGTCCAAGTGTCTTCGCTAAGGATGTCCTGGGCAGTGACACCTGCAACATATCACTCCATCTTTGCTCCATCTAAAGCCAAATACTGCCCTGGTACTTAGCCTTGATTAATATGCTGTGGAATTGCGTCTGTTCTCACTAGCACTTCTTCATAAAACATTTGACCTTCCAAGTAACACCAGGCCTTGATCAAGATCGAATCAGGAATTCAATCTTGGCTCTAAAACAAACTTAATTTGACTAAATTTATGTCCAATTAAAAAGATAAGGTCACTCATAATTTGGAAAAATAGACAAAATTCTTTCTTTCAAGGCCAGAAATGTTGAAATATGTTTCTGGCCCTTAATGTTTTTGTTTTTTTCCCTCTATTTTTGCAAAGGATGAGTTTCTGCCTGCCTGGACCTTATCTTTTCATGCTTATCCAACTGCCTCCTTTCATGAGCACAGTCTGTTTGCTGGATACCAGTAGCTCCCTGTTACTCCTGGTAAGTTTATTTAAATTTGACTCGTGTCTAAACTGGGTGTCTAAACCAGATAAAACTCCTCATTTAATGCATTAGCGACGCCTCCTTGAAATGATTTCTAATTAAAATGAAGCAAGTCAAAAATAGTGAATGACTCTCATCACTTGGAGAATCCCGAGTAATGGGGCATGTGCCGCTTAGAGCTGCTGCAAATGCAGGTGATTTCACAGCATGGCAACCGCATAGCAGCAAAAGCCAAAATAAGTGGCAATTCTACATGGCTATTATTTGTGTGGACATTGAGTCCGGAACATTGAGAGTTCTGTCGCAAATTCATTTTCAGTGCTGGGAAAAGAATTCACCCAAGTTTCACTGAAACGCTACCTGAAAATTCCCCCTCCATGACTTAATCAAATTCCTTCTTTAGTGCAATGTATCTCCTTCAAATCTCCAGGCAGCGGAGGCCGTCCACACACTCACACACACCCACGCACACACTGGCGCTAATAGCATTGGAAGCTAGCACACAAAGGGAACAAACAGCCATGTAATGTGGCTGTTCCCTCTCATTGACACTGGGCAGCGGAATGCGACGGCGCGGGGGGGTGCACCATCCTGTCAGATTAGCCTAACCATTAGCATTACTGAGAACTGACAGCGAGAGGAAGGAACAATGACTGTCATTTAGATCCCCCTTTTACGTTCCTTTCCCCGTTCACCCTTTTTCCTCTCTCCGTTTCTTGCTTTTAATCTCAGGACCCCCGCTACCCCTCTCCCTCGTCCGCTGACCCCCTCCCTCGCTCGCTGCGTGTCTGCTTTCCTTTCGTTTAATGGTTTGTTCCCATATAGAATGAGACCCTGTACAATATAATGGAATTAAACTGTATAGAAAAGTTGAAAGAGAACAGTTTCTTTGGAGCGGGTGCACTTGTATGGCCTGTATGGCCGGGACAAACCCAAAGTCTGGGGCTTTCACTGACATTCAGAGTCTGGGAGCTGAGCGGTATACAGCGGGGAGTGGGCTGGTCAAATGTATGGTTTTTGGGTCTGGGAAAGTTTGATTTGTACAGTAGGAAAAGTATGAATTGCACATCAAAATGTTACTTTGTATTGTCTCTTATAGGTCAAAAATGCCAAACATTTGCCCCAATTCTAAACCATATTGTGTCAAAAGAACCACCTATTTATGTGAAAAGTAATTTAAATTTTTACTTGATTGAAGTACTATAATCTGCACTTTTACTCAAGTTTTGGAATGAAATGTTCTGACCACCACTGGAGAAAGGTACCTGCAGTTAACTAAAGAGCAGTTCCCATCACTTGCTCCATGTTATATTGGAGTCTCTGTCACACCTCAGATCACAGCCTCACATGCAGCAGGAACGGACATGTGTACAGCAGGTGTAAAAAATAATAATAAAAATAAGCCGTCACACAAGACAGAGGTGAGATGTACCTGCAAGTCAACTGCAGTCTGTAAGGCAGTGTTTTTCAACCACTGTGCCGTGGCACACCAGTGTGCCGTCAGATAATGTCTGGTGTGCCTTGGGAAATTATCCAATCTCACCTAGTTTTTTTTTTTTTTTAAACAAATGCATTATTATCCACAAAAAATTTACCGTTTTCTATGCTGTCTAGTGATCGGCAGAGTAACCATATTATACTTTTCCATATCAGGTAGTTAATTTCTTTGAGACAAGAGAATTAGTGATGTATTGAGGCATTGTGGCTAGTGAGACTATACGGTGTTCCTAGCCAAGACACTTTGATGAGAACATTTTCTGCTGGTGGTGTGCCTCGTGATTAATACTGCCGTAAGGGACAGTTCACTAGTTCACAAGCTAACGGCTAACACTAAATAACAATCTAAAAAGTCCCACCATTTTTAATGCTTTTTCGTTGTTTTGTTTGTTGGCTGGTTCTTTTCCTTTTGGTTTATACTAGGGATGCACCGATACCAGAGTTGGGTATCGGCCCGATACCAAATGCTTGTACTCATACTCGTACTCATTAATGAGGACCTGATACCAGAAACCGATACCACATGACGTGAGGCTCTGCTACATGGCGCACTTTTTTATTGATCTTTATTTAACCAGGATAGTCTCACTGAGATTAAGAATCTCTTTTTCAGGGGAGTCCTGGCCCCAGAGGGGAATCTATTGTACATGTTTTTAGTGGTACCCGGAGGAAACCTACGCAGACACGGGGAGAACATGCAAACTCCACACAGAAAAGCCCCGTCCAGGTGGGAATCGAACCCGGGACCTTCTAGCTGTGAGGCGTGAGCGCTAACCGCTGAGAAGAGCAAAGAGCCACAAACTGCAGAATTCTTCAGTGGAAATACAATATTCCACGAGCTGACTTTATTATAGACTACACTCCCTAAATCAGAGTCTGTGCTGGATTTAACCAGTGTGAAATGCTGTCTTCATCGTCCCGCATCGCTGGGTCTGTGTGTTTCAAAGATGAGCAGCTAATGTTGCTATTTAGATGCTAACGGCCGTCTATGAACAGTCGATGTACTTTATGTTGAAGAAAATGCCTTGTACTCGTATCGCTATTCAGCATCAGCAAGTCCTCAAATCAAAGTACTCAAATCAAGTACTTTTTTGTTTAGAAAAAATGGCATTGGTGCATCTCAGCACAAAAACCCCAGCTTTTTTCACTAAATACACATGTACATACAGCATAAGACAACGTCAGGCGCAGGGGCCAAATCCTGCCCTCCAGCATAGCACCTCTGGGCCTGTTAATAATTTATGTTTTACAATTATTGTTAGGTTTAGTTTAAAGTCGTTAGGATTAGTGGTCGATTAAGATTAGGGTTAGGTTAGGGTTGTTAGGGTTAGGTTAAGATTACGGTTGGGTTAGGGTTGTTCGGTTTAGGATTAGGTTAGGGTTAGGTTAAGATTAGCCTACTGTTAGGTTAGGGTTGTTAGGGTTAGGATTAGGTTAGGGTTGTTAGGGTTAGGTTAAGAGGGTTAGGGTTAGGGTTAGGGTTAGGTTAGGGTTGTTAGGGTTAGGTTAAGATTACTGTTAGGTTGGGGTTGCTAGGATTCAGTTTAGGCTAAGATTAGGATTGTTTAGGAACAAAAATAACAAGCAATCATGCTGTCCAAAGTTATGTTATCTTCATCAATCAACAGAAGCATCTAATTACACTTTCCAAATTTGTTCAAAAGAATTTTGTTTTGTTTTGTTTTCATGAAAACATTTAAATAACTAGCCTACTAACTCCTCACTTGCATGAAATAGATCAGCATGAATCAACATCAACCTTCCTAAAAGCTGATGGGTCTAGATCCGCCTAATCCAGCAGAGGGCGCACTATCACGGTGGATTCGCTTCACGGTAGATCTGTCTCGGCTCCGGGGTCTGCAGCTTTCCCCTACTTGTTAAAGGACTCAAAAATGCCGTCAATTCCCATCCATCCATCCATTTTCTTCCACTTTTCCGTTTCCGGGTCGTGGGGGAAGTTGTTGGAGCTGCCCATATCACATTGCACCAGCCCCCTATGGCGCCCCCTGCAGGTGGTGGGTCCACAGAAGGACGGTCTCATGGTCCTAACCGGGCCTGTGGGTCTCTCATGAGGAATTTTGCAGAACACCCATTTAAGTCATGCATGATGTACAACACTGGCATTTGTTGAAAGTGGTGCTTTACTTTTGGCTCCGATTGGGGGGGTTTAGCAATTGGTCTTTTGACGATGAAGGAAATCGGGCTCCCATCAAGCAAACGTACTGCCTCTGGCATAACTGAACATGTAAGTGCATATTAGAAACGTTTAAATGTGTGACTGTGTTTGGCTGATCATCAAATTAGATGTGCTGTGCTGCCCTCTCCTGTCCCGGCAGCATTTATGTCCTCTATTGAATGCACAGGCAGTGGAGCACTACATCTCACTTCTTTATCCAGATTTCACATCAGCTAGTTCTATTCTGTGGTTTTGATTAAGCTCTCCAACCCACTCTACCCCCGCCATAATAACCTCTCTGTATTTTCAGCGCCGCTCCTTCACCAGCAGCCGCATGTTATCAACTAATGAGGGCTTCGGGTATTTCAGGGGTTAACCTTGTTCGACGCCGGTGATTTGGACAAACAGCGTTCTCTCACAAAGCACACACGCGTTAAGGAGGCCTGATGAAATGGCGTGATTAGCCGTAACAATGGCAGAACGGCGGATTGTAAGGTTAGCACAGGTGGTACATAAGGGGAACAGAAGCCAAGATACACGTTGTCCCGGCAGCGGCCCAGAACAAGGCAATCTACCCAGCAGTCTGGCTTTTAAAATCATCAAAGCTTGTCACCCCGACGCAAGAACAAAGAAGCTTGCAGGCCTTGTGGGACGGTTGTTTATGAAAGGGAGATTCGACAGCGATAAGTAGTGTTTTGTAATTGTGAAGTTTTGAAATGTTTAAAAGGACCTTTGATTGAGGTTTTTGGAAGTTGACGAAACCGTGCATTGACTGTTTTCATACCTTGTAATGTTGCTTTTTTCGATTTGGTTTGTATGGCTGGTTGAAAAAGAGAAAGCGTCGTTACCCAGAAGTCGTGAAGCAAGAACAAAAGCGACGTGCCGCGCTTGAATCTTTAATAGTAAATAAAGATTGTTGCGGCTGCAGTGGTTTTTGTGACTTTTTTTTGGAATCGTTGTTTTATTTAATGTCGGAAAGAACCTTGGATTACTCTTGCTTTTCATACCTCGAAATGCTATGTCTTCCTATAGGCTATGTGCAAAAGTCATTCATCTGTCTTGAATAGTTGTTCAGTTTAAAGGTGAAGGAAATTGCAGAGAGATTTTTTCCTTTTTTCCTTCCATAATACAGATATGATGGCGCTTCTGATTCATTGTGCTCAACCTTTGTGGCAAAACACGATGCTCATTTGTACATCAAACATGCATATTTGCTTTTCTTCCATGATCCATGAATTTCTTTTTGTAGTTGAATATAAAAGAGAGTGCCATGTTTCCACTACTGTGCGCCGATGAACATCCTTCCATTTCTTCCAGTCACTCCTTCAGGCCCCACTTATTGTGCATGTTTTTTTGGGGTTACACCGTATCATTCCCGATATCTGCCCTTGCCCTCCGCATCGGAAACTGCCGGACGGCTCATCTCAAGGGCAGGCGAATGGAATTTTATGATTACTTAACATTCTCCCAGTGGCGCGTTTTACAAGGGAGATGATACGTCGCAGCTTTTATTCCATACTTTGTCATTTTCAAAGTGCGACTTGGTTCTTGACACGTAATAAATCACTGGGGGACAGTCGTTTTAGGAGTGAATAGAGCAGGCGCGCGGAAGGAAAAGGTCACACCAGATTTTGGCATTTGTATATGGGCCGTAGTGTTTATCTCATAAAATGTAATACGGCTCGCTCAGGTGCTTTACAAGACTATAATGTGAGCATACTGTTAGTTATAGAGCTGGTGTACATGTTTAGTGCTAACAGGATTCCTTGTTTTACACTTTCACGGGCGCATCAAAGATCAGATGGAAGATAGAAGAGATCGTCGATGTTCCATGCAGCCCCATTCATGGTAATAAGATAAGATAATCCCTTGTTGATCTCACAATGGAGAAATTTTACAGTCGGCACAGAGTAAGATCACTGAGGGTGTACAACATACACAGGAAGTGTGCAAACAGTTAAATAGTAAAAAAAGAGGTATCTTATGTACAAGGTGTAAAAGCAAAAAAATCCAGAAATGATCATGGCTGCTCAATCTCCTTCTACAAAGCCTGTTCCTAAAAAAGGCATAAAGGGCGGATCGACTACGAGCCTCCACAGTGCTCCAGAGCCTGTCAATCATAGATTTAGACGTTAGGTTCAAAATATGATACATAGTCCAGTGTTTTGGGTCATAGCCATTTTTATTAAAAAAAAAGAAAAAAAGTCTTGAGCTAGGCTTCTGTGTGTCTTTTGGAGTTACCGATTTTGTCCGATTTTGTCCAGCTGCGTCGTGAGTACATAGAGGAAGACAGTTTATCTGTCTTTATTTCCTTGGATGAATATGGCTCTCGAAGACACTTCAAGACTCTGGAGCTTTCTAACGTAAAAGTCATTGCAACTTATTTACAGACCGTTATTTGACTAAATAAAGCCCCTCCTGGAACCGCCGTCTTAACGTGGTGGAGGGGTTTGAGCACCCGAATGATCCTGGAGCTCTGTTGTCGGGGGCTTCGTGCCCCTGGGAGGGTCTCCCAATGGCAACCAGGTCCTAGGTGACAAAGAGTGGTTCAGAAGCCCCTTATGAGAGACCAACAGGCCCGTTTGAATCATGAGGCCGTCCTTCTTTGGACCCACCACCTGCAGGAGGAGCCATAAGGGGCTGGTGCAATGTGACCCACGACCCGGCAACGGACAAGTGGAAGAAAATGGATGGATGGATGGATGGATATTGGACTAAATATCTTTATTTCTGCAGTTTTGTTGCCATGTAAACTGCGCCTCAGACAAGTTGTGAAGCAACTCTTAAAATAATCTCCAAGTAATTTGCATTGGTCAGTCTAAACCAGGGTCCCCCAACTTGCGGACCTGGGTCCAGATCTGGACCTCCAGAGGCTTTAGTCTGGACCCCAAAGCCTTTTCATCATCTCAATATAGTTAATTTCTAAGGCTGAATGAAAAATTATCTTAATAACCTTGAGCTGACTGAGTTGGATCCCTGCTCTACAGAAATAGTACAAGTTACAAAACACAGGACGATGTTTGCATGTCAAATATGTAGAATTCAAGCTAGCACCTCATAGCACTCACTGCTTGAATGTTGTAGCTTACAACTGATTGAAACATTGTAAAAATGACTAAATCACTTTAAAATGCATGTTTCATGAGGTTTCACTCTGTAGATTAGAATAATAACATGGCTAAACTCACCACGCAGTTACAGAGGTGTAGAGGGAGAATAGAAGTCCCAAAGAACGGGTTTACTATATGACTTAAAAAAACAAAAACGTAATTTCGATCCCCACTTACCTGGAATTATATGGTAATTTTTGTTTCACTAATGAGTAAATGATTCAATCGTTCCAAACAAAAGCGCAGCAGCTCATGTATATAATCAGTGGCTCAGGAGGAAACTGCCGCCTAATTAATAGCCCAACATGTGAGTCAGTTATTGTTATCGTTGTTGTTTTTTTGGGGGGGTGGCTCGAAAGCGCTGCAGCCCATCAGTGAAGGTCCCGATTACCCAGCATGCCACTGGTGTAAAAATAGAGTTTCCTATGTCCCGATCCGCCATCTTCCTCCCTCGTACTGTATACCTAAGAGTCTGCACAGTGGGGGCTCTGGAGCCTCTAAAGTAACATGACACCTTTCTTAACTCCGCGTGAGATCTCCGAGTACGTAGAAGGACAGGCTCGCACTGTGCGCACAAAGCTGGCTGGGTGAATTCCTGATGACGGCCCCGAGCTTCGCGGCCCTGCACACATGCGTCTCGCTCTCAGCTCCTCACTTTCTGTCCGTCAGAATCCACTCCTGACAGCTACATTCTACAGATGATGTGGGGAATGGGCCTACAGCACCTGTCCGAGCTCCTTTTATGAGTGCGACGCCTCCGATTGGTCAATGTTGGCCAATTTGAATCTCAGTGGGCTTTCCTGGTTCAATCAATCAATACATTTTATTTATATTGCACATTTAAAAATATGTGTTGACAAAAGGTCTACAGAACAAAATCTATTTAACATACACAAGCAGCAGAGCACTACAGGGCTCGGATTTGGTCATGATTTGTGCTGGACAGTGACTCGTGAATAGTATGTGTCTTAAAGCAGCACTAAGTAACGTGTTAACCTTAATAAATCCGTTCCGTTGTCCCTGTGGGGGTAATACAAGTGTTTATGGGATGATTGGAGGGTCTTTCATCTCCCCCTGGTGTCTCTGACCAGAAAACCCTGTTTGCAACTTGACTGCCACCGGTCCGGACAAAGCAATACACACTAATGTAATCACGAAGAAGAAGAAAGCTAACACGCTAACGGGCAAAGCTAACTGCGGGCTAACGTCACTTTAAACAGTATTTACAGCAAAGTTTGAGTAAAAAAAAATACTTCCATTGTATAATTGGATGCACAGTAACCCTCTCTGCCTTCGCCTTTCCTGTCGGAGTAGTATTTACTCTCCAAGACAATTAATAAGTTAAAAAATCGTAACTTTCTACTACACCTGCAGTTGCGCTTATGGCCTCTAGGGGGAAGAGTTACTTAGTACTGCTTTAAAGCGTCTGTGCAGCTCTAATGTGGATATGGCATGTCAAATACAGAGGAGCAAGGCCATGGAGACATGTAAAAACAATAAAGCTTAAATCCTAATTCTAAATGTACAGGAAGCAGATAATGATGATATAACTAGACAGGCAGCGCTTAAATAAAAGAACATAAAGTTGCCGGATGATGTCTGTGTCGTCCCTCAGTTGTTTAGGAATGGTGATTAGTCATTTTGTTTCATATGGCACCTATAATTTAAAAAGACTGAAGAAAAAAAAAAATCCCCATCTTCAATACACTTAAATTCTAATTTTACACTTTGAAATACTATCCACCCACCTGGCTCTTCTGGCACATAACAGTGACAGGATTCTCTGTGATGGAACGGCAATTTTGTCTTTCATTAACAGCCTGACTCCTCACTGACCTCAATCGTTTCGTCCTCTACATTTTTAGTCTTTAATCTGCAACTTTTTCCAAGTGTCAACGCTATGTACCCTTCACTCTGCGTGGAAAAAAAAAGAAAGAGAAATAAAAAAAAAAAACTCTAGGTGTCAAGAGTTTGGAGACAAAGTAATGATAGAGCAGACATGAGCCAATAGCACCAGAGGAAAAGCGTCCATGAGATCCTATTTCAAAAAAGTGTCAGCTGCAATGTGACCGCGTCTTGTGACACTTTTCCTTGTCTGACCGGCTGCAGTGGGCCACAGAAGCCATTAAACTTGGAGAGACGTGTGTCACCAAAATGAAAAGATTAAAAGATAGGCTTTTTCTTCACTCAGATGGGTAAATGTTGACTTACAAGAGTTCAAATCTGACAATCGTCGGAGGTGAACAAGTGTCGCAATAGGTGGGTCGCTCGTACTCGCCTCACAGCAAGAGCCTTGAATCCGAGGTTATGAATGAGCCTCGTTAGTATTACATCATGGCATAGTATTTATTCACTCATTCATAAATGTAGATGCCGATTTTTTTCCCCAGTGGGTGCCCAGTCAAGAAACAAGACATGGTCAAAATTGATCTCATAAACTGGTGCTTATGAGAGACGACTCTTGTGTTTTACCGTTAAATCTATTGGATCATTTTGTAACTAGGGTTAATTCACCTGGGTGCTCAAAGATTTGGGGGGGTGTTTGAGCCCCGCAGTTTCCCACTGAACAGCTGGAGGAGGTGTGTATGGATAGGGAAGTCTGGGCATCCCCGCTCAGACTGCTGCCTCCACAACCCGGCCCTATAAAGCGGAAGTAAATGGATGGACGGATGCAACTCATGAGTGTTTACTTCAGACTTAAGGCGAGACACTGCAGGTGAATAGGGAAAAAAAAAAAATGTAGAGATATCAATTTGAAACTTTTGCTGAACATCACAGATATAAATATGGAAAAAAATGTATTGCATTTTTTCTGTCATTTTATGTTTTCATAAAAAAAATTGAGCATTAAAATGGCCAAAATTGCCTATATTTTGGGCAACGAAATCAAAATAATGAATTGAGCCAGATTAAATTTTATGGTTTAATTTTATTGACATATTAGTAACTAAGATTTTTTCAGAGGGGATTTTGGATATTTTGTTTAGTTTTTCAATAAACTAATCATCAGTGAAAAAATCTGTAAAAACTCAAATTCCGCCTGTTTTTCTGGCTTCAAAGCTGAATAAATCAGGCTAGGAATTAGATATTAAAAAATCCCTCTGAAAAAACCTTCAAACTATTATTAAGTCCAAGACTGGAAAGTTTGGAGTCTGTGGGAGCTTCTATAAGGGCTCACTCGCTGCCCGAGTGCGGCTTCTCTCATTCAGACAAAACCAGCCCTGAAGTTTTGTAGCGAGTGCGCATGCGCAGCCCATTCTTCGACTCTTCCGCACCAGGCGTCTCGTAGGAGGAAAAATGCCATATTTGGGTGAAAGCGTCATCACGGGGCCCCTTCGCAGGACACGTGGATGTCAAATCTGTCAATATTTATGAATGAATACCCGCGGGAAAGACAGCGTTTCTACGCGGCGCAGCAGCTACTTCCGGGTTGCCCCCACCTCGCAGCCGACAAAACATCATAAAATAAATATCATGAGGGGTGAGTTTTGTCATTTTTATACTCTGACATGAAAACTGAAGATGTAAAGGGAGGAAAATAGATAAAAATCTCCACTTCGACCACTGCGTGAAAACGCACCACCTGCAGTGTCTCGCCTTAATATTGATAGACCAATTTGTGCTCACTCCTCCCCATTTACATGAATGACTCCTTACGAGAAAGAATCCATGATGGCTGCGTTTAAAATGTGTAAAGTCTCATTGGTATCCATGCATTATTGTGGCTTCTGGAGTCGCCCATGGCCACTAGGGGGTGGTATCGCAGCTATGTTATCCCCCTGCCATGAGGACCAAATAGAAGCGCTTTCCTCGCCCATTGGTATTTACTCGTGAAGCCCATTGAGCTCATGTTAATTTATGATAATGCTTGAATTCATCATGAATTATGCATGTATTCATAATTATAAAGCGTTGCCAATTAGTTTGCTCACATGCAAACTTTAATATTAGATCACAATGTGGGAAAGGTGCAGGTGTTATAAAATCATAATGAAAGGTGCAGGTATGCGCGCCCTGACATATTACAGGCCCAGTTTGTAAAGAACAAATCACTGCTGAGTGGCACTTCGCTGTTTCCCAACTTTCCTGGCAATCTCCACAGTGCTGTCAGATTGAATAATCATGACATCCAGAGAGAGTGAAGTCGTTGGAAAGGAATGCTCAGCCTCATAAAACGTTGGATTTATGCTACCAGTTCCTGTGCAGGTTTCCAAAAAGTTACGCTTCGAATCCCCTCAGCTTTCGAGTGTTTTAAGTTTGTCTGCAGCGACCCGGGTCTCTCTCCACCTGCTTGGGCCTGTAATAAAACAAAATGAGTGGAAATTGTTCAAAATTGGAAGGGACTTAGACGCAAATGGGAGGGAGAGGAAAGTTGAGCAGTGGAGGAATCCGCTCTCACAGAATTCCATGTGTCCTTCACTTAAAATGCAGAGAATGGACGGAACAGGCTGTTACCTATTGAACACGGGCCAGTCAAAAAAAGAAAAATAATAGTGATTTACCTAATAGCAAATAAGTAAGATCTCCCTTTGGATAGTTACTGCTTCTTTGGCAATGTGCCTAGAGTATTAAGTCAGTTGACAGAATACAGTATCAGTGATATATCTGCGTCTCAGAGCTTCTCGATTGCAAAGCCGCGTGAAATGTGTTTGTTTTCCAACTCCGCACGACCTTTTGAAGTCAGGACTCTCCAGAATTGCCTTCCTTTCGGCCATCTCCTCCACATTTAGCACCGGCGGCTTTTGATTATGGCCAGACCCGGTGAGGTGCCACGTCTGTTTTGCGAGAAGCGCTTGAAGTCGGATCGCGTTTATGCGTATATGTTTTCGGAAAGCGTGTTTGAGGCTCCGCTTTGATTTCCCGTGAAGGGGCACTTATACTGCGGGAGCTCGGGCCGGTGGATTTGTGATGTCAGGTGTGGTCCTAGACGGAGCCACTGGGAGTAAAAAAAAAAAGAAAGGCAAAGATGACGTGGGGTAATTTAACTGTCCAGGTGTAATGGCCGCCTTCCTGCGTCTGACCCAGGGAGGTTCAAAGGTCGTGAGCAGCTTTCAACAAGTGCTTGGAGCATGCTTTCGCCCGGTCCTTTTGGTGGATGTTTTCTACTTAGATCTAGACAAACCTCTACGTAAGTGCAAGTACTTCTTAGCATGACTCGCTGTTTCTCAATTCACTTGTCGAGGGGTTGGAGAGTGTGGCGCTGTAAATGACATTTGTGAGTTTTTGTCATTTCTATTTTCACGAAATCAGCTAATCCCTTCAGACTGACTTTTTTCCCCATCACTTTCCATACTTTTTTTTTTTTTTACAATATTCACGCTTTGGTTTGCTCCGGGTTTGACGGCTGTTTTATCTCCATTTAAAAGCGCGCTGGCCCTGTTGACTTGTTTACGGCCGGGATCATTGTCTGAAAGCTTAACTCATCTCCTTTGTGTTTTATGTCGCCCCGGGCCACGGGCTGGAACTTAAATTCTAATAAAGCCGCCATATTTCCTGGCACTATTTTATGAGTTTATCTTTTAAGACAAAGGTCACACTGGCTCAACAAACAAAAGTTACACAGTGCTGGCTCTCCCATGAATCCGTGATTGATGTGCTTGTGCGTCGCTAGCTTTATGATTGCAGATGCTTTGATTTTCTAGACGCCCATGTGCCACCATTTCTTCCAATGAGGACAGAATGGTTCGTCGGGATCAACATTTACTAGTAGCAAATAGCAAAAACTGCCATTATTCAGGTAGTGTTCATTTCTCAGCTGGAAACTTTTCAGGCTGTGACCCCCAGTGTGACCAACCCGCGACCCTCCATGTTGCAGTTTGAATACTAAAATCCTTTGTGTTAAATGTAGGTGATTAATTCTTGATTTTTAGATATTACCAATCCAATAACTGTCGTGAGAAAATGCCATTAGGTGTGTGTTTGTAGCGTTCTTCACCCCGCCTTCCTCTTAACTTACGCACTTCTGATGTATTCATCCTCCTTTCGTC
The DNA here is from genome assembly GCF_951799975.1 of Gobius niger. NCBI lineage: Eukaryota > Metazoa > Chordata > Actinopteri > Gobiiformes > Gobiidae > Gobius > Gobius niger. The sequence continues at coordinate 12,297,543 of NC_136853.1, read as the reverse complement.
CTTTCACCTCAAACAAGACGGCTGTTTCCAATTGGCCTGGACACATTCCTCGGATGCCAGGGCACCATTGTTTCATCCGTGCTCAATGCAACAGTATGTGTAAGTGGGTGTGTGTCGATTCATTCATATTGGAAGTGGCTCTCGTCGGTGATAGTGGGAAAATACCAATTGCTTGTTAATGTATTAGTTGATTGAGAGAAAAAAATCCCCAAAAAGTACTTTGGACAACTTGACCAAACGTAGCGCACATACAGAGAATTGGTGCTGCTCTCAAACCCTTGGCGCAAAAACACAACAGTTAACATTGTATACATGCCTTTCAGTCATGTGACTTGTGATGTTTTTGCGGCCATTTTGAATACCAACGTAGAATTATGCAGTATTATACCATGGCTGCGCTTCGTGGTGTTCTTGACTCCGCGTCGTGCATTATAACCGTCTAATGCACAGCTCCTCGTTGTTTAATCCTTACCTACAACATGTAGCAGTATCTCTGTTATCCCTGTAGTTGTCCTAAATGAAGGACAATTGATTGACAGTGGCATTTTTATGTACTCGTAATCATTGCTCAAGAAGAAAACAGTAAAAACACGGCCCCAGAGATGCATATTTATGTGAAGAAACCAGAGTCAGTGTTTAAGCTGCTCAAGACACTAGCATGCTACCGGTTAGCATTTAGTTAGCCTTGGATACAAAATGCTGTTATTGTAGTATGTCCTCAGTGTTCATAGATGTGACCCACACGTCTTTATCGTATTGAAGCCATTGACAGTTGATTGAATGAACAGTCAATGGTTGACAGTTGCTAACCGGCAGCATGCTAGCAGCTTAAACACTGACTCAGACTGAGACTCTGTTGACGTGACAAACCTCTTTGATGTGCTCATTTAGTCTGAGGAGTGAAGCAGATCTTGAGTAAATCCTGCTGTAGCTCGACAGACAGAGCTGCTACGTCTGTGCCACATTTGCTGGTTATATCACATAAACATGTGTCTCTGCGGCTGTGTTTAAACTTTATCTTCATGAGCAATTATTTAAAAATGCCACTGTCAATCAGTTGTCTTTCATTTTCATCCAGAGTAAAGATACTGTTTCATGTTGCAGTACTGCATAATTCTACTTCGGTATTCAAAATGGCCACCGGAACTACGCGCGATGTCATTGGAAATGCAAGTATAGAGAGCACTTCCAAAAAATATATGGACACAATGTTGGGCTGGTTAGGATTAGGATTCTACGATAACACTGTCTGCTCTGCTGCCAGTCGAACCCTGCTCAGATCATTGTTGTTGAGCCGAGACGCAGCTGTCCAGTCCACTGAAAAGAGCATGATCATGTTTGTTGAGATAATAAGTATAATATGTGTATATATAATAAGGATATAAGTTGGGATAGATGGCTTGGATATTTCTGCTGTACAAGTAGGGTGATAGAAACAAAGGGGTGTCCCTTTGTTTCTATCACCCTACTTGTACTTGTTAAGATCAGGATCAAATCTCCTTTAACCTTTCATCAACCACTCTTTACATTATTCAAATAAACATAGTTCTGCCACCTTAAATCTTACAAAAGTCACAACTGTTGACACAAAGACACACTTAAATACCACAAATATTCTTACAAAATATCCCAAAAACCTTGAGATGCACAGAGTGCGGCATGTCACGCACGCACATCCGTGTCTTTGAAACATAAATGGAGAAATTAGAAAACATAGAACAGGGCACTGCAGACAAGGCTTCACCAGATGTACAAACACAGTGAAATAATGGCAGAAAAAACACAAACATGTACATGGAGTGAAGTACACTGGTTATTGGCTCAGTCAGACGAGAAGAGCACTAATGTACCATACCTTAAAAATACAGTACATCGCTGACAAACACAATTACAGTCATTACAGGATATTGCGGCTAATGATGGGGAACAAAGTCTTCTGTCTACATCTTGGAGTGAACAAGACCAACAGAAAACACAACATGACAGAGATTGATAGAGAAATGAAAAGATGAGTTGTCTATTGGTGCAGGTCTGGTGGCAAAATACAGTGATTACAAAAACGACAAATGGTTAGAAATTATTGGTCAATATCATAGATTTCTTGTATTGCTAAAATTGATAGCCTACTTGATGAGACTATGTGTATTCCTTCAGAGAAACAATGTGCCATGTGCTTTCTCGAGAAATTTCCCTTTTAAATGATCAGCAACATTAATACGAATGATGGCAATGCAGTGAAGTGAATTGTTTGCCGGTTCAATCCTCTAAACAGCCCCAAACAAATCTGCACACATGTATCCACTGCATCCATTTACTTCTATGAGCCTATCCATGCATCTCAGTTATGAAAATGTATGACCATAGATACAGACGGCATCTCGTCATAGAAGGGGGCGTGGCTTCGCCGAGGGGGAAAATAGAATCTTTAGAAAAACACAATTTTCCACTCTTTTTTGCCATTTTCTGGTGGAATATGAACTTATTTATCACACACAAATAAAGTCAAGTGTAAATCAGGCCCATATGGATATTTTCTCACAGCAGATTGTGCAGTAGAAGTGAAAAAAAGGCAGTTGTAGCAAGCGCTAGCTAATCGTTAGCATTAGCCCGATGCTAGCATGTAGCATCATGTTAGCATTCTCCGTTATTCATGTATTTATGGGCTGTTGAGCCACCTTGCTCCTCCCCATGTCTTTGTATCTTTATTTAGTAGAAACTATGTTCATATTTCAGCGTTTGTTAAAGCAGTTTTTGAATAATTAGAGAAAAAATTTATTTTTTCAAAATTGTTTTCCCCCTTAACTGTTTTCAAAAATGATCATTTATGGCCGATTCCAGAGATGCCGTCTGTATCTATTGCTATAGAAATGAACAATTCAAAACAAAACATTCAATCAATGAAAAGTGTTACATATTGCATCAATAACGGGAAAGAGTCTTGTGACTGAAACCCGCTGAACGGCGTTGCTAAAAATCTTTTTAGTCACTTTTAATTAGCCGTCTCAAATCCCCTCTTTGTTTTTACCCTCATTTGATAATCCCTCAAAATTTTCTCAACCCATTCCCACAATCATCCATTGACTTGAGGAATGTCCAGCGGGAAGTTTTTCTTTCTTTTTTCCTTTTTCTTTATTTCCATCCGGCGCCATTTGAGACCATTTGAACATATTAAGCTCTGTTTGTTTCCCGAACACACTCACACACACACACACACACACACACACACACACACACACACACACACACACACACACACAAAAAAGGACTGAATGCAACAAGTGAAAAAAGAAAAGCACATTCATCTTTGTTGTCATAGCAAGAGAATCCGCCGCGTGACACACAAACAGCCCCTGGACATGAATGCGCGCGCGAAGGGATGCGAGCTACAAAGCCACAGGGAGGCGACCAATGGCACCGAATAGCAAGTACCGCAGCATCGGTAACCTAGCAACCGGGCCACTGGGTGTCATTGTCCCTCATTACTTTTTCTTTCATTTTGTTGTCCTTTTTTTTTTCTTCTCCCTCTCTCCCTCTTTGCGATGTTGAATTTTTGGGTGACAGGTTTAGAAAAGCGCCGCGGAAACTGAAGGGAAAGTTTGGCTTGTGGGGCAAGACGGGACTTTGGGGATTTGAATGAGCGTTTGGCGCGGCTTTATCAATTTATTTAGATCAAAGTGCTCTGAGGGGAAATGGGGACATAAAAGAATAGTGCGACTTTAATCATGTAAGCTAATGGCTGTAAAATTGAATTTTTGCCAAGGGCTAGCCTCGTGCACCTCATCCGTTTTTTTTGTTATAGCGCGCTGTGTAAATGAAAGCAGGATGAAACGCTGCTGACGCTATTTTCCGAACATAAAATGCAAATTAAACAAAAGACTGAAGCTTGCAAACACCAGTATGTACCACAGATTATGGAGCTTATTATGAGCAAAGATCTTTACAGCATTTCAGGACTTTTATTTGGAAGGACATAGCACATTTTGTGAGTAAATATGGAGGAATTCAGCTAAATATTTAAGGCTGAATTTAAAGACACAATGCAGGGTTTAAATAGGTAGCGTTCACGATTTAGAATGTGATGATGTCATAATGTCAGATGGAGGGCAGGGCCAATACAACTCTATGGGAGAAATGCAGTTTTTGTAAGAAATCTCCAAAACAAACATTGACAAATGTTTTTCCTCAACAGTATTTGATCGTGATTGGATTCTGTTATGGTAAACATTGAGACTATATTAAATATTAAACCGGAGAGAAGTTGTCATGAATCAAGCATGCGGATTTATTTAACATATGCATATAGAGACACACCAAGTACCTGGATACAAGATGCTCTGAAGAACAGTTCACAACTCACAGTATTTATACACAAAGACAGCACAATGATCATATGATTATGGAATGCCCCAATGGTGTAACAGGTAGCGTGGTGTAACAGGTCAGATTGACCTAAGACGTTCAGGACACTGACGAAATGTATAAGACAAACGTCGCCACAGCGAGGACACAAACACCCTGTCTCCAATTCTAGATAAGATGTCCTGACCCCGGCCAAGCAGGTGTCCTTTAGCTGTACAAAGGTTACAATGCATACTTGTCAGTTGTCCATAAAACATAAGTAATATGATTACAATAAACATATAATAATATACAGTTGGATTTCCATAACAATTCACAAACCTGTGATATTATTTTTATGTCTGAAAGTCCTTTCTATTGGACAACATCACGCTTCGCATATTGTCACCACTTTTTTATGTTTTTCGGAGAAAATAATTGGACATTAGTTCATATGTGCTGACAGAGGAGATAATGAACTTTGTGACAGTTTTTGTTTCATGCGGATTCCTCCAGTAATGACTGAGATATGAGCCAAAAAACAAAGACATAAAAATATGCATTTTGTTAGTTACCACAGTTGACCGTCAGTTGACCTCCACCTCAAAGTTAAACTATTCACCTTATTCCGCCCCGCCCACTTTTGCCACTTTCACACTTCCGGTCGAGCGCAAAGCCCGTTCATTTAAACGGAGAACGAGGGAAAACATTCTCCGCTCAAATCTGATGTTTAGTCGATTGATTTGTGTAAAATGGCCAATGTTCATTTGCACCAACATGTCGACACTGCAGCGTTTCTCTGGGCCGCCGAAAAACGGCTTTGTTTTCGTTTAGTGACTGATTTTATGTGGATTTCTCCAGTCCCATGTTAACAGATAGGAGAAAAGGGGCGGGCACTATTAATGGCGGCGCCCACGCGAGCCTCCGGAATAAGGTGAATAGGCTCTTTAGAATGTTGTGATGTCACGTGAACGCAACCTATTCACGGGCACGTCCCACTGCAGCTACAGCCACATACACAACACTATCGGCATCATTTTACACAATGACCCGTAAAAGGAGCAGCGTGGAGACCTCCTGTCTATACTTTCCAAATTAAATATGTTTTCATTACTTTTATGCAAGATGGTTCACTGACCCCAATCCGAGCTAAAAAAATCCACTATCTTTCCAGTAATTATCCATCAGACACAAAAAAAAACGATGTTGCGACATTCCCTTTAACCGTCCTCTCATCAGCATTTATGAGCATACGGCCCCATAATTAAACCGGCGACCTATTACCATTCGAAAGTGACCCAGCCCGCGCCGCACAAGAGACCATCGGCGTTTTTCATCAGGCGTCCCACGAAATCATTCTCTGTGTTTAGCGATTCAAAGAGCGGCGGGATCAAATGGGCCTGTATTCTTGTGGGAGGTGGCGTCGGCCTGTCATTTTAATTTGCAATACCGCTTTATTTACTTCATTATGCGTCGCGCCTTTGTTGCGCTCGGCCTCCGCAGGTGCTTCGTATGCGAGGTCTCTGCGCGCACGAGGCTTCAAACTGAATAGAGCGAGTCAAAGAGGATGTAATTATGAGGGCTGCGTGTAAACAGACATCTAATACGCCTTAATGAGATGGTGTCCTTCCGATTTTGTTTGTGTGTTGATGGGGGATTGCATTTTTGATTTCGACAATGGCTGCTAAAAACGAAAAAGAAAATACTGTTTAGTTGCTTAGCTGTTAATTACATTGTGGTTTTCAATGGCGCCTGATTAGGACCGATCAGACACGCCAGTGGAGGTGACGGTGGCGTTGTGGGTTGGCGGAGGTAGTCTACATAAGTACAGTTCTTAAAGCAGTACTAAGTAACGTGTTTACCTTAATAAATCCGTTTCGTAGTCCCTGTGGGGGTAATACAAGAGTTTATGGGATGAGTGGAGGGTCTTTCATCTCCCGCTGGTGTCTCTGGCCAGAAAACCATGTTTGCAACTTGACTGCCCCCGGTCCGGAGAAAGCAATACACACTAATGGAATCACGAAGAAGAAGCTAACATGCTAACAGGCAAAGCTAACTGCGGGCTAACGTCACTTTAAACAGTATTTACAGCCAAATTTGAGTGAAAAAAAATATTTCCATTGTATAATTGGGTGCACAGTAACCCTCCCTGCCTTCGCCTTTCCTGTCAGCGTCGTATTTTCTCTCCAAGAAAAAAAAAAAAACGTAACTTGCTACTACACCTGCAGTTGCGCTTATGGCCTCTAGGGGGAAGAGTTACTTAGTACTGCTTTAAAGAGGGGGTATTATGCTTTTTTTCAATCACATAGCACCAGTCTATAGCACACTACAATGGTGATGCCATTCCAAATTGCTCTCTCAAAATGGCTGTAGCGAATGTCTTGAAATAGGCCCCTGTCTCTTTAAGAACCTCTGACCCTTTCCGACACGCCCCCTCCACACGCTGTCTGTGGCATCAGTGGGGAGGGGGTTCTTTACTCAGCTGGTGACGAAAGCTCGGAGGCGTCTCCAGGAGGTGGGGGCGTTCCTAGGAGGACTCAGGCAAACCCATCCCTAAAATGGCCGCCATCAGAGTTTTTTACAGATTACTCAAAAATACGTGAATGTGCCAAGGCAACACTTCAGGCATGTTTTTAATGAGGGAATGACATAATAACATGATGTAAAGCTTGAAAAAGTCCTTTTTTCATAATGCCCCCCCTTTAAAGTGGCACTTAAGAACCAACTCCGGTCAGCGGCACGAGAAACCTACGCATAGCTGATATCTCTGTGTCGTGCTAAGTGCGAATGACGCACGCACCTGCTGCTTTGTGGATGCAACACTGAAAACCTACACTTCCGTTTTGCCCTTCGCTGGGCGGGATCCGGGAATGATCCGCTAATCAGATCAGGCGCGAACCTCTACTTTTACAGAAACTTCCACCAAAAGAAAATCCAAATTCCATGTTGCAGTACACACACAGTTTTAGACCATGTAAGTGCAAAATACCCTAAAATTTGCACAAAAATGACCAAATGGAAACAGCAGATAACACTCTACAGTAAAATTGTCAGCTATACAGTTCATCAGCAGAAAAAAAAAAAGGTTTGTATAGTCTTTGGTTGCACTTTAAAGGTGCCCTGTGTAACTGTTTATGCACAAAAGCCATACAAGCCATTTTTAAAGCCATAAATTGATGAGAACTGAAACGGATCTCTGGCCTTTTTTGTGGAAGTGGCTGGTCAGTGCAGAGAAGCATGCCAGTGTGGGGTCCAGCGGTGATTGTGAGCTGAGCGGTTTCACCCACACAGACCTCTTTGCTCTTATTCAGAATGAAGGACATTTCAGTTTTTAGTGCGTCAGGATGGGACAAACTCAATCTGGGTATTCAGAGGGAAGTCGCTGCAAAAGAGATGTGAATTTTTGAAGAAAAAAATAAATAAATGTTCAGATATAGGTCGTATCTGTGCAAAGAAAAATCATATGGCTTTGACCTGCAGTCTGAACGCAGCTGATGCAGTGAACCCTGCAGTCCTGCACTCTCAACTTTCAGTCACCAAAAAGAAAGTGGCACACTCGGTCCAATCAGGAGACACGCTCTTTCTTGGCTTTGTTCGCACATCTTTTCAGCGATTCAGCCTTTTGTCAGTTAAATGAGGCAAATGCCGGGCTTTAGAAGAGTAAACATTTCAAAGATGGAAGCTCTCCAAAAATAGCCGCTCCATTTTTGCCCTTTTCACGCTGCTGTCAAATCGGGACAGTGCGGCACTAGCCACTCTCTTAACCTTTTCTAAAGTAACATTCAACTTCTTAATAAGTTTGCCTGATTGATTTTTTTTTGGAGGAGAATTCAGTCCGACTAGCTCAGTGCGTGGAGTGTCTCCACTTTGAAGACTTGAGAAGCCAATTGATTTGAATGGCCTCAATTAGACTCCCTGATTAATTGACTGTGATTGGATGTCGACCGCAGTATAGCGTCGCTGATGTTATTGACGGGCGGGCTAATTGGTTCCCATGGCGACGGATTAAACACAGGCGAACGTGCGTGACAGAGGAGTGACCCCCGAAACAACCACTCGCCATGTTGTTGTGGTGGAGGTTTCACAGAGGAATCAACACAAAGACGGAACAGCAGGAGAAAGTCGACTTGTAGCTTGAAGTAAAGGCTTGAAGAAAAGCAGATAGATAAAGCAACACACTCTGTTGTTGCATGTAGCAGCTTTAATAAGAATTATCAAACATCCTTGATAATAAACGCACAAAGTCCACAAAATCAACACAGCTGGACATTTTTAGACTCAGATGGATGACTAAGAAGTCTTTCCTTTCATGTGTTTTAAGTGTATGAAAGAACTCTTCCGCAAGATTATTCATCTCATTTAACAACGCTGAGCCACGTAAACATGGCCTGTCTATTTTACACAGACAAATGGTCTGGAGGCGCAGCACTTGGAGCCTTTGGAAAGGGCAGGCCGACCACGCACAGATTGTCAGTTACAGGGTGAGCAGGGCGCTGTATCCGCTCCCCGGTGGGACACTCTAACCCCCCACCTGAACCGAGCACATTTTCTCCAGTTTGGCTGTACCCAAATCAAACAGCTTCTCAAAAATAACAACAGAAAGGAGACGAAAACGAGGGGTGAAAATGCTACAAAAGAGCGGATACAACATGACAAAAAAGCGATGAAAAGGGGAAGAGGATGTGTGACGAAATTGCAACAAAAAAGCCATAGAAGAGCAACAGAAAAGTGACCAGAAAATCCAACATTTTTTATTTTTATTTTTTTTAAGTGACAACGCGAGACAAACAATTTGTTTGGATTTGCTTTGTAGATTTGGGTAAAGCCGAACTGGAGAAAATGTGCTCGGTTAAAGGGATATTTCAGGATTTTTGACATAGGGCCTCATTTCCTAGTTATCCAGAGAGTTGCTGATTTCTGGAGATTTTTTTTGTGTAATTTATGCAGTTCTTATATTTGAAGAGTTTTGTGGCACTAGGCTTCTGCTAGGCTAGCACATTTCTATGGTATCAGCTAGCCTGCATTAAAAACTGTCTGACCCGCTCCACAGAGCACCTGAGGCAAATCACTTATAACGCCAGACTAACCAAATAAATGTCTGTGTCGATAGAATAATTTTTTGGAATATACCTGACCTTGCATCACATGAATAATCGCATTCTGAGGGACTGTTTTCTAGCAGATCACTCCGCCGCCGAGTAGCTTGTATAACCACGAAGCTGATGCTGCTCAACTATAAGGTATTTTATCGACAGACATTTATATGGTTAGTCTTGTGTTATAAGTGATTTGCCTCAGGTGCACTGTGCTTGGGTCAGACTGTTTTTAATGCAGGCTAGCTGATATCGTAGAAATGCGCTAGCCTTGCATCAGCAACACTCTGGATAACGAGGAAATGAGGCCCGATGTCAAACATCCTGAAATATCCCTTTAAGGCGGGGGTCAAGAGGTAAAGTCTGCGTCGATGCAACTCGCTGTGAAGAAGCTTATCAGTGAGGAACTGCAGAGAGGCTTCTGTCCCTGGTTTGTTACAGTGGTTAGGACAACAGCATGGCGCAGTGAGGGACGTTCACTTACACCAATCAGAAACCTGTCATCTGTACGTCTCCAGACCCACTTTCTTTCATGCAGAAAGTGGTTCTGGCTAGCCAAGCTTGGTAAACAAGTCTCACACAAACCTGTTTTCTGTCAAATCCGGACCACTGACGCCAGTAATATCTTGTGAAATGGTAGTTGATGCTAATGATTCATTTTGAAAATTATGGTATGAACGTTGAAGAAAAGTAAACTTCAGTAAAGTTCATTTCAATATAAGCTTCATTCTATAATACGGGAGTCCCAATTCAGCAGAATGATAAGAGGATATGATTTGGCCTCCGGAGAGAATAATCCTGCGTGACCTGAAGCCATCCATCTGCTTTCCCCATGTCAGCACTGGACGGGTTTGCAGATCCCCAAGTTTGAATTATACCTATGAACCAGTGCTGTGACCAAATGTTCCAAAATGTTTCATTTGGTGCTGGCATAGGAAGTTTTCCCAAATGTTGTTTGCTCAAACTATTGTCTGAGATGGGCCTTACCAACGCAGTAGTCGTTTGTATTTCAGATTTCAGATTGTACAGATAAAATAAACTGTCAGCACTAGTAAATTGTTAATGTTCTCTACCGCCTCACTGGTAGCACACACAGAAGGAAAGGCTACAGGCAAAACCGCAATACAAAAAATACCTAAAGGCGTTTTTGTGAGCAGTTGTGTCTCTTTTCCTTTGGTTCGTTTGCCTGTTGGGAAGTATAGGCTCTCGCTTAAACAAAACAGTCTTTACGATACAAGCGCATTGTTTTGTTGCTGTGTCTTTCTTTAACTCGGCTTTTACTCAGTCCAACACTGAACTACTTGAACGAGCAAAGTCGGCCGCGTAGCTTCCAAAATAGTGGTAACAAGTGTGCGGATCAATGGTGGACATCGGGGGGTGGTGGACTGTGGATGCTCCAATAGCTCTGGAGAAAAGGCCCAAACAAAGAGGAGGCTTGAGCTGACAGACTTGACACTTCTCTGGCCAATATTTGCAGTTTTTTTTTTTTTTTTTTTTTTTTCCATGTGGGAACTTGTATCCTCATGCTCTCCCCTGCACTTGATCTTTCTCATACAATAATGTTGCTCTGTGTGTATGTCCAAAATTGTATTACTTAAAGTGTTGAATACTGTGGGTTGGGAATAGAGAACATTTGGCTTCGTTTGTACAAACTTTGATGAATGTTATTTCTCTCTGTCTGAAGTAAAGCTTAAAGAGAGAGCGATGGAAAATGGAGTTAGAAGTGCACAACCGAGAAAAGGCATTTTCCAATTACTCTTTTTCAAGGAGATTACATTTATAAATCGAAATAGGAATAGTCGTTTGTAAAATGGCCCATTGTTTCCGGTGTTAATTTTGACATGTTTTAATTTCATTTTAGTCAGTACAATAACCTACATCTTATCTTATATACATTTGCTGGTTGTTTAGTTGTCACATCCTGTTTTATCAAGAAGCGTAAATTAAAACTCCAGGTAGACATTTCGTTATTGTTGCAGTAATACCGCAGACTTACTGTCGATTTGGTTGTGTTTTGCAGTGCCCCCGAGGGACCTGAGCATCACTTGCCGCTCCAACACGTATCCCAAAGGTTTCTACTGCACCTGGCAACAGCTGCACCCCACCTTCATCCCCACCATGTTTGAAGTCGACGTCCAGTAAGTCTTTTATGTTGTCGTTTTGCTCAACTGGTAACTGGTGTTTCCAGAACATGATGGATGTATAGGTGGATGGATGGATGGATGGATGGATGGATGGATGGATGGATGGATGAATAGGTGGATGAATAGGTGGATGGATGGATGAATAGGTGGATGGAGGGATGGATGGATGGATGGATGGATGAATAGGTGGATGGAGGGATGGATGGTTCGATGGATGGATGGATGGATGGATGGATGGATGGATCGATGGTTCGATGGATGGATGGATGGATGGATGGATAGGTGGATGGATGGATGGATGGTTCGATGGATGGATGGATCGACGGACGGACGGACGGATGGATGTATAGGTGGATGGATGGATGGATGGATGGTTCGTTCGATGGATGTATAGGTGGATGGATGGATGGATGGATGGATGGATGGATGGATGGATGGGTGAATGGATGGATAGGTAGGTTGATCAAAATATCTCGTTCAATACATTCAGTGCTGATGAAGATTTGAGTCCTGCCTACTTGTAGTATTACTGTAGTAAACATGAGACCCTTTGATGTGGCCCTGCCGAGTGTCCTGTGTGATTGTGCACATCACAGCAGCGCAGCAGGTGGACGCAACCTCCATCAATACTCATAACACCAGCACACTAACATAATCCACACTGAGTGGAAATGAGAAATACGGCTGCTGTCTTTACTCCGCAGGGAGGGTTCTCTCGTGTACATGACCTACTGTTTTATTCATTGGCTCTGGATATTAACTCTTGTTGCATTTAAATACTGCCTCACAGCATGGGAAGATGTGTTTTCTCAAGGACAAAGCAGCTGGCATGACACATTTTGCAGGATTCTGGAACTGGATTCTGGACCGAAATGTCAGATTTTGGGGGGATTTCTGCCCCAATGTCTATATAATGAAATAAACCCGTATTACTCTGTTACTCCTATTACTCTACGAAAATATTACAGAGAGAAATTTTTTTGAAAATATTGAGTATGAGACTCCAACACAAACCCACAACACAAAATTGTACCATGTCTGTGAAAGGCGCCATACAAATATAGTCCTTCCCGTTTCCTTTACCCTTTTAAAATGGCCCCTGCACTTTGTCATCGTCATCAGTCTACAGTAGCTTTGATTTTTCTTCATTTCAGACACAACCAGCGCTCTCTGGACGTGCAGGACGACCCCTTCCATAAGAACCGTTGCCACGTGCGTTTCCCTGAGGTGTTTTCCAGCTTCCTCTACCAGGTCAACGTGACAGCTGTCAACGCCCTGGGGAAGGCCTCCTCCACCCACTCCTTTGAGGAGTCCACTATAGGTAAGAGAAACGCTTTTGTGATGTGCCCGATGTTCCAACGGGGCGAGAACAGGATCAGGTCATTTAGAGGTATGTGCTGCTTTCTGCATGCTAAATGGGGAACTATAGATAGAGATTCACACAAAAGATGTTGGATTGTTTCATTTTTTTGGGTGATTCTTGGGTGATAGTTGACAATAGCTTGCAATCATATGCCTGTATCTTGTGTCTTTGATTTGTTTTGCTTACCCAAAGCAGGTCCTTGGATATTTCAATACTATAAACTAGGGGTGCCCAAACTTTTGTCTCCGAGGGCCCAAAGGAAAAAGTGCCAGTGGGTCGCGGTGAAACACATATAACTGCAAATATTAATAGTTACTTTATTTTTTTAGTTTTATTTTTGCATTTGAGTGTACCTACGCAAATAACATGCTACAATAAAACAAATGTTAACTATGGCAAAATCCTAGTTTTAGTTGAGCAAAATCAACAATTGTGGCAATATAGTGCAAAACGTAAACAACACAGTTTTACAGTAACCTGCCTACAGTGACTTTACCTCATTCATTTGTTAACTCAAAGAAAATGCCACATTTGATCATTTTTAAAGTGCCAGTTCAGCATAAATTATTTTATAACTAATTTTTTAACATGTACCTTTGTTGATGTCAACAACCTATACAATAAAAGTTGGAATAATGGGAAGCTGATGCTACAACGCTCTGTGACTGATACACCAAGACACCAGAACCGTGTTTCCTTAAAGGTCCTATATCACGCAAAATCGACTTTTTGGAGCTTTTAGCCATGTTGTTATGCTATTTCCTCATCAAAAACACCCTCAGAGTGGTTTGTGGCTTCATTCACGCAGCTCTCAGTAATCCTCCTGAATCCTGCTCTCTGAGCAGCTGCGCCGCCCTCTCCTCGTGAACGACTGAGTGTTCAGTTGTGTGGTAACAGCGGAACGGAAGTGCTCGACGTCTGTAATGTAATGTCTTAATTCTATGCTTACGGCCTGATTTTAATTTGTAAAACAGCGTTTTCATTATTTCTGTCGTAAGAGAGAAACAAAGTGTAAAAAAAAAAAAAAAAAAAAAAAAGGATGTGCCCGAGGTGCTTCCAGGTCAGCTGTGGCCAAAACAAACACATCGCCTGAGCGTCTGAACAGATCAGTCATGTTTGCGCTGCAGCTGTGACGATTGAGCTCGTTACATACTCTCCACACACCTGTTCTTCATTCTTAACTAACGATAATGTCACGGAGAAAAAGAAGCGCGTTTGGCTACGAGGACGAGGAGTTTATTCAACCTTTTTCAAGAAGAGGCCACTCGTCTAGCTGTTTTTTTCTCCAGGATTCAGCGACTATCAGCCAAAATATTGTTTTTCTGTGACTGTCTCTGATGGATGTTTGGTGAACCTTCGCCAGAATCAAAGTGGATTAACTTTTATAACCAACGCGAGTCCCACAATGTAAACAGCGATGGACCAGAGCGGTGAGTCAATCCAAACTCGGGTTAGCTTGTGTGTTAGCATATTAGCTTGTGTGTTAGCCATTTATGAAGCTGTGTTGCAGATGTCAACTCGTATAACTGCATCGTGAAGTGACTTCACTTATTGTTGTTTATTTATATTACGGTAAAGTTGTATGTGCGGAGAGAGCGGGGGCGGAGTTAACTGAATCGAAGCGTTGTGTCTCCCGGGTTTGAAAAATACCTCCAGAAAACACTTATATTTATCACAAAAATGAGTGCTCCATAGTGGTAGAAGTACAATATATCATATAAATGCCTATACTTAACTTTGGAATGGCTAAAATAGCATGATATAGATCCTTTAAGTTTGCGAAAAGAGTGAAAAAAGCGCCCTCAATTTGATGCTGGTGCCCAAAAAGTGTACTACATCCATATTTACCATTGAGAACGAATGGGAGAGACTTGGTATGAATCAGACGCGGCTCAAAAGTTGGTCACCCTCTGGCGGGCCAACGAAATTGTTCCGGCAGGTCAGATTTGGCCCGTGGGCCCCACTTTGGGCACCCCTGCTGTAGATTAATATTAATTTCTACATGCAAACACAAATTGCTTATCCTCATATTACTGAAGAGTGAACAAAGGCCCGCGACCCGGCCCCGGATATAGCGGAAGAAAATGGATGGATGGATGGATGGATGGATGGATGGATGGATGGATGGATGGATGGATGGATGGATGGATGGATGGATGGATGGATGGATGGATGGATGGATGGATGGATGGATGGATGGATGGATGGATGGATGGATGGATGGATGGATGGATGGATGGATGGATGGATGAACAAAGGCTAATTTGGGTACATTTTCAATATCATAGCTTTGCAAATATTTGTTCAATCCACTTTCTTTGTGCCTCTAATATTATTTGTTGGAAGTGAAATGAGAAAACAAATGCTGTTTACTAAAAAACTCAACCCATTCAGGCATTTGTAGACTGACCCTGGCATATTCATCAATCTCTAAACTAAAAAAGAAAGAAGAAAAAAAACACATTCATATTGAAAAATTGCATATTTGTCTTTTTCTAAACAAGTTGTGTATTGTGAATGAAGTAAAAAAATGAAGGAAAGTCAGGGCCAGGACTAAAATCCTTTCCACCCTCAGCTTTTATCAAGCACAGTGTCTGAACGAGAAAACACAGAATGCAAAGGCGTCTGTTCAGGGACGCTCACTTTGAATAACGTTCAGTTATTCCAAGCTATTCCACAAAGTACCTGCATTAAAAATCCTTTGTTGAGGCTTCTATGAAAGACAAAATGAACCTGAAGTCTCCAATGCTAAATAAATAAAGGTCACAGACACAGTGGTTCATTCGATGATAAAGCCCAGTCATTACTGAATCCATGGACACCATGTCTACAAGAATGGCTCATTGTATTTTAAGGCACTGACTTTTCTGAGATTTTCAGACATGTACAACGTTTCTTCAGGGAAATCATCTCGACCCTGGCTTGTGATGGTGGCACTGTACTTTACGGCAGTGGTGTGGCGTCGGGACCCACAGTCACCCTCGGATGACTAGCCGCGACCCAAATACAACTTAGATAAGATAAGATAGAGCCTTAATGGAGGAATTCAAGGCAAGGCAAGGCAACTTTATTTATACCGCGCATTTCGTACACAAGGCAACTCAATGCGCCTCACTTGTTACAACAGCTTTCAAGAAACACTCAGGGGCTGCAAATGGTCAGAGAATAGTAAAAGTAATAGTAAATGGGGAAAGAATATAAACAGTATTCAAAAGAATTAGAACAGAATATAAAAAAAGTATCAAATTGTCAATGTGGTGCAATGTTTACATAGTCATAGTGCAGATGATTGATAAAGTGACACCAATACGAAGGTTATTGCACATGGTTTTACATAGTTATTGCACATGAGTTATAAACTTGGAAATATAATGTAGAGTCTAGACTATTGGTTTTTCCCTTAAAAGTTGAAGTTGAAGAAGCATTGAATAAGCCAAAAACGCTGAAATTATGATCAAAACAACCCGATAAGTCATTTTAACAGACTCAAGTATCAGTTCTATACTTTTTCTGTGCATAAATATTAAAGTAAATGTTTTCTGGGAAAGGCTCATGACCCACTGAAGCAGTTCTGCGACCCACCAGTTGAGAACCACTGCTTTACAACACAGCAGCAGCATGAAAATGAAAATTGGAAATGCAGATAATCAAATGTTAAAAAACAGTGATCATACATGGACACAGGACATGCACATATTTATTTCATGGCCATGATAAATCGTAACTCACGAGAGAGAAACATTATATTGCTATTTATATCGGGTGATGCTGTACGATTGTACTAGCTCTGTGGTTTAGCCATATCTTTGGTTCTCAGGCACCTTCTGTTTTGGCTCATATATGACGCACAGCAGAGGCCTTTTATCTGATGCTAAATACATTTAAAATAGACATCAATCCTCTCGGACACCGTTGTTCTCGAACCAACACAAACCCAAGATAAAGATTATAAAGAAACATGGGTTTTCTTACTATTACTGTATTTTGTGATCCGCAGTTACTGTGTTATTCTCATAAGAATACCATTACATAATGTGTCAGTCAGTATCAGAACGACTTTGTCAGTAACCAAGGGGAAGTTATTTTTTCAGACAAAAACCACGACCTAGAAAAAGGGGATTTGTTAGAATGAAACTATATCAAACTTTAAAGTAAATATCTAAGCATAAATTTGAGTTAAAACCTAGGATAAATCAAAAATTGCACCGCATATCTACAGTATTAACTTAACTAAGTGCAATTATTTCAAATCAGAGCTCTGGAGTTTTCCTTTGCCTCTCACTGGAGCAGTGTTGCTGCAAATACATATTAATAAATGTCACACAGCCAGCTAGTTTGTACTTATATTTTTATCCTTCAAATGACCGTCACTGCAAAGAAAAGACTGCACCTCATTTGAACCCCTCCACATCAACCTCTGCCGTAAACAGCGGAGTAAAACAACAACATGCATCAATCATGAACCGAAATAAAAACACAAAATACCACCGCCGCTCTCCAAAGGAACTGACCAATGCAACAACAATCCTCTCGCAGGGAGGCTTTAATGAAACGCAAAGCAACAGGAAATCTGCAACGCCAAATAAATGTCACCGCGCTGAATCAAAAAGTGCAGCGCTGTCCGTGTGATGATAGCCCGAGCAAATGAACGGCCATACCATTACTGAATGTATCATAAACACCATATTTAATGCCGGGGCAACAGCGTGCTCGCCGCATAGTCGCAAATCAATGGGCTCTTTAAACTCAAACTGCCAAATAAAAACGGCTCCCTTTGAACAGGCGAGGATGGACTCGGAAAAACCGACGACGCATCTTTTATTAAGTTCTTAAAGCGGAAAGTACTTTGAAAATTTGTTGCGGGGTTCCGGTCCGCTCGAGCCGCAGAAGGGCCTCATAATAATGCCACCGACTGCTCTTATGGAAATGATAACTTGAGAGCAGTGAAGAGGGAAGAAATTCATTTGAAAAGGCGGAATGGAGAGCGCTCCGACAGATAAGGGGGAAGTCGCAGCTCGCAAGTATTTCGCCGCCGCTGTTGCGTCGCCGCTCGCCAGATAGAGAAAAGAGCCGTGCGTTTGTGTGTCTGTACCCAAATGAGGCGGTGACATGCTCTGCCAAGCCGCGGACAGGCCGCTCATGAAAATGCTAATGCTAGCCGGATTAGCGCTTGGGCTCAGGAAATACCCCTTAACTATAGGCGATAGTGAAGTACTGCCGCGCTCTCTGCCTATTCGTTTTATGCCTTTGACTCGTTTGCCCTTTTCTGCTCTTCCAATCCCTCCCCTCGACTTTCATCCCTCCGTCCTCTGTCTGTCCTCTCTGTCATGCATCCTAAACCCACTTCAAATGCGTCGTGCGGCAATTGTATCCACGCTTTGATTTGGAATTTCGTGAACTGCCTCTGTGGGGTTGCATTTGCATTGTTGTCATTGTTGGTTGGAAATGCCAATTTTAGAGATCCACTTTTTTTTGTATGAGAAGCAAAATTTGTCCAGTGTAGTGTTACGTTTCTGCTCATGGGGAATAACATAATGCTCTGGGATTTCATTTTCTCTCAACCACTATGGAAGAACAGAGTTTAGTGCTCTCGTCTTAAAGGGATGATAATGCTATTTTAGCCATTCAAAAATAAACTATAGGCGTAATATGATATATTGTACCTCTACCTATGGAGTACTCATTTTTGTGAGAATTACAAATATTTTCTGGGGGTAGTTTACCAACCCGGAAGACAAGACCCTTGGATTCAGTTAACCCCGCCCCCCCTCTCCGTCCATGACACTTTAGCAGTGGTAGAAATATAAATATCACAGCAAAAAGTGACTTCAGTTAACACACACGGTAACACGCGTTTTGATTTACTTACTGCTCTGGCCTCTCCATCGGGTATTCGCACTGGTCCAGAGTTAATCCACTTTGGTTCTGGCCAAGGTTGGCCAAGCATCCATGGGTGAAGTGATAAACATACTGGCTGGTTTAGTCGAGAGAAATTCCAACTTCTAGCAAGTGGATTCTTCATTAGGACGGTTGAATAAAGTCCTCGAACACTTACTTTTTTCCTTTTTCCTTTTTCTTTCTTTCTTTCTTTCTTTCTTTCTTTCTTTCTTTCTTACAACAGAAATAATGAAAACGCTGTTTTATGAATTAAAACCAGGCCATAAGAGATTACACTACAGACGTTGGGCACTTCCTGGTTATAATTATCAAGATATCTATCTGCTCCGGTCCGAGACTTGAAAATGATGTTTTATTTGTTGGAAGAGGTCTTTATTCAATCAAATAGCACAAAAATACAAGTCTAGTACACATCTCAACAAGCATTCGATTGGAAGTCTGTCTATGGAAGTCTCTCTAGTCATTATATACAGTACTTGTTAGTCCTGCCTCTAAAACAGACGTACACTTGACTTTTGACTCAGATAATACGTGCAGTTTTGGGCAAAACAAGTTTGTTCAACAACTATTCATAACCATAATGTCAGTCTGACATTATTCTGACCAGAACTGTCTAACAGCACTTTGACCTGAACATTTGTAGGACATTTGCACAAACAGTTTATATATAACCAACAGAAATCATATGGCAAAGTACAAGTAGATGGCCTCTCCGAAGGTTTGTAACTTTTATAAGCAAGCAATAAGATCGATTATTTCTAAATAATCTAGCGTCAGATTGGCGCAACTCAGTCGTTTTCCAGTGAATGAAGCCAAAAACCACTGTGGGGTGTTTTTGATAAGGAAATAGCATAACAACATAGTTAAAAGCTCCAAAAAAGTTGATTTCGCATGATATTGCTGGGTTGCAGGTTCTAGCACATGATGATGTCACTTGACCCAATGGGGGGCAGGAGCCAGTTTTTTTCCCCATTAACAGCATTATACTTTCACAAGTCAAGAAAGTGTATGAATTAGAAAAAATATAATTAATATCAGTCACTGGGTCCATGATCTCTCTGAACAAGACCAAAAATGTCCTCAGAAACTAAATACTTTTTCCTCTACATAATAGTATAGGCCTTTAGAATGTTTTGATGTCACCTGCAACCCAGCAATAGGATCTTTAAAAGTCAGGGACGCCACTATCACTATAATATGTGCAATACATCTGGAGTCCCATGTAAAAGAAATTAAAAATTTACACAAACGTGGAAAAAAAAGAGCAATGTTAGTGTAAGGACAGTGTTAAGAACAGATTATCGGACAGACGATCTCACTAACACACGCAATGCCCACGTTGTTCCTTCAGATAACTCAATGTCAAGTCAAGTCGGGTCAAATGGGAGAGTTTTACCACAGCCTCTCATTTCCCACAGAAAGCACCGTAGCCTAAAGGACAGCGCGCTCTTATACTTCTAATAAGGGCTTTAGACAGCTTCTGAATTGTCCTCTTCCTCCCGTCACAGTGGCTCCTTCCTCTCCCTCACTGTTCAAAGCCGCTCTTGTGCCACTCTAAGCTGCGAGTCACATTCATTTTCAGGGACAACCAGGCAGATCGTAAATAAATAAAACAATTTCATGCTTCTTGGGGGCGCTCGTCAATGCCGAGTGGGAGTGCGATACGCGACTGTCCTTGTTCAACCGAGCAAAGATGGGATCAAATTAGATGAGATGAGATAGATGAGATTGCGAGTGTGTTTGCGTCCTTAAATGTGTGCGCCTCGGCCTGATTAGATTGGGCGACGTTCAGCACGGAATCGCTCTCCCAAAGCAGTTTATGTGAAGTAAAAAAATATATATACACACCGTGTTTTCTGGACTATAAGTCGCTCCAGAGGATAGAAGTATAAGTCGCACCGTGGCAACTACCTGGGCCATTTACAAGCCTCTCCCGGCAGCACGTTTTTCAAGCTCTCATTTGTGAACTCGTTCCTCTAGCTGTTGCCATCTAGCTTTTAGCCCGTGATTAGCTTTTTTTGTTTTCTTCATTGCAGTAAGAGTAACCGCCGTTTTTTTTTTTTCTTTCTCGCTCACGCCAAACTGTCTTTCTGCTGCTCGATTACGTTTTTTTTTAAATCTTCTTCCGTGGTACAGGAGTAGCAGATACCAGAGGTGGGAGACTCGAGTCACATGACTTGACTCGAGTCAGACTCGAGTCGCAATTTTCGGGACTTGAGACTTACTTGACCAAAGTTGCAAAAAGACTTGACATGACTTGGGACTTGCTGTTTGTGACTCGAGACTTAACTTGGACTTGAGGCCAATGACTCTCAATGACTCGTTGTGACTTTATAGTTGTTATTTATTTGAGTGAAACTGTCGAAAGATTGGGATTCATTGCGTAAAAACGGCGCATCTTTGTTTACATTATGGTGATTATCCACATGTGTGTTTGGTTTCCCGACACAGCGCTTCTAATCAATACAGCGGGAAAAGGCAGGAGGAAATACGAGGTCGAAATACGGAATGAAGAGGTGGAGATTTACGGACAGGAAAATGTTTCAAACAATGGACTGTACCTACAGCGCAGACGGGCGGCCTCCAAAACGACGATGCGTAAGAGCTGATTAATCAACAGAAATCTCGGGGGCTTTTCGATGTTTTAAGGCGTTCACACAAAGTTTACAGCATTTAGAGGCTATTTTACGCATCTGCACAGAGCCCAGTGACAGCGGGACTGAAGGCTACGCGGAATCTACTTTGAGCAGGGGCGAATCTGAGTATACAGGGGCTGGGGCATTACAGGGGAACCACTGACAGAAAAACTGCCAGAAACTAACAAAAATAAAAATCTTATTTTATATTTATCTTTCAGACTGCAGGGAAAAGCAGCTCATATTTAAAATACTATATTTCATATCCCCCCTGGGCCCCCTTCCTTAAAATGCTGTCCCAGCAATTTTGTACATAGACTGTTTATTTATAATACATATAATTTGACTGTTGTGGCGTTTAAATATTAATTAGACTTTAAATCCATGAGTTTTTAAAAGTTTGATTTTAGCCTAAATTATAGTATCTTGAGAAAGCACTTATTATTTTCAAGATTAAACACATGAAAAGTAGACACGCTGGCGTTTGTGACTTGAGGTGACTTGCCGGCTAAAGCAAGACTTGACTTGACTTGACTTGGCAAAAGCTATGACTTGACTTGACTTGACCCCATGACCGATTGACTTGGACTTCCTTGAGACTTGGACCTTCACGACTTGGACTTGACTCGAGACTTGCATTTATTGACTTACTCCCACCTCTGGCAGATACTGGTACATAAGTCTCGAGTTCCCTCTAGCAGCTGCCAACACGTGAAATTATATATTTTGATTAACAAGTCACACCTGGGTTTTTTTTTCAGTCCAAAACACAAACCACTGGGGTGTAAACGGGAAGGTGTCCACAATGCTCCTCTTTGTTTCTTCACCATACTCGGTCTGATCCAGTCTGTGAGCAAACTGTCCTTCATGCTCTGATTACACATCTTTGCCAGTATGTCTGCTTTCTGACTTTCTTTTATGCACCGCAGCCCTTGTCTCCAGTGAACAAAAGGACAAAATGCACACTTTGCTGGACTTACACTGGCTCAAGATCATTTTGTACTGTAGCACTAAAGAACATCCACATACGAACTATGTCGGGCTTTGATGACCTCAAGGTCCGCTGGTCCCAGAGTCAGGACTTAAACACTTAACACTTTCAATGTATTATTGATTTCAACTGTCTGATTTCTCTATACATAAATGTTGATTTGAGGTAAATGGTGAAATCATGAACGCTGAATTAAACTGGGCTGCCTTATTGGAAGTCTTCATGAAATGCCTCTTGAGACAATATTCCCCCTTTGTACTTGTTGCATTGTCCGCACACATACTTTCTGCTGTCTTTTTTTCTTTTCTTTTTTTTTAAATTTCTGCTTTCATTTTGGCCCTGTTCTTTCAACTCAATCTGTGTTTTGAACTCCATTCAGACCTATTATTTCCTGTTCCTTTTTCCATTTTCCCTTTCTATGTTCCCTGATGGACAAAGATGCAAATTCCGGCTACTGTGGGGAATTACACTGGTGGCTTTGCGTCCATCTCGTTTGCTTTATAGATTTTCCTCTTATCTTTTCTCCTTTGCAGTGACCACAGTGCGATAGTGCCTCCCTCGGGAAAGCATGTCCTTTTTTTTTTTTTTGTACCATCCCAGCCTTCATGCGTAATTATTCCTCCTTTAATGATTATCTTCCATGCACGCCTTGGGTGTTTGCATGGAGCTTTACAATGCGCACCTCATGCGTTTCACCTCTGCGTTATCTGCTGGCCTTATCAAAGATTCATGTAATTGGGCCTATCAGTTTCTCATTGTAATGTAATGCATGTATCTGGGTGAAAGGGAGATCTGTGCCGCTTAAGTGGCGATGCGTTCCCCGGTGGAAATGATCTAACGAAGAGCCAGTCATTCAGTATATCCACAAAGGCTCGCAATTCGGATCAAGGATCTTAAAAATGCGATTGTGTTTTTTGAGCAGCATTGAAACGAAACGGCAGATCCTTCACATCAATTAAGATCAATCCCTTCCATGGTACAAAAAGGCTATTTATCATTCCCGGGATAGCTGTTAAAATACTTAAGACATACGGATGTGAACTATCTGGATCTTCTGGCAGAGGAAGGCTAGACATGTGGCTAAAAACAGTAGCACAACATTCAAATGAACTGTGCAATATCGACTTTTTTGAATGTTTCATCTCTTTGTATATGTTCATCTTTATTTTGAAGACGATGATGCATACATTGTGATGGGTTTGAATATTGCACAGATTTTTACAGTGACTATGAGGATAAATAGCATTATTGGATCTGGTGTTTTCACCTTTTCACACTTTAAGGCGAGACACGGCAGGTGAAAACATCGTGGTCAATGTGGGGATTTTTTGCTAGTTTTTTCCCTTAGTTCTTAGATCTTAGTTCTCAGAGTTGTCAGAGTAAAAAGACAAAAGTTACCTTGTACTTTTGTATGTGAGGGAGTTGGAGATTTCCAGGAAGTAACTCAAAATAAGATTTTCTGTCTAAAATCTTTGTTACTAATATATCAACAAAATAAACCATGCATTTAAATCTGGGTCTATCCATTATTTAGATTATGCTGCTGAAAATATTGCGGAAGTTCTTATGCATAAAATGTCTTATTTAACATAAAATGGCAGAAAACTTGCAAAAACTGTGTTCTCATATTTATATCAATGATGTTCAGTTAAAGTTTCAAATTGAAATCTCTAAATGTCATTTTTCACCTGCCGTGTCTCGCCTTAAACATTTGTGAGCTAAAAAAAAGAGAAAAAAGTAAAACGGTTAAATCTGGTGTTTGTATCACAATGTGCACATTTAAACCCCTAAACTGTCCGTTTAACAAACAATGTATGTTTTTTGTGTCCCACAGTGAAGCCAGACCCACCGGAGCGGGTGGTGGCCACCCCGGTGAGGAACAACCCTCGCAGGTTGGAGGTGTCCTGGAACAGCCCCTCCACGTGGCCCGACAT
The DNA here is from genome assembly GCF_951799975.1 of Gobius niger. Taxonomy (NCBI): domain Eukaryota; kingdom Metazoa; phylum Chordata; class Actinopteri; order Gobiiformes; family Gobiidae; genus Gobius; species Gobius niger. The sequence continues at coordinate 12,273,146 of NC_136853.1, read as the reverse complement.
CAACAGTTTCCCCCTCAAATATTTCCTGCGATACAGGCCCCTCATCCGGGAGCAGTGGCAGCACGTGAGTCAAACGGCTTTGTTTAACTGAGTGTTTAAATGTTTAGAGCAGATCATTTTAAGATGGCCTCAATGCTGTGTTATTGCTGGGTTGGCAATGATTGTGCTTCCTATGTTTCAAAAAGACAAAGTAAGTAAGTGCTTTATTTGTCATTGTACAACCGTACAATGAAATAGGGTTCAGGTGTTAGTTCTGAGCCGCTGCGACTGAGCCACAAGCTGACCATGTTTTTGGAGAAAACCGTAGTACCCGGAGGAAACCTGGCTGCCTTCAGTTTCCTCTGATGCTCTGAAACAGTTCAGCGCCTCCTGGGTTTATCCCTGTTTCAGAGCATGGTGTCCTGCACTGGTCAGCTCCACCTCCTCCTCCCTCTTCCTCCTGCGCAGCTTCCTCCGCTCCACAACAATCTTCCGTTTGTGCCTTGCATGTTTGACATCTATACGTTTTGCCATCAGTAAAATGTTACTCTGTGTTATAAGAAAAAAGAAGTATTGCATGTATTTCAGCTCATACATCATACAGTGGGAACTAGATTTATACACTATATAAAAAGATACATTTGCATTTTTTCCTCAGTGTCTGATATGAAACCAGAATAAACTTTTCCCTTTTTGGGTCAATCACAATTTAAAAAAATATTTCTATTTGCTAAATGCCAGAAAAAGGAAAATAAAATACACTAAAATTATTATACCTTCAAACAATGTGGGAAAGACCAGATAATCATGGAAGCACAAGTCTGGTTCATCCTTGGGTGCAATTTCAAGCAGATGCCTGAAGGTGCCACGTACATTGGTTCAAACTATTATACGCAAGTATGAAAAAGACGTAAATGTCCAGTCATCATACAGATCAGAAAGAAGGCGGGTTCTGTGTCCCAGAGATGAACGTGCTGTGGCTGAAATGTAAATATTAACCCAAGAACAAATGCAAAAGACCCGGTGAAGATGCTGAACCTGGTAAGAGTTTGTCTTGAGTGAAACAAGTCCTGCACTGACATGGGCTGAGAGGAAACTCCGCCAGGAAGAAGCTCTGACTCCAAAAGAAACATCAAAAAGCAGGTTTGGAGTTTGCAAATAAGAAAAAAGATGAAGACTTTTTTTCGGGGGGAAAAACAAAACAATTGTTTGGCCATAATGAGGAAATAAGGTTTGGAGGAAATCTTGCAAGCCTGAGAACACCATCCCAACCGTGAAATACGTTTTGTAAAAAGTGCTGTAAAACCGTGTAGAAAATTCTTGCATTCTTCTGGAATTTAGCAAATAGAAATCATTCTTTTAAAAATTATATTTGAGCTAAAAACATACAAAATTATTCTGGTTTCATTTCATAGAGACAAAAATGCAAATATCTTTTTATAAAGTGTATGTAAACATCTGGTTCCCACTGTATATATAACCCAACAGAGGCTTTTTTTTTCTCCACATGAAACATTGACCTAATCAACTAGTTTTGCAAGGCTGGCAGTGTGGGGGGAGTATTATTATTTCTCCACATGAAAAATTGCGTACCCACAAATTGCAATCTTGACTAATAGGATTTTTTATGGAATAGATGAACATTATCACCATCACTAGCACTGATGAAGACCGTCCCACATCAAAATGTGTTCAATAAAGGACTTTTAACTTTATCAGAGTGCCCCATACTTCCTCCAAATTAAACATTATTGTTCTGCATGGTTCTATCTAGACGACAAATAATTTAGTATTCACCTTATTCCGCCCCTCCCACTTTTGCCTCTTTTTTGCCACGGATTGACACTAAAACCCGATGTACAGCAGATTTATTTGCGTAAAATCTCCCATTTTCACCAACAAGTCAACACTGTTTCTGTGGCCGGCCTGAAAAGGGCTTTGGGGTCCGTGTAGTAACTGCTTTTCTCTTGACGCCTGCAGTCCTATGTAAACTAATACAAGTGAAGGGGCGGGCATGATTCACTGACTGTGGCACCCGCGGGAACTTCCGGAATAAGGTTGGACAAAGTATCGCTCAGGCATCAGTATTGAAAACCAAGTACTTTTAAAGTACTGGTATTCATTCATTTTTTCATTTCATTTATTCATTTATTTCAGGCAATGGCACAGAAAGTACAGTAGGCCTATACAGTATGTCAACATGATGATCCATTTCTACCTGAAAGGGAGTGGGAAGAAGAATAAAAAATAATATATACCGTAAATTCTCTAACACTGGCCTGTATTCCATTAGCGGCCGGGTCTCTAACTGTGGCCGGGTTCGCGGCTGGCTGAGGCAAATTAAAGCCGGTCTCTAAAACAGGCCGGGGCTTTTATTAGAAACTAGCGGTAGAAATATTCCCCATGTTAGGAATTTGTCTCATACTCGTGTAAAAGATAACTCACGTGCAGGAAGTAAACAAACGAGAACCCGGGCCGATGGGGGACGCTGCGGAGGAGCTGATCCGAGCGTAACTTTGACACAGATTTAGCCACTTTTCAAACCTCCAGTGACTATTTGTGGAAACAGGGCAAGCAACAAATGTTGTGTGACCCTCCAGGGTTTTAATAAATAAATAATAAAGTCACCATCGCGTCTTCAAAGCACGTCCAGCTGCTCCGTGTGCAGGTAAGTCCCACGCCTCAAAATAACTCCTCCTTGTCTTCTCTCGGGTCAGTCTCATGATCGATCACAAACACAAACGCTCCGTCTAAACTCACCTTTTACACAAGATAACAACAAATAATCTGGTCCACGGTAATAACGAAACAGACCTGCAGTGACATTGATGTCAATGCTCCGCTAACAGCAACGAAACACTTCCTGTTGTCCCGACAAAATAAAAGGCGTCAATGTTCCAGCCGCTGGGAGAGGGTTTGAAATGTTAATAAATGAACCTAATATTTTAGGTGCAAATGGACACAAATGTCGTTTTTCTTCGTTTTCCTGGTTGTCCGTTTTGCTCAAATAGAAATAAAGGCCTGTCTCTAATTATGGCCTGGTTACAATAAAGGCCTGGTCCTAGATGCCCTAAATAAAGGCCCCGGCCTATATTAGAGCATTTACGGGATATTCATGAATAACAGTGCCCAGCCTTTTGAACTACCAGCAGATGTCCTAGAGAGGACCTAAAGGGGTCATGCTGGGTTCGGAGGATACTTAGGACCTTGACCATTGAGAAACTTATGGACCGTCAGACTATGCAGGGGCAATATGGTATTTACTCTTTGTATTAGTTGCAACTGTGTGATGGCTGAATTTGTACGCCATGTAAACAAGCCACTACGACGGCCTCCCTGACCACACCGAGGTTTCCACCAACCGCTGTGAACACTGTACGTCCCGGTGATTTATTCAGTCAATTGAAAAACGTTCATTTAAATCATTTCATTCATTAACTTTTATGAGCTACGTGCACCCCTCTTTTCCCTTTCTGAAACTAATAACTGCAAAGGCCGTAATTATCATCAGGATTGTCCCATTAAAATGAAATGTAGATGTATTCAAAGAGAGGTGCCTTTGAGGAGCGTTTTTTTTTGGGAGACAAATGTTCCAGTGTGTAGCGGAGGGAACCGGATCTGCGCTCCGACAGACTAAAGCGATCGGGCCGCGCGTTACTGTATCCGCCTGTCGGAGTTCCCCCCGGGCCGGCCATCATAAAAGCGCATGTATGGGAGCGCGGGATTCCTGGGATGAAAGTGCTCTTTGCGAACGTCTAATGTTTCCACTGTTATTATCATGAAGGCTTTGCAAAGGTGTTGGACTGAGGAGGGAGGGAGGGAGGGGGGGAGAAAGAAAAGTATGTTTTTCTTTCAATCTCCCCTCTCAGTGCCTGTCTCTGCTTGCGTTAGTGAAATATTTTGACAGTATGACCCACCATCTGTCTGCAGTGTGATTTAGTCTTTTTGGGGGGTTTTCATCTAATTCCTATTTGTACTGGTTAATGCGGGTGGTTGACAGTTTTTCCACATCCTACGCATCGTCTTCCGCTTCATCCGGGGTCCTAGAGGCAGCAGTCTGAGCAGAGATGACCAGGCTTCTTTCTCCTCGCACACTTTTCCTCTGGCCACTCCAGAGGGATCCCAAGGTTTTGCACCAGTGAAGGAGAGATTTCTTTCTTAAAAGTAAACAACTGGGACTCATACAGGTTCATAGCCTGTTGGTCAGTTCTCAAATGTGTACGGGCTGCCGAAATTAACTGTTTATTGTCAATTGTTTTTAAAAATTGGCCTTGATCAAAAATGGAGATTGGTTAAAACATACTGTATCAATTGTCCATCCATCCATTTTCTTCTGCTTTATCCGGAGCCGGGTTGCGGGGGCAGCAGTCTCAGCAGATCAATGTATCAATTGTCTTTTTTTCGGTTGAGGAGCTCAGTTACCCGGGAGGAGCTCGGAGTAGAGACGCTGCTCCTTCAGTCGAAAGGAGCAGTTGAGATGTTTCGGATGCCTCCTGGTCGCCTCCCTGCTCCAGGCATGTTGGAGGAGGCCTCGTGGAAGGTCCAGGACACGCTGGTGGGACTATGTCTCCGAGCTGGCCTGGTGTCGCCTCGGGGTCCCCCCAGAACAGCTGGAGGAGGTGTGTGTGGATCAGGAAGTCTGAGCATCTCTGCTGAGACTGCTGCCCCCGCGACCCGGCCCCGGATAAAGCAGAAGAAAATGGATGGATTAAAAACTTTTTCTTGTGGCTTGTAAACTCTGAAGGTCAATTCAAATTGCAGATTTTAGTTTCTTGTTTAAAAAAGTCCATTGCCTTTACAAAATCATATTTAAGGGGAGACACTACAGGCAAAACTATTTTTTTTCAGTTTTCAGGTTTTGGGCCAAATTGGTCTCTGAACATATAAGCTTTCACCCGGAAACAGAAAATATACCTAATCATCACAATAACATGTTTAAATATTGCGCTGATTCAATGTTCCCCCATAGACTTATATGGGACAATGCAATTTCATGGGCCTTTTTCTCAAAACACATGTGGCAACACTATGTCCACGTCAGTCGGACCTAAAGACTTTTTCCAGCCTTGGACTGAACAATATTTGGAAGATTTTTTCAGAGGGATTTTTTATTATTTAATCCCTAAGCCCCATTTATGGAGTTTTGAATGTCAAAAAATAAGGCGAAAATTATTTTTTTACAATTTTTTCCACTAAAATATTATTATTATATTTTAAAACTAAACAAGAAATCCAAAATCCCCTCTGAAAAAGTATTGGCAACTCATTTATAAATAAAATGAAACCATAAATTTGAATGTAGCTCTATCCATTATTCAGATTTCATAAAACATAAAACACCTTGTTCTTATATGAAAAGATAAAATAACAGAAAACTTGCCACGTATTTTTTTTCTCACATTTATGCCAGTGATCGACAGCAACAGTTTCAAATTGATATCTGTAAATATACATTTTTCCCCTATTCACCTGCAGTGTCTCGCCTTAAATCCTAAACCAGACCTTTCTGATGAAGAGACAGTCCTGAATAGATTGAAATTGTGTGAAATGACACCCAACATATGCAAATGAATCCGAAACACTTCATTTGTTGGGGTTACAGATCGTCCCATTTATTTCTAATTTCATGGAAGCAATACATATAGTAATCAAAATGGATTCAGTCTTTCCTCAATACTCAACATTATGATCTACTCAAATCCCTCAAATGTATGCAGGAAAATGTTCTCATTTGCACTTCTACCTGCGCTGAACATATGCTCCACACATGTACGCACAGCGATAATCACTCCTATTCATTCGTAAAGGGATCTTTCCCATACGTTATCTGTCCACGGACAGCTGGAAATCCAGAGTCCGATTTGCACTTCAGATCTAGGGTTGAAATTAATGATCAGGGCTGACACATACTCTGGGATAATCAATCAGTACAAGACGTGGGGCCGACCGGGGAAAGTGGGAAACCTTGAGTCAATATTTGCACTGGCTAAGAGCATATCATTTGGAATTGACTTAAATGAAATCGTTGACAGCTGCAAGAGCCTGGTTTTCCATGCTGTTATTGCTCCACGATAAATGAATAAATGGTGCTGGAATTCGTTTTGGGTTTAGTTTTCAGAAGTTTAAAGCCACGCTGCATAACATTTCACCCAACAAACTGAGTGAAAATTACAAACGTACAAATATTTCCCATTTTCATGTACATGTCACTGCTGAAGCAATAGCCACCTCTCTCCATGCAATTTCCAGTCAACCCTGAGTCAAGGACGGGGGCGGCAGTACAGTAGTAGCTCTCAGCGCGGGCCACTCGAAGCGGGGAGAGTGTCTCCAAAGCGACCGGAGGCTGCGGCGCGTCAGCCGGGCCACACAGAGCCGCTTGATCCACAATGCCAACCCAATTTGATATCGGCCGACCACAAAATCTCCCAATGGACTCTCTGCCTCTGGGTGCATTTTGACATGAAGTTTTGCTTTGTTTTTTGTTTATGTGCTTTGGTCAAATACAAACTGCCTTAGCTTTTGCAGATAAAAATCACAAAGTCCTTCATAAGAAGTAATACAAGAGTATGTAATGTTTCTTTTTGCATTTAATTTCTTTAGTGGAAAACAATAAAGGCTGGGTAAGTCATTTACAAGGTTTCCTGGGTCATCAGGGGATTCATTTCCACTTTGTCACTTTTATTAATACATATTGGAGGAATACGGCAGTTAGTTGTTTCAACACACAGAACCAAAGTAGATTTATTACCATGTAAAAATTAACTACTGGAAACGAATACAAATGATTATTGCGTATTTGCTGACACACAACACAACCCACCCATATATAACAATCTTAAAGGGGCTAGATGCAAGTTTGCCATTTTATACTCACTACTGCCACCTCAGGTCTTACGTGTAACTGCAGCTTCTATATTAAGCTCATGCATGACGGCACTTCAGACCCGAAGTAGCACCTTTTTGAGACAGTGCAGGATTTTAGAGGCAGTTGTGGTGAACAGGTCCGAGCTCATTCTTCACATTATGACATGGCTGGAACATGTAGGGGGAGGAAAATACACAATTTTAACATTTTAAACTCCATATAGTCCCTTTAAGTCATTTTCAAACATTATTTGCAATAAAGACGTAGGTGCTCTTGGGGGCCCCCTGGTGGCTTCGGGGCCCTAAGCAGGTTTGTTGAGACTGAGAACAACAAAGGTTGTTTGTCTAAAAGAGGGGAGGAACTTAGCCAAGGTAACTCCTCCTAGTATAGTCTTTAACTCGGCACGTGACAGCTGGAACCACAGTGTCGCTGACAAAGCCTTTTGGACGATCGGCGAAACGTCCTACACTACAGAGAACAGGAGGTGACTAAACACACTGAGCTGTAGAGTGTCAACAATCCAGACCGTTTTTCATTTGTAGCCCCACAGCATATTCTATGTTATAGCTATTGATACATGCTATGGCTCTGAGCTCTCTGTAGGTCTCTGTGAGGCTAGTTAGTTTTCGGAGATAATGCGTGTTTTATAAAACAATCTCCTTTCTGATTAACTCCTCTCTCCTCCTCTCTCCTCTCTGGACAGACACTAACATTATGGGAAGAAGTAAATGCCAAAATATATTCGTTTCAAGTCAATTTTCAAGGACAACATTGTTGACAGGTTTTGAAACACCGCGTGTATCGATCGCATTTGCATTTAAACAGCCTGGTTCTTGGTTTGAAGACTTTAACAGGATGTTTCTCAGCCGTCCTTGGACCGATTTTGACCATTTAAAAACTCAGAGAAATGTTAAAATCTCAACTGTTTCGATCTCTCCATGTGTCAGGTTTACAGCTCTTTGCTACGCAACACCACGCACAAAAAACAACAACAAAAGAAATGCAATAATATACAATATATGACATGTCCAGACCTTGAAGTTTTTGATCATCATTTATTTCACTTCTGTTCATCACAGAGCTACCAGAATCACACATAAGGTGTATTAGAGTGTCGAGTTTCGTTTTTTCCATTTTTGGCACTCAATGTGTTAAGAACCTCCATCTAAGCTTATACAGACACTATTTAAGATTCCTATTTACCCAAATGTTTGCGATTGTCTTCAAAAGTCAGATATTTGGTGCATAGAGAAAATGCATTTTTGCAGCTACAGTAACACACACACACACAAAAAAAACAAGCTGGGACAGTAAATATTCAGCATTGTTTTTGAGTCCAAGAAAACAGCCCCCATCTGGATTTTTGCATTGACCGGGAACATAAAGAATCCGGTTTGTCTCCCATATCAATAATAGCCCTGAGGTAATAGTCGTGGTTAGTGTCAGTCAGGCGTTAGCTTTCATGTGGCGCGGCGGGGAGAGGAGGGTGAAAATCAGTTACAGGTCCACTTCTCTCAAATGTGTTTCCAGTCACATATAAGAGAGGCTGTAATCAAAGCGATCTTTAGAAGGCTCCATCCATCGTGTTGACGAATGAGAAGAAGGAAAAGCAACGCGAGCTGAGACAAAGGAACTGTAGGGGGTTAGAGGAGACAGATGGAGGGAATGCATCAACGTGAGAAAAGTGCACTTTGTAGAAGTGAACGGAAAGCAGCTCTGGGTTTGTTTTTGACAAAAGCCTGAGACTTTGCTGGAATGCACACGGAGCGCACGTTTAGGTGTTCACAAATGTCTCGATTGTTGACTTTTGGAATCTGTCTCTCTCCTCATTTTGCAATCGTACAGACTATCACTTTAAAGAAGCTCGCCATGCGGACTTCAAGGCCTTTTCATTAATATTATCATTATTATAGACCTGCTCTGGTTTGGTTCTACCTACAGGGTAACACTTTACATTACGGGCCGGTAAATCCTTGTACTTACAGAGGTAATTCTAGATACTTATTGTAGTACTTACGGTGGTACTTACAGTGATACAGTGGTAATTCTAAGTATTTATTGTGGTACTTACAGTGGTGCTTATGGTGGTACTTACAGTGGTAAATACTAGTAATAATAGTGGTGTTCTAGGTACTTATTGTGGTACTTAAAGGATACTATAGTGAGAATTACAAGGTATGTACTTCTAGATACAGTGGTAACTCTTAGTAATGAAGGTTGTACTTCTTGTTTTCTCTAATGCTGTTTTATGTTGTTTTATAGTCACAAAATCTTAGAAATGACTTCTGTATGTAGAAGTACCACGTTTACTACCTATGAATTGCTGCTGTAGTATCCTTGAATTACCAATAAGTACCATAGATGTATCACTGTAACTACTAGAAACTATCACTTAAAGTACCAAAGTAAATATAAGTACAACCTTCATTACTAAGAGTTACCACTGTATCTCTTAGTAATGAGAGAGACAGTGGTAACTCTGTGTCTCCCTAACCCTAATCCTAACCCCTAACCCTAATACTAGTAATTACCACTTTTAGTACCACAATAAGAACCTAGAATTAACACTGTAAATGCCAGTACTTACCACTTTAAGTACCACAACAAGTACCTAGAACTACCACTGTAAGTACCACTGTAAGTACCACAATAAGTACCATTGTCATTACTAGTAATTACCACTGTAATTACCACGGATTTACCGGCCCGTATTGCAAAGTGTTACCAAAGTGGTAATTGTTTGAGTGTAAGACATAGAAATTGCCCCTCAAAACGGAAGAAACTTTCCAATTTAACTGACAAAAAGACCATTTTGCTGCACAGTATGTGTGTTAAGCCTGAAGAATTTAGAAAACGGTCCCAAGATTTTAAGATGAAATAAAATAGGTCACTTGAGAAAAGTGCAAGGAACAGGGAAGTTTTAAAAGCACTATGAAACAACACAATCATGGCTATTTTGGACACATTTGAAGCTTTGGCGTTTCCTTCATTTATATATATATATATGTATATATTTTTTGTCTTGATTGCGTGATTCGATGCTGTAAGTGCGCTCTGGCAGCGAGTGGATGTGTGTGAGGAAGGGGAGAAAGGCGAGCATGTCCCTCAGAACACGCTTTAGGTTTCAGGCGCCGGGCAGCAGAGGGCAAACAAACACACGTAAACTTTGACCTATGACTAAAACTAATCTTGGTATAAGAAGGCAGCACCAACTGTTCGTTCATTTTGCAGCTCATTGCCCTTCAATCAGATCATTAATTAGACAGCAAATATAAATACACTTGACATAAGACGGCAGATTATCATAATGTGCGTGTTTGCTGATTTTCATCACGGTGTAATAAACGGATTACGCAGTTTAATACACCCAAGAAAAACAAAACAAGCAAAAGACACAAGATTGCAGCAACCTCCCTCTCTCTTGGTACAGCTGCGTTTTTTTGTTTTTTATTGTTGGATACTTTTGTTCATCTTTGTTGTGTTTTTGTGAAGTTCAGTGGATTTGTTCTTTACTGCAGAGAGTCCAGAATGGCCCTGAAGGACCGTTTTTTAAAAGTAAACAAACAGCTAGCTTATGAGCTAAAGACATTGGAGACCTACAAATGTATTGTATGTGAAACACTGAAGAGGCACTAAGAGCCCAGGAGGCGGTGCACCATGTCAGAGGAGCACTGAAGGCAGCCAGCCAGGTTTCCTCTAGGTGCTAGGGTTTCCCCACCTCCAGAAAAATACAGGTCAAGTTGGCCCACAATGGCGGCGCGGCTCAGTCGCAGCGGCTCAGGACTAACCCAACACCTGAACGCAATTTTATTGTACAATTGTGAAAAGAACTTACTTACTTTCTAAATTACATCTGTTCAATTCAAAATTTCCACACCCCCCACCCCTAAAAGATGTAAAGGCTATGGATCTCACTATTTCTAAACTCTTGGCTACGGCCCTGTTCATATTGGAAGAATAGTTTTAAAAATCAACTTTGGATAATTTATGTGTGTAGAAACATGCAAACGTTGTGATGTAATTGCTGATTTTAAATCCTTTTCGTAGTCTCTCTGGGGGGGGGGGGTCTTTCATCTCCCCCTGGTGTCTCTGGCCAGAAAACCACCATTGCAACTTCCTTGCCTCCAGGTCGAAGTCAAAATACACACTAATAGAATCACGAAGAAGAAGCTAACAGGCTAACGGGCAAAGCTAACTGCGAGCTAGCGCCACTTTAACAGTATATTTACAGCCAAGTTTGAGTGAAAAAAATGATCTCCATTGTGTAATTGGATGTACAATATCCCTCTGTCCCTTTGTGTTTTCTGTCAGCGTAGTATTTACTCTCACGGGCAATTAATGAGTAAAAAAAACACTGCTACAACATCTGCAGTGGTGCTTATGACCTCTAGGGGCAAGAGCTACTTAGTTCTGCTTTAAAGGTGGAGGGGAAAAAAAGAATTCAGCCCAAAAGTTTTGAATTCTAAAAATCACACAGAAAACAGAAAAATGTTTTGAAATCACGATGAAAGGAAACTTGCTACAGGGGATTTTTTTTTTTTTCTTTTTTTTTTCTGGTGTTGTCAAATTGCAAAAAAATTACGAGACCATGCAAACGTAGTGGAGACTGCCTCTGAACCGGCAAATTGATAAAAGATGAAGCGCGGAGCCGACGGGACGGCCTTGAGAGCCAGATTTACAGCTTCCCGTGTGAATGTGCTCTGGGTTAGGAGGTGATAGATGAACGATCCGATGGAATACATTTACAGACATGAAAAGGGATTCTGGAAAATGTTAAGAACAAAAGAGAGGATGCGCTGGGTACGAATCACTCCATCAAAGCGACATGCGAGTTTCAGTTTGTCAGAGTTGCGCTTCATAAGTGGGGGCTTTGTCTCAAGAAATACGGCGCGGTCATTTCGGATGGTATTGTTTCATGGACTTTAAATCAAACAAGTGATGTTGTTTTCAAACGGCCGAGCGGCAAAGTGCAGACTGCTTTTGTTGAGAGATATAAATATTTCGCGCACATGAGTTCAACCAAATGAAATGAGTGAGTTGACCAAACTGGAAACTGTAGGTGGGAAAAAAATTGAGTTTTCATTTATTAACCTCTTACCGCCTGCCTAAACCAAATGCATTCTGTCCTCTTTGGCTATTATATAGGCTAAAGCTAAGACCCACAAAACTGATCTTTTTCCCCGCGTTGTTGCTGGGTTGTTGTTGTTTTTTTTAATTTTTGTCACATTTTTGTTGAATTTTTGTAATCTTTTTGTTGATTTTTTTTGTCACATTGTTGTTGAATTTTTGTTGAATTTTTGTTGAATTTTTGTTGAATTTTTGTCACTTTTTGGTTGAATTTTTGTTTACTTTTTGTCACTTTTTTGTTTCAATTTTTGATGAATTATTGTCAAATTTTTTTTCAATTTTTGTCACATTTTTTTTAATTTTTTGTCACTTTTTGGTTGAATTTTTGTTGATTTTTTGTCACTTTTTGGTTGAATTTTTGTCACATTTTTGTTGAATTTTTGTCATTTTTTGGTTGAGTTTTGGTCACATTTTTGTTGAATTTTTGTCACTTTTTGGTTGAGTTTTTGTCACATTTTTGTTGCGTTTACATCCTTGTTTTCTTCTCATTTGTGTGGCTGTTTTGGCGCTTTTTCCCCAAGACGCTTTTTGATTAGGGTAAAGTCCAACTGGATGAAATGGGATCCTTTCAGGTGGGAGTTAAGAGGTTAAGGAAAGACACAGTTGTGCTCAAAGAATTGAAAGTGAAAAGTGAACGGACTCGGCTCTAAATACTAAAGAATATGCAGGGAATGAATTGGGAATAATGCTGGCAGAAGAGAAGTGTGCCCATGTCTTACTCATGTAGCCTATCTCCACTGCAGCGCACACAGAGAGCTGCTACAGCTATTGATTCAGCTAAGTGCGCACTTTGGGCAGCCATTAGAGCGCCGGTTATACATTGTGGAGGAATGGAACAACATAAAATGGGATTGAGTTAAGGATGGATGGATGAGAGGCCGGGGGAAAGTGACAGAGTGAAAGCAGAGACAGAGAGAGAGAGAGAGATGACAAAAGAAAAGAAATATGGTTAAAAATGGCTCGGCTGTGGCTGAGCTGTGTTGGCCAAGCACGTACCAGATTAGTACAGACATAATTCAAAATCCGCCTTGGTCTTTTCTCTCGCTGTCCTTCCCGGTGCTTCTCATGCTTCGTTTGTATCAGGTTTTTCAAAGCACTCCTTTGTTTTTCAAGTAAAGCGATTAGGTCACTCAGTGTAACATTTGATTATTTCCTTAGAGTTGTGTGTGTGTGTCTTGTAAGCTTGTTTTATTTTTTATGGTAGTCAGAGCCATATAAAAAAGTAAAATGTTCAATGGATTCCCCTCAGAATTGTGTAATCTTAAAGCGAAGTCGTTTCTTTTTCTACAAAAAATAGAATCAATGTTGCAAATTTGAATAGCAAAAAGGTGACAATATAGACAGTCCAAACAGTCGAAGGCAACACCAGTTTTGTGTTTATTTTCATTCAGCCGGTCCTTTATAATTTGTGAAATTGTTGGCAGAGATTTATAAACTAAGTAGATTTTTGTGCAGAGCCAGGAGGAGATGTCTCCCTGGATAAGCCTTCAGGGCATGTCTCTCTAAAGGGAGGCCCCGGGGCCAACCCAGTGGTTGCTGTAGGGGGCATGTCAGTCGGATGATATGGAAACGTCTTTCTCCAGGGGGACTGGAGGGAGGTGTCTGGGGAGGGGAAGTGAGATCAAATTGACTGCACCTTATTGCTGAGATTTGCGAAGAGAAATTGTAAGAAATTGCAATATGGGTGAAATAAATACTAGAAATATGATTAGATGTGAATGTAATTTGTGGAGCCTGTTTGTTGATTTGTTACTTCGTAAGGAACTTTACAAGATGTTCTCTAACTTGTTATTGTAGCAGTAAATAGTTCGACTGGAATGGCTTGATATTGACTGATCAGTGCCATGTCATAATCCATTTATCAAGATATCCCAGGAAGTTCCAATCATGAATAGTTGATGCATCACTGGGTCGGCTCATGTGAAGATTTAAAGGGACAGGCCACCGTTTTCCATACTAAGATATGTTCTTACCTGAGTTTAGACGAGTTCATACGTACCTCTCTGGTCTTTGTGCGTGCCCGTGGAAGAGTGTGGTCGCTTCCAACTTCACTCCCGTTTGGAGCCATAGGAATACATTGGGAGAGGCCAAACGCTAACAACATCTTTGGCCGTTTTGCGCGACCGAGGGCAAGCACAAACACCAGACAGGTACACACCAACTCGTCTAAGCTCAGGCAAGAACATATCTCAGGATGGAAAAACGGTGGCCTGTTCCTTTAAGCTTGAGTTTGATTCCGACCCACGCTTCAAACGTTGCAGGGACAACCCGTAACCGTGGGCGATGGCATAATGCAGCGGCCACTGTACGCCCGGAGCATCGAAGACTCGCCTTATGCGCCATCTTTAGGCCTAAGGATGAGGAGGAAGACACAAACCTGCGCAGAAACGACCAACACAGTTCGAGAATCGACCCCGTGACCTTGTAGCTGACAGATGAAAGCACTGAAACCGCGCCGCCGCTACTTACGTTCAAAGCAGACGTAGATGCTGTTTTCGATTTGTCTTTGAACCAGATGCGGTGGATTTTATGTGCATAAAAAGTGTCAGTAATAAATGGCGGCGCTTTGAATACTGACAAGCCATGTCCTACTTCACCTCTCACTTACTTTCCCCATATTCTCAATGATGAGCACAGACTGTTCACAGATGGACGGCTATAGTATTAGTGCCATTTATGTTGCTACATTGGGTATGAAGCCTGTTTAGGACAAATACAGTATTATGAGTGTGCGTTTGTATATTCCACACCTGTGCTCGAAAACGCCTGCGCCTCAGCTCTGTTCCTGGGGCCGTACGTTTCGCAGATGCACTCCTTTAGCCTGATATTGAGTCACCCACAGGTCGTTCTATCACAGTCAGCGGAGCGCACTTTAATTGCGTTGAGATTTGGAGCGGAGCGCGAAGCGTGCAACAGGAGGCCATGGGAAAGAGAGTCGGCTCACTCGGCCGACGCAGACCCACATGTGTGTTTCAGACACATTTCCCTGACCCTCTCTGTCCAAACGCATTATCTTGTCATGGGAACACCCTTGCACTGGAGGCAGATATCATACGGTTCTTAAAAAAAGGACTGCAGAACTGTAGAACCTAAACTTGCTTTTGGTTTCTTATTTGTTGTTTCTTAAAGGGGGGGTATCACGCAAAATCAACTTTTTCAAGCTTTACATCATGTTATTATGTCATTCCCTCATTAAAAACTGAAGTGTTGCCTTGGCACATTCACGTATTTTTGAGTAATCTGTAAAAACTCTAATGGCGGCCATTTTAGGGATAGGTTTGCCTGAGTCCTCCTAGGAACGCCCCCACCTCCTGGAGACGCCTCCGAGCTTTTGTCACCAGCCGAGTAACCAACCACTGCTCCTCAGCAGAACCCCCTCCCCACTGATGCCACAGACAGCGTGTGGAGGGGGCGTGTCGGAAAGGGTCAGAGGCTCTTAAAGAGACAGGGGCTTATTTCAAGACATTTGCAACAGCCATTTTGAGAGAGCAATTTTATACAAGGCAGTTATTTTAATTTACTGCATTTACAGACCAACAGAAGGTTTGGTCATCATTGCAGTGTGCTGTAGACTGGTGCTATGTGATTGAAAAAAAGCATAATACCCCCTCTTTAAGTGTCTTGCCCAATTTTACATGCTGTTTTTGTCCTCCTATAGGCTAATCCTTGTTTCCAAGCATTTTACTGATGCAGATCGTTAGTCTGTAGGTTTGGGTTAGAAAGTGCCCTCAAAGTAGGCAATGCTCTGTTGAATGTCCAGTTTAAGGAGCAAACGTATCATTAGCATGTTTTGTTTTCTCAAGTTTAGAGGAAAGAGTTTAGCTCGTACAGCAGCATGAAGAAAGGCAGAGCTACAATAACCGGGGGACAGCGTCTTACTAACCTGAGGAGAGCAGCTTCATAGCATCGGGTAAAGGCTGCTCCACTTTGCTTCCAAACGTTGTTTTGAGTTGTCCATGGCTTGGTAAAAGGGAAGCCTCAGGGAAAGTGTCTGCTCCACGTTTCCTGATGAGTCCAGAAGTGATTTCAAAGGTGTCCTCAGCGGTGCAGAAGGAAAACAAACCAGCAGCAAGTGCTATTTCTCTTCCTGTAAACTCGTGGTCTCTCGTGGTAAATTAAAAAAAATTACGCTGTTAAAATCTATTTGCTTTTACACATTAATAACGCAGTATTTTGGACGGCACTAGTAAAAAAACATAGATTCTTTTTTAGCTGAAAAATTCAACTCCCTGCTTTGTTTGGCATCAGGGAGGGAATCCAGAACCTTTTCAAAGACTCACTGGATTCACTTAATCCATCTCTGGAGCGGACCTGAGGGATTCTGGCACATCACCTTTTATTTATGAGCATGCCTGTAGCTAAAAATGAAACTATGCGTTAACAATATGTCATGATCACTGTCATTATCACTGCTGCCTTAGGGCGATCCAGGCCATGTCAAAATGCAGATCTGTTTTATACTTAAAGCCACACTGCGTAGAATTTTACCCAATAAATACATTTATCACAGATCACAGATGATATTTTCATCATTGAAAAATACCTCATGAATGTACAAACAAACATTTATGAGGCTCACCCCTCCTAAGATGTGACTGTAAACTTTACCGGGAGTGGGTGCGTCTCCAGCTCGTTTCCATGGAGATGTGATGAAAGGCAGTAGAATTTGAGATTCAGACAGGCTAGGTCCTCATCTAGATCCATTGTTTGATCACCCAGTGCAGTCATAGCATTTTCTGTGTTGAGCTGGTCAGTAGGAGCATGTTTGTTTTGCCGGCAACAGTACAGTTCAAAATGTTCCGCAGTGTACCTTTAAATTTATAAAATACTGTATATGGAACCCAGAATAAAAATGCCACAGTTCTGTCGCCTTTAACAATGGTAAGATGATGAACACATGGTTTCTATTTTGTGCCTATAGTTTTTTGGTCATCGAAAAATCCATCACATCTGAAGCGATGTCATTTAAAACAGTTTGTCATGAACTATTTTGCATTTCTCTAGCTTGTCATTGCTGGAGAACAAAAAGCACAATAGGTTTTGACAGGGGGGCTAAATGATGATGGCTTTCACATATGACGGCACTGAACATGTCCCGTGTGGCCGAGACAGAGGGGGGGGGGGGAGAATAGGTGGAAAGAGAGGCTGAGAAGGTTTGATAAATGGTCTGTCTGAGCCGGTGTCCTTTAGATGGGATGTTTTCCCCAAACAAGGTCCAGGCATTTATCACGTGCGCCTGCAGATCCAGATGACTGGCTTGAGGGATGGCTGCGGAGATCGGCGTCCACGGTGCAGCGCGCGATGGCAGCGCGGACGGATGTGCGGCGCCGCGCGGCACTGCGGTGGCACCAGATAACGGCGCCGCGGCTCCCGATTGGCTTTCATATGTTCCCTCATTATTTTTTTAGCTGAGCCACTGATATGATAATGTCCGGCGGTGATTTATGTCCATTTATTTGTAAGCTGATGCATCACTTTAATGTCTTTAAGTCGCTGACTCGACTGCTAATGTAATAGATAGGGTAATGTTGCTGTTATGGGACGCTCTGAATCATTCTAAATTGTTTTATTATTTTACTGAATATGCAAGTAGTCTATGAAATTGTTTTATATTCTAATGATGCAATGGCGCCACATGCAGAACCGCTAAAGTTAGCATTTGCCACACAGCATTTGTATGATATATCAAAACAAAACTTACTTACAATAAACTTAAAGGAATAGGCCACCGTTTTTACATACTGAGATATGTTCTTACCTTAGCTTTGACGAGTTCTTTAGGACCTGTCTGATCTTCCCCCGTGCCTTCAGTCATGTAAACACAGCGCAGACGGTGTTAGCATTTAGCCTCTCCCTCTCTCCACTATAGCTCCAAAACAGGTCAAGATAGAAGCTACCAAGCTCTTCCACGTTTTCCCAATTAAAATATGGTTACGTGAAGTGTTACACTACAAAGTATAATTACACAAAATTAAACAATTAGCGGATAAAAGGGGGAACTATAATGTAAGGTGTAATAATACCAGGAGTAGTTTGGCATCCGCACAGTAAAGTGAAGATTACTGCGCGGACTTCGAACTACTCCTGGTGTTTTTACGCCTTACAATATAGTCCCCCCTTTTATCCGCTTAGAAAATCCACATTGTTTAATTTCGTATAATTATACTTTGTAGTGGAACACTTCACGTAACCATATTTAAATAGGGAAAACGTGGAAGAGCTTGGTAGCTTCTATCTTGACCTGTTTTGGAGCTATAGAGGAGAGAGGGAGAGGCTAAATGCTAACGCCGTCTGCGCTGTGTTTACGTGATAGAAGGCACGTGGGAAGACCAGACAGGTCCTAAAGAACTCGTCAAAGCTAAGGTAAGAACATATCTCAGTATGTAAAAACAGTGGCCTATTCCTTTAAGACAGTACTTTTCTAACCTTTCACACTAAGAACCAACAAATGTAAATCTATTGCCTAAAGTTAGAAATAACTATAGCGTATACATATCATGAATATTATTTTTTTGTCTTTTTTTGTTTTCAAAATGGGTTATCTCATTTATTACTTATTTTTAAATAATAATAATAATAATATGTGGGTAAACTAAGGCCAAGCTTCAGAGTTTTGCACTCGACCCGCGAGATAAGTGTGTGAAATCTCCAGAATGCCGTCTGAAAACGCCACATGAAATGCAGACATTGGGGGGTCATTTTTTAATTACTCCAGATAACGCTTATCCCGTCCAAATGGGGCTTATAAGAAGACAGTTTCAGGTCTCAACTGCACTAAAGGGATAAACTACAGTCGAACACAGTCATGACTAATGTAGTTCTGTCAAAAATCTCTATTTTTATGTATGTTTCTTTGAAATGTTTATATGATGTTCTTGCACATTACATCATACCCCAGGGTGACCATGTGCCAGTCCACCTTGTGCATTGGATTTAGGGAAAGTAGCTGAAAGGCTTTTTTGCGTTAAGAATAATATTTGCAATTGAATGGCACTGTATAAAAATCGAGAGCTCTTTGTGCTCACATCTGGGAAGTGTGTTGCTCAAGGGCAGTGCTCAATACGGTCCTCACTTTTGTCGTAAAAGATTACACCTGGACTGAAACACAAAAACATCCTGATTTTTGAGTCTTTCGGAGCAAATATGAAACCCACACTAACCTGAATGCTCTTAATATAAGTGCTTTTATTAAAGGGACACGGCGTAACATTTTGGACTATACTGTTGCCATCAGTATAAAACATACTCCTATGACCAGCTCAACACAGAAAATGCTATTACTGCAGTGGGTAATCAAAGAATGGGTCTGGATGAGGACATAACCGCTTTAAATCTTCCATTTTGCTGACTTTAGTCGACATCTCCATGGCAACGAGCTGGAGACGTACCCACTCCTAGGAAAGTTACAGTCATGTCTTTGGAGAGGTGAGCCGCTCACAGCAAAAACACATGTTTGTTATATTATACATTTCAATTATGAAAATATCTGTCATGAAATAAATGTGTGAATTTCAGTGTTATTTATTGGGTAACATTCTACGCGGTGTGGCTTTAAGGATGGCACAGTGGTTAGTACTAATGCCTCACAGAAAGAAGTTCCTGGGTTTGATTCACAAAGTGGGGAGGTTTTGTGGACGCTTCAAAGCACTTAAACATTGACTTTCTCATAAGCTGATGTTTCCTTTCTCTCTAATCTATAAGGTCATTGAAAAATGAATAATTTGTGTTATTTGCTCACACGCACAGCTCCCCTCTCTTGCCCCCACGTCCTTGACTGGCTCGGTGTTGCAGTGAACGAGTGAGTGACCACCGGGCTTCACGCACCGCACACTCTCTCCAAAAACGGTGCCGCTCAAATGCAGTCCATTTAGCGGCGCACTGCTCCATACATCACTGACAGAGAGACGAAATGTAACACAATGTTTTCAGCTATTCTGTGGGATTCGCTCGGTGGGTGGATAATACAAAGAATGGCTGTGTCAAATGTAATAACATGCTTCATTTTTAAAGCAAAGTTGAAATTCCCTTAAGCCAAAAATCGACCCTTTTTTTCTCATAGTGATTTATTGTTGCTTCAAAAAAACTCTTTTTAACTGATGCCCCCTGTTAGAAAGAGACCAGGTCAACTCTATCTAAAGCTGTCTTTTTGTTTCATTCAGCATGTTCCTTTCAGTCTCCTCAAAATGCTCTGCCTTATTTTGGTAATCGATTCATCTGCAGATTATTTTTTACAATCAACAGATTAATCGCTTACCGCAAAAGGTGCATGGAAACTGTCGTCTTTTCAGATTTTTCCCACATAAAGTGAAAGTGAGGACATGTTGATGAGCAAACCAGCTGGAATTGGTTTCCGCAAAGCTGCACACAAGCATAAGTATATGTGAACAGACCATCCCTCATTTGAAAGCTAAGAACCTCCAGAGTTCAGCCCCTGAGCTGTGACGACGGGAGTCTGCACTGGTGTTGTTTGACTTTATCTGGGGCAGGAGCTGTGATAGACGCATAGGCATAAAATATGAGGGGATGGGGGTTACAACAAGTGACAACAGATCTACATAAACGCATTTACTGCTGCTTGTGAGACTGAAAAGAAGTATGTAACCACATATCAGCAAATACTCACGGAACAAGCATTACAGACAACTCTTATTCCCACAGCCCCGAGACACATGACATATACAGACACGACAAGGCAAACGTTTACTCGGCAAACAGCTGCACAACGCCATTGAAACAGCAGACTACTTAGCAAATGCCTAAGCACAATGATATGAGAGCATAAAGAAGTTGTTTCTGTCCTGCTGAAGTTAATAACAGCGCTGAACCCGGACTGATGTGAACAGTATTGTAAACATGAACTCGCCCGTAGCATTGAGGAGCACCGCGTCCTCGCGTCTGTTTAGCCTCTTTGAAACTCCGTAAACACACGGCAGCTTCCCCACTTCATCTTGTGTCACCAGCGAAAAGTCCCGTTAGAATATTATAGAAGGATATCCGAAAAATCCACCGGTGTTTCCCATGGTGTCTACAGAAGCCGCGTGCGAGTGAAGGTGACCAATGAGGAGCGTGGCCTGGACCGAGCGGCACTGCCATCTATGCCATCACTGTACATAACTAACCCTTTTTTTGTTCTTGTGGTAAAAAATAGCATGAAATTGCAATGATTATACACAGAGTAATGACATTAGGCAATTAGTTTTGATATAAAATAAACTATAAAAAAAACACTTGTCTTTTCTCAGTCGTATATTGAGAAAAGTTGATTCAGTGTGAAATAATAGTAATATAATACTAATAAACAATTGAGTAGATTTGACATTTTCTTTGTTCACCGCTGAAAGTTTAATCTTCCCAAAACCTCATTATCTTGGAGAGCTAGATATAAGGGATAAGAAAAGAAAGATAGTGAAAGCTCCTTGCTAGCTTGCCTCAGATGTTCCTAAACTTTTGCAGCCTGATATGGAAGAATAACAACTCCGTATTTCCCTTCCACATCCATCTTGCTGTCTGACATTTCCGACACGACAGCCTAAAGTAGGGTTAATGCCTTCTCACCTTTAGCGGCATGTTTCGCAGACAACCACACACTGTTTAAGGGCACGCGGCTTAGCTACGGGGATTTGCCACTGGCTTTAGCCGCTTCTCAAACCAATCTTTTTTTTCCGTACTGTAATTGCCGGCGCGGCGATGGAGGGGCTTCAAAGAGCGGGGGAACGGCGTCTGAAAAATTACCCCTTTGGACCGGTTCGCTCCTCTGTTCGCGTGTGCATGCATTTGTGCTCTTAAATGGAAGGGAGAGCGCGCAGTGGAAAAATGGGCGCTGTCAGTCAAGTTAATGAGAGCGAGCTTCCCCCCCCCCACCCCCCTGCGCGGACATAGACACACGCGGTCCAACGTGCACATAGAGGGAGCGCCATTGGGCCAGTGGAAGTGCCATATAATTGGGTTTCTCTTCCAGGACAACAGACATGCTCGCTGGATTAGATCTGACCGCCAACGCCACTTCCCTCAATGTCCGTCTCTCTCTCCAACATGTTTTTGTCTCCGTCTGGCTCCGTGGGCCCCGTTCGGCTATGGATTTGCATTGAATTTATGATGATAATGGCAATAATGGCTTGGATTTGTGTTCCCAGAGTGCTACCGTATGCCATTTTTTCTCCCCCCCCATACATTTTCCAAAGTCGGCGGTGATAAGCTACATTGAAAGCACAATTTGAATGGTTGCATAGTAAGACGTCAATAGAAAATCCTGTCTCCGAAGGCCTTGCACTTAATTTTCTTTCTGATATTGTTGAAGAGAATTAATTATGTTTTCCAGTATACTGTAGAAGAAGAACTTTGTGTAAACATGACCTTGCGTGCTACATATATAGATATTAAAGGGACAATACGTTTTCCTCCCCCTACATGTTCCAGCAACGTCTTTCAGGTGTAGAATGAGCTCAGACCTGTTCACCACAACTGCCTCTAAAATCCTGCACTGTCACTCAAAAAGGTGTCACTTCGGGTCCGAATTGCCGTCATGCACGAGCTTAATATAGAAAGTGCAGTTACACGTATAACCTGAGGTGGCAGTAGTGAGTATTTAAATGATCAACTTGCATCTAGCCCCTTAAAAGCTTTTGTTTTTAGCTATTTCCCGTCAGTGTTTGCTTGGTGACCGTGGCATCAACTACATTTCCACAGCGGTACAAGCAAACAGGAAGTAAACCAATCAGGCTGGGCGTCTGCGGTTGATGCGGTTTTATTGGCGGTTCTTTGTTTATATTTGCACAGGATTATGAATCCAGAAACTCACCTACTGTTGATGTATTTTTGGTCATTTACCGCCAATTGGAAAAAAGCTCTCTCTCCTGTGCACCGCCCATAGATTGTAAAACAACATATAAACAAATCTGATGCATAGGCTCGTTTTCCTCTCCTGCCAGGTTAGCTCAATGGACTTTTCCTATGGCCGTTAGCATTAGCCCCCAAACATCACAAATTATAAACGATCACATCAAGGTGAGGTCAAAGCCTTGTTAGAAATCATTGATGAATGTACAGACCTTTGGAGATTGTACTTAAAATACAAATGAGCGTACAAAAATGTCCTCTGAGCTAAATGCTAACTCAAATACAGTAAAGTTTCTGCTGTGTGTGGGGTCGGATAGACATCCAATGGCCACTATGCCATGAAAAGACATAACATACCTCCACATATATCAGCATTGTGCCTGTCTTCCCTATTCATTTGTACGGGGATGGAGCATTCATGTTAAATCGGGTCTGGAATTCGACAGCTAAAAGCATTTCGGCGATTTCTATGTTTATTAACTGGGACGTTAGACTAATAGTTTAAATTTTTCTCTCGCCTCTTTGATAGTTTGTAAACGAGGAAACCAAGGACAGGGCCTTTAGGTTTAAAGTCTGTAGTTTTGACCTCGCTCTAACAGCATATTCTGACTGTTCTGAGTTTATTCTGAGTCACCATGCGGCTCTTGAATGCATGTTTTTGGGTCTCAAAAGTCACCGCTCTTACACTTGTTTGACTGTGCGCCATGAACCTGTGATCTTCATCTTAAAACATGGCAGCAGCTGCAGCCATGCTGGGTGCAATGAGAGGCACAACTTTAGCTGCTAACTGCGGATAACAATAGCCACAGACAGTGCTGAATTTTGGATTTTGAAGGGTTTGGTATTGGGCATAGGCCTCAACTCTGACAATGTTCAAATCCAGGCTGAAAACAGTTCTTTTTGCCCGTGCATATGACTGAAAGTATTTTATCAACACTCTTGCCTTTCACTGTAATTGATTAATTTTATGTTGATGTCCAGAGGAGAAGGAGCGACAAAACAGAGGTTAGGTAACTTTGTGTGAACGAGCAAGAAAAATAGTGCTCAAGACAGAGTGAGTCCAAACAAGACTTAAAAATAGTTCTCAAGACAGAGCGAGTCCAAACAAGACTTAAAAATAGTGCTCAAGACAGAGCGAGTCTAAACAACTTAAAAATAGTGCTCAAGACAGAGCGAGTCCAAACAAGACTTAAAAATAGTGCTCAAGACAGAGCGAGTCCAAACAACTTAAAAATAGTGCTCAAGACAGAGCGAGTCCAAACAAAACTTAAAAATAGTGCTCAAGACAGAGCGAGTCCAAACAACTTAAAAATAGTGCTCAAGACAGAGCGAGTCAAAACAAGACTTAAAAATAGTGCTCAAGACAGAGCGAGTCCAAACAACTTAAAAATAGTGCTCAAGACAGAGCGAGTCCAAACAAGACTTAAAAATAGTGCTCAAGACAGAGCGAAATAGTGCTCAAGACAGAGTGAGTCAAACAAGACGTAAAAATAGTGCTCAAGACAGAGCGAATCTAAACAAGACTTAAAAATGCATATAACTGAAAGTATTTTATCTACACTCTTGCTTCTTACTGTAATTGATTAATTCTATGTTGATGTTTTTATTGATTGTATTTGTTTCCTTATATTTATGCAACTGTGTAGCACTTTGAATTGCCTTGTGTATGAATTGTGCTCTACAAATAAACTTGCCTTGCCTTGCCATAGTCATAGAGTTGAAATGTCACATAGAATTCAAAAATGTAATTGAATTTGTCAGACATGGACCAAAAAAACCTATCGCTAAAGCACACGGAGCAAAGTCATAAATGCGACACCTCTAGAAACGCTTTTACTGGAATCCTTTGCCGCGCTTCTTCAGCAGTCCTTCTTTTGCTCAGCTTTCGCGGACTGATGGGAGGAGATAGGACGAGATGAAGCTTTATCGATCACCGCTGCAAAGCAATTAGACTTTTTTCTCTCTTTTTTTTTTTTTGCCGGGGTAAACAAAAATCTCGGTATAAAAAGACGATATCGAACAGAACCTCTCACGGAGCATACCAAACCATCCGAGCAATGCATTCAGGTCTAATTAAAACATTCCCCGGTCCAGTTGGGGGGGGGGGGGGGCATAAAAGGGACTGGAAAGATTAAAAGCATGAGTGGCAACAGTAACGGATCAGTTCGTTTTCTCACAGTGGCTTATGCAATCCCCGTGGAATGTTTCCTCCCCTTTGTCTGCTTTTCTGCCAGTGTCTTTTGTTGCTGCTTTCCCCCTCCGCTAGGCGTCTTGCTTCTTGACCTTGTCGGAATTGCCGCACATATTTCACTGTATCTCTGTCATAAATAAAACATCGAGTTGTCTGCACGCAAAGCGAGTCTGTAATAAAGTAGAATCCCTGTGTGCTCATGACTCATGACAATGTTTTTGGTGTTGTTACCGTGTTTACGTTGAGTTGGAAGCGTGGAGCGGAGTGAAGGTTGCGGCCGTGTGCTGCTTGAGCATTCCGCGCCGCACACAGTTTACAGTAAAAAAAAGTGCAAAAAGTAATTAACTAGATCAGTATAAACATCTCGATTTGAGCATAATAATCCACATTTTAGTTGTTTTGACTAGTTAAGAAGTTCTTGGGCATTTGTCCTAGATTATCTCACTTGTTTCCGAGATGTTTCTGACTCGTTTCGATACACTTCGTCCTTATTTCAGGTCATTTTCTTTGCCAATGGGGTAAGAAAATTGGTCTTATCTCATTGGCAATTTTACTTTCTTATTTCAAGCGAGATTTACCCTAGAACTGGTCTGAAATGTCCTCAAACAAGCAAAGTGAACTTGGTCCGATCAGGAAAAGTGTCTAAAAGAGTGAAAACCGTTCAAAACAAGATACATTTCCTCGTTTCAAGTCATTTAAGCCAATGTTTGATATTTACTTTTTGTAGTGTAGCTTATCCAAGCCCCGTCAATAGGGCTGGGTGCTGATTAAAAGTATCTCTATAGGGTGTGAAGGCTTCTGAAAGGTGCTGCTCTGGGTCTTGCTTCAGCATTGCCCTCTCTGCCCAGGTGCATAGGGAAGATGGCTCTGGTTGTTCGCTTCCGTCGTTTTCTCCCGATGGTGGGTTTACAGCTGATTTATCCAGACGTGTAGCGCTGCTTATTTAAATGAAATATCATTAAACAGCGCAAGGGAAGCGGGGCTCTCTTTGTGAGTATTCTTTTGGCCCACCATAGAACTCTCTTATTTATCTAATACATTCACCCAAAGCCTTGGACGTGACGACATCGCGATCACCCCATAGCAGCAGCTCGATGGATTTCAATAATCATTTCAAAAGGAGTATGCAGATGCTGACATGCTGAATGAGTGGTGGTGGAATGATATTGAAAAGAATGCTCGGTATCGCTTTATATTAATAATAATTATAATAATATAAATGCATTGGTTTCATATAGCGCTTTTCTGGACACTCACAGACGCTTTACATTGCACTATTCGTTCACTCCATACTCAGTGGTGGTAAACTACTATTGTAGCCACAGCTGCCCTGGGGTAGACTGACGGAAGCGAGGCAAGTCTGCGCCATCGGCCCCTCCGACCACCCCCAAACCACTCGCTCACTACATTCGCTAGGCTTCCTTGTGTTCCCAAACGGCCTCCCATCCAAGTCCTGCCGGGCCCTTCCGTGCTTAGCTTCCAAGGTCTGACGGGATTGGGCAGAGCAAAGGCGCTGTGGCCACAGTAAGATGCTCATTAAGTATTAAATAGATATTAATCAGGATTAGTAGTCTGATTAATCAGGTTTGGTTTGAGGTTAGGGTTAAGATTCAATGATTAGTATGTTAATAGATGATAGTGTAATGAGCAGCTTATCAATATCTTTCGAAGCATATTATTCATGGCATATTCATTGCTAATGCTTATTGCCTTGTTAATACTTAATGAGCACACCTTAAAGGGATTTTTCAGGATTTTTGACATAGGGCCTCATTTCCTAGTTATCCAGAGTGTTGTTGATTTCTGGAGATATTTTTTTCTTAAATTCATACAGTTGTTATATTTTTGAAAAGCTTAGTGACGCTAGGCTAGTGCATTTCTATGGTATCAGCTAGCCTGCATTAAAAACAGTCTGACCCGCTCCACAGTTCACCTGAGATAAATCACTTATAACGCCAGACTAACCATATAAATGTCTGCGTTAACTGTTTTGCATTTATATTTAAGCAGCATCAGCTTTGTGGTTGTATACTAGAAAATAGTCCCTCAAAATGCGATCATTCATGTGATACAAGGTCAGTTATATTCAAAAAATTATTCTATGGACACAGACATTTATATGGTTAGTCTGGTGTGATTTGCCTCAGGTGCACTGTGGAGCGGGTCAGACTGTTTTTAATGCAGGCTAGCTGATACCATAGACATGCACTAGCCTAGCGCCACTAACCTCTTCAAACATAAGAACTGCATGAATTACAAATAAAAATATCTACAGAAATCAACAACACTCTGGATAACTAGGAAATGAGGCCCTATGTCAAAAATCCTGAAATATCCCTTTAACATAAAATGTCAACAAATGTTCTTTATTGCTTTTATGAAAAAGTACAGTTGTATTTAGTTCAACTCAATTCAGTTTGCCAGAATTAGTTTGTTTATTCTCAGACAATATATCACTCTGCTATGGACTTGCACCTGAACTGAACTTGTCATTTTTATTTGTTTATTATTGACCGTTATTTAACCAGGATAGTCCCACTGAGATTAAGAATCTCTTTTTCAGTGGAGTCCTGGCCCCAGAGGGGAATCTATTGTACATGTTTTTAGTGGTAGGGGAAGCCGGAGTACCCGGAGGAAACCTACGCAGACACGGGGAGAACATGCAAACTCCAAACAGAAAGGCCCCGTCCAGGTGGGAATCGAACCCAGGACCTTCTTGCTGTGAGGCGTGAGCGCTAACCGCTGCGCCACCGTGCCGCCATTTTCTATGGCAAACAAGCACTGAATACTTCAGCCCAGTGGGACTTAAACAAGTTGAAATGATTTACATTGAAGGGACTGGGGCTGCGCGAATAATGAAATCAAAATTGCAATTTGAATGGCTGCAATGCAGATATTTTTTATAATAAACGTATTTTCCTCTGCTTACCCTGCAGACCTGTGATTTGTTTATTAGTTTAGCAGGGCACATTTCAGTGTTCTCTGAAATCATCAGCCTCCAAGATTAATTGGCAAGCAAATCAATTATTTGGGCAAAATTGAGATTTTTGTTTCGTTTTACACCATAAACACTACTTAATCTTTTGGTTTCATTCGCTCTGTCCTCAGTCACTTAGAAGGATTCTTTATAATTATTTTTCAAAACAAGGCCCTTATGCTAAGAGGCTGACAAAATGTTTTCCCTCCTGATTGTTTTTAAAAGGTGCATGCACTGTGAACTGAATTGTGACACCGTAAATTGCGATACTAATTGCGTTAAAGTAGGGTGCTTGATGAAGTGACGAGGAGAGAAACTGTCTGAAGGTTTAAAGACGAGACTTGGAAACAGACAGAGCGGTGAGTGACAGACAGATGACAGGACTATCTCATACACATTTCTACATTTTTGCTCCTTTTTATGAAGCTGCTGAACTTTCTCTGGGCAGACGAGCGGCACAGATATTGTGAAGACAGAGGCACTGGCTTGGACAAAGGGTCAGTGTTAAACAGATAGTGTGAGAGAGCAGATAAGAAGCACAAAGTGGAGGCTTATAGCACTGGGCCTGTACAATGCTTTTTCTGGATAGAGATGTGGTGTGGATACAGTCACTGAAAGGAATAGATAGAAGCGCCTTTAGTGTCTATATTTGTACAAAATGTAACTCCTTTTAGCCATAATATAACCTTTTTTCCCCAAACTCGTCCACCCCTTTACCACCGCAGCGCCTCAGCATTCAAATTCAAACCTGTACACTAAAACAATCATGAAACAGAACTCCTCTTATTACAAACTTGGATAAACCTGTTGTTTATATTATTACAAATCTGGATGTTGCATTGGTACCAGAGTTTACATATTCAAATACCAAAGACAAACGATTTCTCTCTTTCTTAAAGGAACAGGCCATCTTTTTTAACATACTGAGATATGTTCTTGCCTGGGCTTAGACGAGTTGATGCGTACCTGTCTGGTCTTTGTGCGTGCCCTCAGTCACGCAAAAAGACCAAAGATGTTGTTAGCATTTTTCGCCTCTCCCAGCATATTCCCATGGGCCCAAACAGGGGTGAAGTTAGAAGTGACCAAGCTCTTCCACATTTTACCTATTTAAATATGGTTACGTGAGTAGTTACTTGATCCTGGTATAGTTACACAAAGAAAACCTTTGGATTTTCTAAGCGGATAAAAGGGGGAACTATATTGTTAGGCGTAATAACACCTTAGGAGCACTTTGACGTCCTCCGCAAAATTGTCATGTTTAATTTTGTGTAACTAAAACGTGGAAGAGCTTGGTCGCTTTAAATTCACCCCCGTTTGGGTCCATAGGAATATGCTGGGAGAGGCTGAATACTAGCAACATCTTTGGTCTTTTTGCGTGACTGAGCGCACACACACAAAAGACCAGACAGGTACGCATCAACTCGTCTAAGCTCAGGTAAGTACATATCTCAGCATGGAAAAACAGTGGCCTGTTCCTTTAAGACAGAGGTATGGCTGGATACTGATATCCGGACGATACTTTTTCAAATACCTATGCTAAACTATACATTAAACCAGTGGGGTCGACCCGCGAGACAAATTTGGGGGGTTGCCAGATCATGTAGATAAAATATACATATTTTTATTAGCGTGTAGCATAATATTGTGTCGCATGTGTGTGCTATTTTACCATAATTTTATTAATTTTACTTTAGCCATTTGTTTTTTTCTTTCTTTTTTAAAGCAGTACTAAGTAACTCTTCCCCCTAGAGGCCATAAGCGCAACTGCAGGTGTCGTAGCAAGTTGCGATTTTTTAATTTATTAATTGTCTTGGAGAGTAAATACTAGTACGCTGACAGAAAAGACAAAGGGAGAGAGAGATATTGTACATCCAACTATACAATGGAAATATTTTTTTTCACTCAAACTTGACTGTAAATACTGTTTAAAGTGATGTTAGCCCGCAGTTAGCTTTGCCCGTTAGCATGTTAGCTTCTTCTTCGTGATTCCATTAGTGTGTATTGCTTGCTCCGGTCCAGTGGCAGTCAAGTTGCAAACATGTTTATCTGGCCAGAGACACCAGGGGGAGATGAAAGACCCTCCAATCATCCCATAAACACTTGTATTACCCCCACAGGGACTACGAAAAGGATATATTAAGGTAAACACGTTACTTAGTACTGCTTTAAGAATTATGTAGGCTAATGTTCCGATTTCTCACGGTGTGACCCAGGCGGGGGGTCACGAACCCCTTCAACTGTTATAATGGGGGTCGCGGCTCCAAAAGGTTGAGAACCACTGGATTAAACAACAATAGTGTGAATTTATGCCACAAAAGACGACTTCCTTTCAATTTACTTCTCAATCCCGATCAAATTTGAACATATTGAAACCTGGCCCGCATTGCTCTCAGCCACCTGCTCCGCTAAAAAAGCTTGTCGCCGTGTTATTGAGATGCTCACATTTATCGGTATGATATAAGGACATGTCTGTTCAGACCTATTAAACCCGCAGCATGCTTGGAGGTGTCTTTCACAGCTGGAGCAGACGGGTCAAAGACGAGTTTGTTTATTACTGTTTATCTTGCGCGCGGTATCATCACTAGCCATAAATTACAGCCGAGCAACAAATCACTGCCGCGGCGGTCTCCTTGGTGATCCAAACATTTACCTCACGCAAATTAAAAGTGTGTGTGCCAGAGCCGTGTGGGATCGTCGAGCATGTTTTGCGCAGCCTTTGAAACAGAGGCGGAAAATGTCTGATGATTTTTCTTTTTTTTTTTTTTTACCATTGCATCACTTAAAAGTATTTGTGTGAGTTATGCAAAGAAAAAGAAAATGGAAGTTAGTTTACAGAAAGGGGCCGATGTTAGTAATGTTCATGATGCAATTTGTAACACTCAAACAGTGCAACAGAAACATGTTTATCATTTATTCCAAAGCGGCTGGTTGAGCAGAATGTTTAAGGGATCACAGCATTTTTGCCCTCCAGATCCATGGTCATCTATCTGTCCCACAAAGCTCGGCGCAGTCCTGTGAGCCATCTGAGAGTCCCGTAATGCTAGAGATGATAAATTATAGGCATGCCATGCAGCGGCGGGCCAACGGACTGGATGTTCAAACCCAAAAGTTGACTTAAGACCTCACGACGGCCCTTTTTTAGCTCCGCATTTTCATAATTCATAATGTTTTATCCTTGCGGCCTTGGAGCGCCTTCAGATATGCGTTAAAAATACATGCTTTTTTAGTTTGGAGTTGGTGCAAGAGCAGAGGCAATACGTGTACGAGGAAACCGAGAAGCTGCAGGCTTGATCATAACGTCCTTTTTTTTTTTCTTCTTCTCTTGTTTAGGTGGAGTTGTCGGACAGCACCACTCACACTATCACCGATGCCTACGCCGGGAAGGAGTACATCATCCAGGTAAGCGGGTTTGATCTCAAGCGTGCAACTGCATGGACCCGAAACATGCTCATTATCTGGAGAGGGGTCATGTGGAGAGGGTAAAGTGGGTCTGTTGTTTATGGATTATTTATACCATGGTCTGGGTGAATACTCGATTCTGATTGTGCATTATTTTGGTATAGCCGCACACGTAGTCCGGTTGTTAAAAATCACTGGGATAGATACAGACGGCATCTCTGGAATCACCCATATATGGTCATGTTTGGAAACAGTTAAGGGGGAAAACAATTTGGAGAAAAATCTAAACTTTCTCTAATTATTCAAAAACTACTTTAACAAACGCTGAATTATGAATAGATTTTTCTACTAAATAAAGAAACAAAGACATGGAGAGGAAGAAAGTGGTTCAACAGCAATACATAAAAAAAGCTTGGTGCTAACTTGATGCTACATGTTAGCACCGGGCTAATGCTAACGGCTACTGAACAATGTGCTGTGAGAAAATATCCATATGGGCCTGATTTACACCTGACTATTTATTTGTGATTAATAAGTTCATATTCCAAGAGACAATGGCTTAAAAGAGTGAAAAATTGTGTTTCTCTAAAGATTCTATTTTCCTTCTCGGCAAAGCCACGCCCCCTTCTATGACGAGATAGATACAGACGGCAGAATTTTCAGGCGTACATAAAGTGATCCCTGCACTGAAGCATATTTGGCTGGATTAGTAAAGTGAAACATAAAGGTTTCAGTTCGTGCGGCCTATGGGCCCAGGTGTGAGCGACTCCACTGCAGCTGTTTCCATAAACAGTTGAAGAAGAAGATCTTTATTTATATAGCGCCTTTCACAGACATAGTCACAAAGCGCTTTACATGAGACAATAGAGTTTGGGAAAGTCCACAGTTACCATGGAGATCGGCCATCTTTGCAGCTGTTAGCATACATTTCCATAGACTAACATTAGCTAAAAACAGTATAAAAAGTGGAGAAAGTAGCCGTGGAACAGCTCTGTTAGCTGCTGAGTTACTGCTGGTAAATACACCTAACACACTGTGGTGTCCAAGTGTTTTAATGTGAACAGTAACTCCAGCATTTTAACTTTTAAAATCTCCATTAATTTACAATTGCTGCTAATCCCATAATGCATAGCGATATGACGTCACATTCCCGAACTCTATAGTACATTCACTGCATACTCTGTGGTGGTAAACTACTTTTGTAGCTTCAGTTTCCCCTGGGGGAGACTGACAGAAGCACTGTTGCGACTGCGCCAACGGACCCTCTGACCACCACCATACATTCACTCACACACATCATTCATCCTGGCCTATTGTACATGTTTTTAGTGGTAGGGGAAACCGGAGTACCCGGAGGAAACCTACGCAGACACGGGGAGAACATGCAAACTCCACACAGAACGGCCCCGACCAGGTGGGAATCGAACCCTGGACCTGGACCCTGCGCGTGGTGGTTTTCTTGACTCCGCATTGTGCATTATAACCGTCTAATGCACGGCTCCGAGTTGTTTAATCCTTACATAGAGTCTGCATAGGATTCCATATCAGAAAGCACTTTCTGGAGACGCCCGTAGCCACTAGGGGGTGCTATCGCGGCAATGCCAGCATCCCGCCATGAAGACCAAGTTGCTGTGTTTGAGCCGATTGCCTCTAACAATAGGTTACGTTCAAGTTCAAGATGTTAATGCAGTAATTTCAGATGGAGAGCCGGTATAACTCAGTGGGCGAGATACGGTGATCTACAAATGTTATGTTGTTATTTGGTGGAGGGATCCATAAACCTGCCACGTTAATCTACTGACCAACATCAAGCGGGTTTTGTGAATAGTGTCACCACTTTTGAACATTTTGTGTCACGGCTGATTCTTTTACTTCTCATTGAAGCTTTCCATCGGCAGCTTCACACCTACGCCAGTGCATAACGTACATCTTTATGTCATCTTCATGTCAGGTCGCCGCCAAGGACACGGAGATCGGCACGTGGAGCGACTGGAGCGTTGCGGTCCATGCCACGACCTGGATCGGCGAGATCACCTCCCCTCCTGAAGTGGACCCTGTCATCCCAGGTATAACACACGCTTCTCGCCTCACAATAGAGCCCCAAGACCTGAGCTTGCCAAGAACGCCGTGACCAAGAGCGCAGTGACCGAGGACACGGCGGTAAACTGAAACAAAGAGAAACAAAGAGAAACAAAGAGAAACAAGAGGAACAGTGAAAGAGAAAGCTCTGTTCAGTGCAACAGCGTGAGGGGAGGACAAAAGCTACTGAAGAATAATGACAAGTCCCCTAACCCATAACTATACAACTATAGACTTTCTAATCTGCTGGATCCTCTTAGAAAAAAACATACTGTACAGGTGATGGCGCAGCAGGGCAACAGAAGCAGACGAGTGGCAGTCATGCATTGGTCTGGTTTGTTTTGGCACTTAGTTAAGACCAATAGAATGAGTAATTTGACTGAATTTATGAAAAAGTGGCAAAAATGTCACAAGAAATTGACAAAAAATTGATTTAAAAAAAATGACTAAAATGTGACAAAAAATTACAAAAATATGACAAAAATGTGACAAAAAATGACAAAAAATTGATTGAAAAATTAAGAAAAAAAAAGGACAAAAAAATGACAAAAATGTGACAAAAAATTGACGAAAAAATGACAAAATGTGACAAAAAACAAACAAAAATTTGATAAAAAATGACAAAAAAAATGACAAAAAAGTGAGAAAACATGTCACAAGAAATTGACAAAAAATGGACAAAAAAATTACAAAATTGTGACAAAATGTGACAAAAAAATTACAAAAATATGACAAAAATTTGACTAAAAATTGACAAAAAAATGACAAAATGTGACAAAAAATGACAAAAAAGTTTTAAAAAAATGAGTAGGACATAAATTCCGTCCCTGTAACTGCCGTGAAACAGGAAGCTTGTATAGAATTGCAAAAATGTCACAAGAAATTGACAAAAAATTAAAGAAAAAATGACAAAAATATGACAAAAAATTGACAAAAATCTGACAAAAAATTGACAAAAAATTGACAAAAAATGACAAAAAATTGACAAAAAATGACAAAAAATTGACAAAAAATGACAAAAAATTGAAGAAAAAAATGACAAAAAAATGACAAAATGTGACAAAAAAAAAGACAAAAATGTGATAAAAAATGACAAAAAAAATGACAAAAAAATGACAAAAAAGTTACAAAAATGAGTTGCAGTCTCCATGTTCAGCTCATGCATGACGGTGGAGATAGTCGGCCAGAAGTAACACCTTTTTGAGTGACAGTGCAGGATTTTAGAGGCAGTTATGGTGAATAGTCAGGGCTCATTCTACACAGTAGGACATAAATTGCGTCCCTGTAACTGCCATGAAACAGGAAGCTTGTATAGAATTGCTACGAGCCACACGATTGGCTGCAACAGTCCCGCACACATACACACACATGGTATTAATATTTCATTATATGTAAGCGGAGATTCATAATTTACATGGGTTACAAATACATTGTTGTAAGTGCGATAACATGCAATAGGCCCACCAATGTAAAGTGAAAGCACAACCGTGGATCTTCGAGAAGTCTGTGAAATGGGAGCGCTTTGTATAAGAGTGCTTTGATGCATAGAGATGTCTGCGCCGCGCCACTCTACAATATTCACATATATTCAAAGGATATTGTATTCCGACCATGCCTCTCCTTTTCTTTTTCTTTTTTTTTTGCCACCGGTGCGTTAAGTGCTATCAGCCCCTCTACAGCCTTGCTTTTATGTTAACAGTACAAGGCCCCGGTCCGGTCCCCCATAAATCTCCCTGAACCAGCAAGGTATGAAATGAAGTTTGCTTAATAACTTTCTTTATCATTAAATGGAGCACAGCGTAGAGCGTTTTGATAGCCTTGAACTTTTTTATCGGTGGCTTAAGCTGCGAGATCCATGCCGCTTTCAGACAAATCGACAACCGTAGCTTTTCCGTAGCGCCGACACCCCGGGGGGGGGATGTGCTGCTCCTCTGTCTTTCTACAAAGCGCACACGTTAGCCTGGTTTCTCCACATTTAATTTTTTGGAACCTTGCGCGTATAGCGTAAGTGCCGCGGGGCTTTTTGTCCCGGCACCTGGCGCTCATGAGGGAAGCTGTGAGATGTTGAGATCAAGCTTGTCCAAAACGAAACCTCTAAACGCTGGTGATCTTCAGGCAATCATCCCGGTTATTGTAAGGCTGAGGGAGTGCGGAACATGAAGTATGTATGTGAGGAGTAAATAGACATGTAAGAATGGAGACAGGCCCTTGTTTTTTTATTTATTGAATCGCAAAAGTGAAGATGCCACGTTCCAACATGAAAAGAGTGAAATGAATAAATAAGGACCTGGCTTTTTTTTTTTTTTTTTAATGTATTTATAATTAGGTTTCGAATCTGTTTGATTTACACATTCCCTCTCTCTTTAGTTTTATCTAAAGGGAATTCTGCGCATATCTTTTAATTACACATTACTGTAACTCCTGCCCTGACAAACATTCTAATCCAAACTAGTTATTACTGAAAGCAATCTGTATAAATTCAAATGTAACCTAACCCTTTTTGTGGTTCAAAGCTCAGGCCACAAATTTGATGCTCAAAAATCCTTATGGAGAAAAAGTAGATTCAACTTTTGTTGTTTTTTTAGCCATTAAAGGAATAGGCCACCGTTTTTATATACTAAGATATGTTCTTACCTCACTTTAGTCGTGTTAATATATCCCCGTCTGGTCTTTGTCCGTGCGCTCTGTCACGCAAACGGAGCACATACGCAGCCTCTCCCATATGTGACATAGCTCCGAAAAAGCTCACGATAGAAGCTACCAAGCTCTTCCACGTGTTCCCTATTTAAATAAAGTTACGTGAAGTGTTTTCATGCAAAGTATATTTACACAGAAATGTAACGTGTCGATTTTATAAGCAAATAAAAAGGGGGACTATATTGTGAGGCGTAATGATACGAGGAGTAAAACGTCCGCGCAGTAACTCCTAAAGGTTATTGACGGAAGTGAGCGGGGGAAGTCTTTAGGAGTTACTACGCGGACGCTGTGCTCCTCGTATCATTACGCCTCACAATATAGTCCCCCTTTTTATTTGCTTATAAAATCCACATGCTACATTTCTGTGTAAATATACTTCGCATGAAAACACTTCACGTAACTTTATTTAAATAGGGAACACGTGGAAGAGCTTGGTAGCTTCTATCGTGAGCTTTTTCGGAGCTATGTGACATGTGGGAGAGGCTGCGAATGTGCTCCGTTTGCGTGACAGAGCGCACGGACAAAGACCAGACGGGGATATATTAACTCGACTAAAGTGAGGTAAGAACATATCTTAGTATATAAAAACGGTGGCCTATTCCTTTAAATTGACACTTATTATAAACAGGAAAAATGGACAATGGAAATTCGAATGTGCCCAAGCTTTAGATTGACTGAGAGATGACTATTAAACACTTTCCGGGACAATTGTCTTTCCCGTGCAGTCTGAACGTCTCTGTCTGTGTGACTAATGCCTTTGGATCGTTTGAGCGCTGTGGGCATATCGAGGAGTTATATGTGAGTGACAGGTGATGATGTGTATTTATAGCCGCGGCTTTGAAAAGGGCCCGTGCTCCCGTATCACACATGGAGCAGGTTAATGCCAGGGAAAGAATTGATGAGCTGTCCTAAAACCTCTTTAATTAGAGAATAAAACCGATGTGAAGCCTCACCAAAGGCCTGACAGCCTGGCTCCTGCCGTGACAGCCGCCGCGTGGGATTATACGATGCAACAGTGACTCCTACGGGCGGGCGGAGGGACTGCAGTCTGGGGTTCATTTGGAAAACAGAGGGAAAAGTTTTGCCTTGAAGTCTGAACTAATATCACTCTTCTCAGTAACACGTTATATGATGAAGATCTTTATGAACTAATAATGGAATACTAATGAGCTCATTATGAGTAATTGTTGGAAAGCACAGATTGATGATATCTGCCATCTGTATATCATGTTTCAACCTTTACAGTTTTAACCGGCATAGTGTAAAGCATTAGTCCATTATTAGTTCATAATTAACTTGTTTATAATTACTTCGTAAGTTTGACTTGATCAGCAAATGTAGTATAGAACATAAGACATGTCATTTACTGTTAATTTTTCTCATTATTAGGTGAAATGTTATGTTATTATTATTATTGATCATTACGTAACATAATTTATCATTATTTTTAATTCATGGTTGCTTGACTGCTTGTTGTAAATGGGCCCGGGTGCTTATATGGCTTTTAACTGGTTTGTACTTACATCATTTACATCCAGAGAAAGAAAACGTTGAAAAAGAAAGACAATCTTGGGGGGCCAAATCTGACCCCAAAGATTATTTCGAGAAATATTGTTATGCAAATAAGAGATCAAATACCCATTTTCCTCTAAACATGTGGGAAATATTGTCAGTATATATATATTTTTTTTCTGGCAGAGCATCCCACTAGGTCATCATGTAGACCTTTTCTTTGGTGCTACAGTGGTGAGGTTCGGCCCTTGTCTTCAAGGGCCATTCAAGTTCATTCATTCATTCATTTTTTAATCAGTGTTATCCCACGTCATGTAAAGTAGTGGAGGCATCAAAGCGAGTTTACAAACGCATTACATAATCCAGAAGACAGCTCATTTAACTTTGTCCAGATTTATGACATAAAGCCATGTCCTAATGCAGGGGTTCTCAACCTGGGGGTCGGGACACACTAGGGGGTCGCGAGACAAATTTTGGGGGTCGCCAGAGCATATAGATACAATATATATTTTAATATTATTATTATTATTATTATGGTGTCGTAGCATACATGCTATTTTACCAGGGTGCCATTCATTTAAATTCATAAATTTAATTCATTTTTGTTTTAGCCATTGTTTTTTATAGGTTTTTATAGGTTATATAGGTTAACCTCTTAACTCCCGCCTGAACCGAGAGAATCTTTTTCCTCACGTCATCACATTTTTTTTCCATCATTTTTTTGTTGGGTATTCAACTCATTTTTGTAACTTTTTGTCATTTTTTTGGTCATTTTTTGTCACATTTTTGTCATTTTTTTGGTCAAGTTTTTAATTACATTGTCATTTTTTTGTCACATTTTGTCAAATTTTTGTAATTTTTTGGTCATTTTTTATCATATTTTTTATCATATTTTTGTCATTTTTTGGTCATTTTTTTCTCATTTTTTTCATTTTTTGGTCATTTTTTTGTCATTTTTTATCACATTTTTTGGTCATTTTTTCTCACATTTTTGTCATTTTTTTCCTCACATTCTGTCATTTTTTCATCAATGTTTTCTCACTTTTTTGTCACATTCCCGTCATTGTTTTCGTCTCAGTTTTGTTGCTATTTTTACAGCTTTTTTCCAGAAGCTTTTGGATTGGGGTATAAAGCCAAACTGGGGAAAATGTGCTCGGTTCAGGTGGGAGTTAAGGGGTGAATGTCCCTGTTTTTCCCATGGTCTGACCCGGGTGGGGGTCACGATCCTAATTAACTGTTATAATGGGGGTCGCGGCTCTAAAAGGTTGAGAACCACTGTCCTAATGTATAGAATGAGCTCAGACATATTCACCACAACTGCCTCTAAAATCCTGCACCGTCACTCAAAAAGGTGTTACTTCAGGTCTGAAGTGCCGTCATGCACGAGCTTAATATAGAAGCTGCAGTTACACGTGTGACCTGAGGTGGCAGTAGTGAGTATAAAATGGCAACCTCGCATCTAGCCCCTTTAAATAGATTTTTTCTGCATTTTAATTGTGTGATTTCACAACTGCCAAGACTTGACTGAGTATAGATTTGAACAGCACCAACGCGGAGCCAGAGCTGCGCAGTCAGAGGTCTGAATTAAATATTCATAATCATAATAATGAGTTCATTTCAGAAAAAGATGCCAGTTTTGCCAGCATAGTGTGCTTGGACTGAACAAAACAGCTTGGCTAAAACCAATCAAAAGTAACTCTTAAGACATGTATGTAGCAAATGAACTGAATTACCAGTAATTTCCCAAACAGGAGTGTGAAAACAAAACAAAATGAAGAATAAATAACGCGTCTCGGTATGAAAGTTCCTTCTCCAACTTTCTCACTCAAAGTCTGTGTCTCCCCCACGCCGCACTCTCCCCATTACTGGTGCTCTCAGCCAAAGAGCACGGAGCCTGATCAGGATTCTCCCTGTGTCTCCTCCAGCTGCCTCGTCCTCGCTCCCTCTCCTCCTCTGTTTGGCTCTCATCTCATCTCTGTCTGTATTGATCATTCACACGTTCAGCACCGCGGCTAGCGCTCATCGCCTCGTCTCTCGTCGCGTCTATATTGAGCTCCTCGGTCCGGCCCGACGCACAATGCGAACAGGTTATTTACCAAAGGGCTCCCATGTCATGTGTGAAGCAGTGGGCAGAAGTGAGGAATGACTGGCCGCCCCTATAATGCCAGGTTTTGAGTTTGAAATGTCGGTGTTCATGAATGCATCCTTCTTGTATTAATTTTTCTAATGATTAAAATACTGCTCCAATCATGAAGATGAAGACTGGACACTACAGTGAGCTCTGTGCATCAGACTGCAGTGGCAGCTCAGACCCTCAGTGCCTCCTGATCAGTCCTTATAGTGACCAGAGGTGGCTCGTGAGGGGATTGTGAAGAGGTGCGTCGTTGCCTTCCATACAGTATACGGTGTATTCATACACCGGAGCCTTCTGCTCTAGTAGCATGAGCACGAGCCCCCTCGTACGTTTTTGTCTGGGTCCTCTCTAAAATAACGGCAAAAGCCTGCTGTGGTACGAAAACAAAATTGCTTTAATGGTCTATAGTGTGTTGATGTATTTACCAGTAGTGACTCTTTCAACAGCTTATTTTTCTCACTTTTTATACTGTTGGCTGTGTGGCTAATGCTAGTCTGTGGAAAATGTATGCTAACAGCCACAAACATGGCGGATTTCCATGGTAATGGTTGCATGAACCAAATATCCAGTTGATATGTTTTGAACTTTCAATCTTCTATAGCAGACCTGAGCAAATTAAGGCCCGCGGGCCACATCCGGCCCCCGAGATGATTGAATCCGGCCCACGATTTGTAGGGCATAAATTCCTGAGAATGTCCAAAAAAAAATTAAGTCTCCAGCCGATTCCGTTGCAGAGTTATGATTTTTTTTAAAGAAATTACCAGAATGCTCACTCCAGCCACTAGGGGGCTTCTTAAATAAAATAAAATAAAAGGAAATAATTCCACAGGTGTCCAGCAGAGGGCACTGACATAATGAGAGCTCAGGAAACAAACAACACATTGGTTACAGTCCTATCAGGCTCATTATTTTTCATTTATTGAAAAAAGTTTCCTCAATAGTATTTTCCCAATCGAAACATATTTTTATTTAGGGGCTTTTGTTAATGGACCCGGTGTAACAGGCCAGAGTATACCCCCATCTGGACTACACCCGGGATTAAAGGGGCCTAGGCCATTTCATACCAGTAGTATAACAGTAGTTTAGGGTGATAGAGTGGGTTGTCCTTTAACCGGAAGGTTGGCAGTTCAAATCCATGCTCCTGCAGGTACAGACTGTTGTTGTGTCCTTGGGCAAGACACTTTGCCTACCTGTGAGTGAGTGAGTGAGTGAGTGAGTGAGTGAGTGAGTGAGTGAGTGAGTGAGTGAGTGAGTGAGTGAGTGAGTGAGTGAGTGAAGGTAGTTAGTGAGTGAGTACTCACTCATTCACTCACTCACTAAACTATACTGTTATAATTGGGGATATAATCTGGCCTGGCGGGGTGGGAAATGGCCTAGGCCATAATATACCCCGGGGTATATTATGGCCTAGGCCATTTTATACCCGTGGTATGAAATGGCCTAGGCCCCTTTAACCCCGGGTGTAGTCCAGATGGGGGTATACTCTGGCCTGTTACACCGGCGATACACTCCCAGAAACTCAGTTTGAAGGAAGCACAGAGGTGCTTTCAGTGCGATGGTTGAAGTTAACGAGGATAAGAATTTGAATGAGCTAGATAATAATGCACACACATGCACGTCCTAGGCTTGATATGGCCAAATATTAACAGAAAGTAATAATTTGTAATTTATATCCTTTGGGAACTCAACATGTGCTTTGTTATTAAATAATAAGTTCATTGATGCAGTTCATTCCGACAAATCATACTTAGTACATTCGAATATTTTGTATCACAATACATATCGTATCGAACCCTCTGTATCGTGATATGATGATGAAGTGAATAGTCCAATACCTGTGTGAATATGCGTTGGTTTACAATTCCATGTGTAAATCCGTCTCACGAAAAGTATGCTATAAAGGCTCAACATCTGGAGAGGGTCCCCTAAGCTACACTAGAGTACTTGCTCCTGACCGGTACTCCAGAGGGTTGGTCAAGACAATTACTGTCAACAAATATAAAAGAGAAAGTAATTACATTTCTTCATTCGCATTCTTGACTGTGCACATTATTATTGCCAAACTGTCAAAAACATGTTTTCTAAACAGCATTTCAAATTGCTTGTGGAACCTGCTCAGTTTTTCTAAGCAAACACAACACGACAAGACAAGACAAGCGTGTGAGAACTAAAGTAAGGCGCTCACAACAAACAAGAAAATTCACAAAGTGACAGATACTCCTTTTAGTTCCTCTTTTCTTTTTCAGAAAATAAAAATCTGTTATTGCCATTACCGCGGGCAAACATTTAACTCTTTTCCCCCCACAGCATAACATTTCCAATTAATAACTGTAGCGGCAATGCAAGGAGGGAGAACATTAGCAGAAATCAGCCAGGTGTGAAATGGCCACAGAGAGGGGAGGACGAATGTGGAGCTCACTCTCAGAGGAAGGAAAAGAATATTTGGCCTGAGCAGTGAGTTAAAATTAAAATGGGAAGACAATGGGAAGGGGATTTTGGAGAGAAAGACCATGGAGTGTTTGTCCGTGTTATGAGCAGGAGGCTAAAGACTGGAGGAAAACAAAAAGTAAAATTTATATATTTTGAATCCAAATATGGAAAAAATAAAGATGATCTCAAACTAAATCGGTCCTGGATCCATCCACCCACCCATCCATCCACCCATCCATCCACCTATCCATCCATCCATACACCCACCAATCAATCCATCCATCCATCCATCCATCCATCCATCCATCCATACATACATCCACCAATCCATCCATCCATCCATCCATCCACCAATCCATCCATCC
Organism: Gobius niger; assembly: GCF_951799975.1. Lineage (NCBI taxonomy): Eukaryota > Metazoa > Chordata > Actinopteri > Gobiiformes > Gobiidae > Gobius > Gobius niger. Next base: position 12,230,555 of record NC_136853.1, on the reverse strand, counting down.
ATCCATCCATCCATCCATCCATCCATCCATCCATCCACCAATCCATCCATCCATCCATCCATACACCCACTAATCAATCCATCCACCAATCCATCCTTCCATCCATCCATCCATCCATCCATCCATCCATCCATCCACCAATCATCCATCCATCCATCCATCCATCCGTCCATCCACTAATCATCCATCCATCCATCCATCCACCAATCATCCATCCATCCATCCATCCATCCATCCATCCATCCATCCATCCATCCATCCATCCACCAATCATCCATCCATCCACCAATCATTCATCCATCCATCCATCCATCCATCCATCCATCCATCCATCCATCCATCCATCCACCAATCATCCATCCATCCATCCATCCATCCATCCATCCATCCATCCATCCACCAATCATCCATCCATCCATCCATCCATACACCCACTAATCAATCCATCCACCAATCCATCCATCCATCCAATCCATCCATCCACCAATCCTTCCTTCCTTCCTTCCTTCCTTCCTTCCTTCCTTCCTACCTTTCTTTCTTTCCTTCCTTCTGTCTTTCCTTCCTTCCTTCCTTTCCTTCTTCCTTTCCTTCCTTCCTGGCACGGCGATTCTCCATCATCCCCAACAGATTGCACTGCATGTTCAAGGAAAACCTCCAGCATGGTGACACATCTTAGCACAGTACAGTACTCCTAATGTAGCTGGTAGCCTCATTTGTTTGGAATCAGATGACTTTTTATATCCACCTTTGAGTCACGATTACGATCACGTGCTATAGGTGAACCTAGCGCCCTGTGTTTCTGCCGCCCCCCGCCCCTCTGGTGAAGCGCACCCCGTTTATAAATAGTCAAAGTTGGGGGACATTGTGGATAAAAGCGCTGATATCTGGTGTAGTCTTTCTGGTGCTAGACGGGTCCGGTGTCTGTCTCTGCCACAGGGCGAGGCCGATATTTAAATCCAACATACCTCGAGTGTGGTCGCACCCGAAGCTGCACTGCCCTTTCCCTATAGTTGCGATCAAGTTATGGTTTCAGTGGTAGATTTCGCCTCATTACTTGTGGCTGCCTGTTTGTTTGTGGTTTTATAGAAAGGCATCTGCTCCCTAATAGCAAAAATTCCTTGTGCATCTCTCGGTCAGTAACACAGGCGAGGGAGGGAGTATTACACTGCGTTCCAAATGATTATGCATTAATAAGATTTTCTAAATTGTCAACTCAAATGAGAGTCAGCATAATTTTCATATCTTTAACTGGTAGAGGATCATTTAAATGCGGTTGAAAAAATCTCCAAGTGATAACAGCATTTTTTTTTTTTTTTAAATGTAGTAAAAAGCTCAAAATCGTTCCAAATGTTCCAAATTATTTTGCAACTCATCGTTTCAATACATTTTAAATGTATTTTAACATTGTATTGTTAAAATACATTTTAACAATACAATGTATTGTTAATTACAATACATTGTAATTAACTGAAAATGGTATTTGTTGAATTTGTAGCATTAGGAGGTCATAGTTACTGAAATAAAAAGCTATTTCAATCAAAAAAATATTAACAGGTCAAGTTGTATTTTACCCTATGAGCCCTTGTGTGATAGCAGCTTCAAAATTCTTAAATCCCTTAAAATTTTAAGTTTTTGGACAGTTTCTGCTTGGATTTCTTTGCAGGATGTCAGAATAGCCTCCCAGAGCTGCCGTTTAGATGAAAACTGCCTCCCACCCTCATAGACGTTTTTTTTGTTGAGGCTCCGAAGGTTCTCAATAGGGTTGAGGTCAGGGGAGGAGGGGGTCCACATCATGAGTTTCTCTCCTTTTATGCCCATAGCAGCCAGTGATGGCTGTTCGTTTTGTAGCATAGAAGAAAGTTGTCAGTCAGAAGGTTGAACTGTCTGTTGTTGCTTCGACATGCTAAGCCATTATTTAAATCCTATGTGACACAGAATATTCCTCGATGATGAACAATATTAAGCGAGTCTGTCAATTTTGCCGTTTTTATTGGGCTGTCAAACACCCTTGCTCTTCGCTCCACTTGGCACGTTTGTCTTTGCGCTCTCATTCATTTTACTTCAATGGACCTTATTCCATTTTACCATATTTTATTGTAATACTTTTTTTTTCTTTCTTTTGCTTATCTCCCCAGCCTTTTCCCCTCCGATCCACTTCATAACTGCCTCGACAAGCCCCGCGTATCGATCGGGCTTGCAGATTAGAATTGATTCCACTCCGCAATGTATTTTCCTTTCTGCTTGCCTCTTTCGCGCGCTATGATGAGCACTTCTCACTGCTCATTCATCAAAGTGACATTTTTGGAAGTTAAGACCGCCGCGGGGATGAGAAATAACAATGGCGCGGAGAGAAGCGGTATAGACAAGAGGCCGGAGGGTTGGGATGAATTAAGAGTCGCTCAGTGTTGTTTGTGTTTGATTGATTCGCAGCGAAGACCAGTCCCTCGTCCGTGCCCTCGTCCAAGGCGCCGCAGAAGGCTGAGCCGCCGGTGGGCCGGGCTGCCAGGGTGCTCACCTTCTTCTCTCCGCTCATGCTGGGGATGCTGCTGCTGCTCATGTGGTAAGAGAGGAAACGTGTATTAGTTAACTGCACACCAGCTTTTTCCAGAACTGACTCAATGCTCCCAACACAGAGGGAAGGGTCTTATTTATGCAGCGCTTTTCACAGGACACAAGTCGCTTCACACACTCCACAGCTGCTGGTGCTGAGTCGTGTGTGCAGCCACATGTTTCCCCTGTAGTAGACCGACTGAAGCAGAGCCTCCGATCCCCATCAACTTTGTGTAGCTGTTAAAAAAAAAAAAGAAAAGATTACTCCACGTCATTCATTTATACACGCCTACTTAATGGCTCCACATCTCCAGATTGATCCAGAAGCCACCCATTCAGTCAGGTATCGACAAGTCCCCGCCTGACTATTGATGTCGGGGACGTGTTTTACAGATCGAGCAGAGCGGAGATGCTTGAATCCCTTTCATTAGCCGACAGGGGATCCTCTTACATTTGTCTGCCGGAAGGGTCTGGAGAATATGTCAATTCTAAAGCTTCTGCTTTCATTACGCTTACATATTTGTCAGTATTAATCACACTGAATATCAGGGGTGTCAAACATACGGCATACGGAGATGATTTAAACAGGCCCCTGCCTTGTAGAGCATAACTTCCAGAGTTTGTCAAAAAAAATAAAAAAGCCCATTCCTGTGTGGAGGTATGAATTTTTAAAGCATAACCAGAATGCTCATTCTAGCCACTAGGGGGCATTACATTTAAAAAAAATGAAGGAGTTCCACACGTGTCCAGCAGAGGGCACTGACATAATGAAAGCTCAGGATATGAACAACACATTATACAGCCACGTGGTTAATGGACAGTCTGCCCCAGGGCGGCTGTGGCTTCAATAACAACTTACCACCACCGAGTGTGGAGTGAATGAATTAAGACTATGTAGTACCTTGAGGAACTTGTGACACAGGCTTGTAAAGTGCAATACAAGTGTAAGCCGTTGTTATTAATGAAGCTACAGTCAAGTTTGGGCTTTGACTAAATCACAGCTTATTATTATTCATTTATTGGGAAAATTGTCTCTATTATATGCGGCCCGAGACCCGCCGTGGGACCTGAATTTCGGCCCACGACCCAAAATGAGTTTTGCTGCTGCTGTAAATACTTGTCTCATATGTAGCCCGACAAAGCTTAGATTGTTTCAATACATTTCTACCCTACAGAACTTAAAGGAATAGGCCAGCGTTTTGAAATACTGAGATATGTTCTTGCCCGAGCTTAGACGAGTTGATGCGTACCTGTCTGGTCTTTACGCGTTTGGCCCCAAACGGGAGTGAAGTTAAAGCAACCAAGCTCTTGCACGTTTTCCTATGAAACATGTCGATTTTCTAAGTGGATAAAAAGTAGTAGTAGTAATATTACTACGCCTATACAACTATGCGTTATAGTTTTATCCGCTTATAAAATCGACATGTTTCATTTTGTGTAACTATACATTATTGTGTAAAGGCTGATGTAACAGTATTTAAACAGGGAAAATGTGGAAGAGCTTGGTCGCTTCTAACTTCACTCCTGTTTGGGGACATAGAGGAGAGGAGGAGAGGCTAAATGCTAACAACGCCTGTGCTCTGTTTGCGTGACTGAGCGCACGCGTAAAGACCAGACAGGGAAGCATCAACTCGTCTAAGCTAAGGTCAGGTGGCCGATTCCTTTAAGGCGGACATAATATGTATGATTATGGCTTATAAATCTACATTGTCGTTATTGTTGTTGTGTCTCTGAGTCCATATAAAGTTGAACTGAATTGAATATATTCTATAGTTTCATTCATTGCAATATATGTCAAGCTAAATTTAAGAAAAAAAATACTGAATCAGGGTCATCTGATCTTATTTCTCTGATGAATTTGTTACGTTTGTCTGTCATAAGAAAGGGGAGACCATGTGTCGCTCCTTGTGTTTAGATCAATGCATTCGCCGCATTGGCACCAAGTCTTCCTCCTCATCATTCGCTGAGAATACTTGTTTTTGGTCACAAAGTTTTTGTTTTTTATTTGGCTGGAGGATCACAGAACGCATAGAGTCTAAAATTTAGATGGTAAAGTATGCGATCAGTCGGTGTGTTTTACGCTGCCTGGACCAGGTGCAGCTTCTCCGCACCTGTCGAACACGCTTTGTCCCGAGAGACGGCGTGCAAATAGACGGACTCCAGGTCCAGTGCCATAACGAAATTTTGGGAAAGAAGTGGGAAATACAATGTCATCCAATCACAAGGCACCACAGAGCAACACACAGCGAAATTATGAATGAAACACTGGCTACAAGCTATAAACTCTGTCACAATTAAAAGTGATAGAGGAAAAAATAACTTACATCTCTTACAAATCCATGTATTTGGTATTGCTCCAGGTTTTATTAAAGAACCCTATTAACACAATCAAGTTGATGCAGATGATGTCACAGCATGGCAAAAGAGGCTTAAAAGAGAGTCAACATTGAGCTATGAAATGTGTTGATATTGTCGAGAGTTCTGTTTACAATGATAATATTCTTTTTTATTAAGCTGATTTTCATTGGGGTGTATTAATGTGAAATAATATTTCTATATGTTTATTCCGATCATGGCAGAGACATTGACTGTCTGTCTGTGTTCCTTTCAGATGTGAAGCTCCTGTTCCTAAGGCGAGAAGAGGAAGAGGAGGAGGAGGCAGTGGGGGATGGCTGTCCTTTTTTCTATTTTGCACATGTTTTTGAGGACACAGTGCAAAGATCAATCCCGCTCATCACACCCAGATTACTTAGACTTCTAATCTGAATCCCACAACAAACATTTCGACTCGAATCCTCCAGGACAACAATCTTTTTGGAACCACTGAAGCGCCTGGAGCCACCAACATCGCCATCTACGGTCTTATAGGTCCCCCCGGTGGCCGTCAAGTGTCACAGCAGACTGATTTCTTTGACTTGGGAATCGCCTCTTCAGAAAAAAACAAACAACATTCTGTTTCTTTTGTGGATGGATAGTGTTAATAGTTTTTTGATCAGCGCAAGTGCGTGGAACGTTCCCTGTAGCAGTTTTCCCATACAGCTAAATCACCATGCCAAAGACTAAACGACAACACAGCCCGGATACACGCCCCCCCAAAATCGGAAAAAAAGAACTAAAAACGACTCCCAAAACAAAAAGGATTGATTACATTTCCTGAAGTCAGTGCCTGTCGGAGAGGGAAAAAAAGGGTTTCGCCCGTGGAAGTTTCTTTTTTTTCTTTTTTTTTCTTTTTTTGTTTGTTTTGTAGTGAATGAAACGGTTATTTGAAATTTTGGAGGAATTTGTGGACTTTTTTTTTTTTTTTTTTTTAAGAGGACTAACACTTTGAAGAATTCTGTAGTCAGGCTTACTTAGACAACTAGCTTTACATCCTGCTTCAGCGACTGGCGAGGAGGACACGGATTGTACAAAAGCTACATAATAAATGGATTGGAGATTGAAATTGTGATTTTTTTTTTTTTTTTTTTTTTCTGAGATGATTTTCCGTTCTGCTTTGTGCTGTAAAATAATGAAGAAAAAAAAAAAAAACTACAAATTGCTTTCAAAACTTTTGACGCCTTTAAATATTGAACAAGTGTCTTTTTGCTGTTTACATTCAGTATCAACATTATGTTACTCAAAGGAATATTGATGTGTTTTATTGTAATTTCTAATGTTATTTTACGGACAATAATTCAAACACACATAGATTTTGTTGCTCTTGTAGTTTTTCCCCAGACATTCATAATGGCCTAATTCTCCTTGAACCTATTTTGTAAACTATGATATGTAACTTTAACATTGAACAAGAAGTTTATTATTTAAAAATAATAATAATAATATTAATAATAATGTATGTACTAGCCGTAGAATGTCGTAACCTGTACCTGGGGTCTTTTTTATAGATGTATATACAATGACAGGTTTCAGCCATTAAATGTGACCATTTCACAACGACCATGTCCGCTCATTATTACACAAACAAACAGGAGACGAAGAGTTCTCATTTCAGAAACATTAACCGTCTAGATATGAAGAAAAAAAAAAAGGTTTAGAAATGATATACATTTGTTGTATTATATTATTATATTATGTCATCAATAGGAAACCTGGCTGCCTTCAGTCTCCTCTGATCCTCTGACACGGTTCAGCCTCTCCTGGGTTTGTCCCTGTTTCAGAGCGTGGTGTCCTGCACTGGTCAGCTCCACCTCCTCCTTCCTCTTCCTCCTGTGCAGCTCCCTCTGCTCCACAACAGTCTGAATCTTCTGGGAAGAGTTTAGCAGTTGATCTGTTATATTCTCCAGTGACTGTCCATTAGCCGCAACAATAGAAGGCATGTGTGGCTGAGCTCTGAGTCTTGCCCGGATACCTCCTTTTTTGCTTCGTTTTTTTTTCTGTTGCCTCCACTATGCTGCCGGTGTGGGGGGCTCTTGGTGCTTCACAAGTGTTTCAGAAGTAGAAATGTGTTGGTCTTAAATGTCTTAAGCTCATAAGCTAGATCTAGCTTTTATTTGTTTACTTTTACAAAGCTGCTTTCATCAAGACCGTTATTAGCGCTGATAAAACCGAATCATTTGCACACAAAAATGACACAACAACAACAACACAAAACAACCTGTTGACATTTGATAAAATGTGTGAAGAATTCCCTCTGTTAGAACTCAATTTTCCCTCTGAACACGCCCTGGGGGCTTGCACTTTATGCCCAAGCGGACACCAGGGATGAATAGTACGCTGAATTTTCACAAGTCTTGAAGGCTGGATTTTCCCTTTCACTAACCCCTCCTCGGGGGTGGAAGTGAGGAGGCTTAGGATGATTGACTAAGTGCAGGAGCTTACATCTTGATCTGACCCAAACTGTAGGCCACAGAAAGTGAGATTCTGCCTCTGCCAGCAAAACAAAACAGTCCAGCATGACACAGAAAAGGCCATTATTACAGTCGGTAAACAAAGAATATGTTTGAATGTGGACCTAATCTATGAAAATCTCATATATTTCTTAATCCCCACTTGAACCGAGCACATTTTTTCCAGTGTGGCTTTACCCAAATCTAAAAGCCTTTTGAAAACGCATCAAAAGTGACAAAAAGCTACGAAAAAAAGACACAAAGAGCGGCAAATATGCAACAAAAAAGCCACAAAAGAGTAAAAGAAAAGTGGCAAAAAAATGCAACAAAAAACGATGAAAATAAAAGCGACTACAACGCGGCAAAAACGCAAGGAAAAAGATCTGTTTAAATTAGTTTCTCGGGTAACCTTTTAGTTCAGCTTTACCCTTTGGAGAAAATGTACTTTGTTAAGGGTTAAGAAGAGGTTAATCAACATCTCCATGGAGACAAGCTGAAAGAAAGTATTAGGCTGTTGTGTATTTCAGGTGGATGAAGAATCTCATCCGGACACTGGAGCACATGGACACGTCATGCAGAGAGACTCCATCATTTGGGAATTGAACGCGAGACTGTTTTGTGACACACTTTAATGATAATGATTCTCCTGGTCTGCAGCATCATTCTGGGGTACCGGACTTTTTGTTGTAGAGTAAATGTATTTTTGCCCTACAGAGTATGTTGTAAACACAGCAAAAAACAGATCTTGTTTCATTGTAATCACTTCACTTCCGAAACCAAACATTTCACATTTTGAACAGGAAAAATCAGGTACTCCAGCTTTAAGACTTATTTTTATTATGTCCTTACGTGAAATACATACAGGTGAAACTGTATGCGGGTTTTTTACAAGTTATAAGCCATAATCATCCAAATTAAAACAAATAATGCACTTTTATGTCAGGAAAAGCTCTGCTGTGTTTTTTAAAATCCAGACAGCTTCATAACATTTGCCAGTTGGCGCGCCTCAGTTGTTGTGACATAAAAAAAAAACAAAGAAACCTGTGGGTAAAATACAGGTGTGTTCAGGGAGTGTGGTGGATGGCGGTAAACAAGTTAGTGATAATTGAGAGATCGAATGGTCTGGCATTGAAACACCCACTTCCACAAAGTTTGAGCAGTGGCTTCAGACTGCTTCATTGACGTTCTCGTGTTTACCCCAAATGACAGGGACGGACTTGATTGTGGAGCTGCATTGTTCCAATCAACCATTCAGGTAAGGAAAGTGCCATGAAAAAAAGAGTTAGGCAAGGCTTTAAAAGTAAACTTCACTCTTTAAATTGTTATCTAAGGCAGTAAAAGTTTACAAGATGGACTGGATGGCAGTTTCATCATGCTGCCTGGATGGGTAGATAACAGAGACAATAAAGCTCACCAACAACATATGCGTATGGAGAATTCAAGACTTTCTGAATCAGTTCAGTGGAGCGCATAGGGCATCAATGGCTGTTAATAAAAACTGCAGAGTGAAACGATGTGTGTGTCAAAAGAATTGTCTAGTTGTCTTGTTTTAACCTTAGATTCAATCTACCTTATATGGTCATAAACATTTTGGCCTATGTGGGCAACCTTCCCAAAGTTTTTTGTCTGGGACCCAAAAAATTGACACAAACAACCAGGGGCGGACTGGCCATATGTCCATTCTGGAAGAGCACAGAAGGGCCACTGGCTCTAGGGCCACCGGTCCCGCCTTAACCGAGCTTTACCCAAATCTAAAAGCTAAATAGAGAAGCATCAAATTAGCGACAAAAAGAGGATGAAAAGAAAACAAAAATGTGACGGGAAAGCAACACAAAAAGTGACAAAAAATGTGATGAAAAGTCAACGAAAACACGACAACAAAGCAACAAAAAGGCCACAAAAACATAACAAAAAATGATAGAAAAAATGTGACAAAAACACAACAAAAAGCCACAAAAAAGTAATGAAAAAAAAAAGAGGTTAAAAATTGTGGCGACTTGACAAAAAGTTTCAATCACTCTTGTAGGTCTTAGCTTTCAAATGGGGCATTACATTGTTGCTCTCCAGTCGAGAAGTTTTTAGATTTGGGTAAAGCCAAACTGGAGAAAATGCGCTCCGTTAAGGCGGGTGGTAAGTGCACATTTACGCTAATTTGGGCCAGGCTGGTCAGAGTCCAGGGCTGTTTTTCAGTCCCAGTCCGCCCCTGCAAACAACTCAGGACCCCCATTGTATGAAGTTTTTGCATCTTGTGCTACTTTAGGGCAGGAGCCTACATTCAGAACTGCGCTGCCAGGGTCCTGATGAGGGTGCGTGAATCTGAACACATCGCACTCATCCTGCATAATCTTCATTGGCTTCCTGTTAGGTTCAGGATTGAGTATGAGATCTGCCTCCTGATCTGTCAGTGTGTCTACAGCAGTGCACCAGTGGACCTTTAAGAACTCATCAACAGCCACAAACCAACCCGACAGCTCCGCCACCAACTACAGGTCCCCAAGACAAAACTCCGCACTATGAGAGATTGGGCGTTCCATGCAGCGGCGCCCCGATTGTGGAATGTCCTCCCCAACTATCAGAGGGCGCCACAGTCTATTGAGGTTTTTAAAAGTAAACTAAAGACTGTGGGAAATTGATGATTTGTAGCTAATGTTATATTTTATAATGCTGTTGAATGTTTTTGATTAGTTTAATCTATGTGCTTTAAGTTTCAGTTGAAACCAATCTTTTCACACGCACACTGCCGTAACAATACCCCATTTCTTGCTCTTGCATTCTTTTGCTCAAACCTGTGGAGACGTTCGGAGCCCTCGCCGGAGTTGTGAATAATAACTCCATATAAGGCAACAAGAAAGACCTGCTGACCTTGGCCCGAGCTCCACTCATCTTCTATCTCTTTGTGAACGTCACATTTTTATGATATAAATACAGGAGCGCTTAGTTAAACAGTGCCGTTTCCTGGGACGGCCCCGTTCGAGCCCCGTGTATATTGTTCGGGACTTTAGCATTCAGATAAATCTGTGTTTAGAAATTGTAATTGTTATAGGGAATAAATCTTCTTTGACTAAAGCTCCTGAATTCTGGTGGTTTCTCCTCGGACCTTGGGATCAACGAAAACGCTGGCGAGACCTTTTTGATACTTTAATATTTTAAACTTAGCTGTTTAAATGTGTTTAAATTGATCTTATGGATTCAGACCTTATGTAAATTTAGAGTTTCAATACTTCCTGTGAAATCGCCCACAAGACCCACTTATTTTGTATGGCATTCTCTTCATGTTTTTGGGTGTTTTTACTGCTGATATGTTTTGTGTTTTTTATCTGTTGCACTTTGAGATGTGTTTTCATGTGTAAAGTGCAATACAAACAAAATGTATTATTATTATTATTAGTATTTTTTATTATTATTACTATTATTATTAAAATCAATGAAGTTAATGTGTATTAAAATAGTTTATTTGGAATATTTGAATGAATTCAACAAATGATATTCTGTCTACACTCAAAAATACAATAAACAGTAGCATTTTTCTTTTTATTTCCTCTTGCAATCATCTGAGGACCAGTGTTAATTTCGTCGACTAAAATATTTAGTCTTGATTTTAGTCAAAGTGATATTTTTGATGACTAAAATTGGACTAAAATTAAAATAAAAGTTTCTCATGAGACTAAAACTATGACTAAAATGTCCAGATATTTTAGTCGACTAAAATAAGACTAAATAAAAATGAAATGGAGAGACTAAAATCATCTATTGAGCGTCTGAAAGAGCCTCATATCATTTAAATTCACTGCCAAATGAACAGGTTTGTGCTTTTCATGTGGAAGCAGCTCCATGAAGTTGATTAAATATGATTATAATGAATACTATAAATACAAAGCCGACTAAATTAGTCTTAAATTTAGTCGACTAAATTGACATGCAATTTTCGTCGACTAAAACTAAAATTACATTTTAGTCAAAAGACTAAGACTAAAACTAAAATAAAATATGTTGTCATAATTAACACTGCTGGGGACACCTGCTTACTTTGTAAATAAGTATTTTCGGGAACAATTTTGGCGGAATTATGTCGGAACACACTCTCATTAAACACAATTATATCATATCAAGTCTTTGCCGGATCCTCCTAAATATTTCCCGGATCCTTTACCCTGAAAACCTGAAAATTGGGGGAATGTGTTTGGACTAGGCCTACACTGTTGCCATCGGTACAAAACATGCTTCTAATGACCAGCTCAACACAAACAGAAAATGCTATTACTGCAGTGGGTAATCAAAGAATGGTTCTGAATGAGAAACTAACCAGTTTAAATCTCAGTCATGTCTTAGGACAGCTGACGCCCACAGCAAAGACACATGTTTGTTTGTACATTTATCCGTTTTTTTTTTTTTCAATGATAGAAATATCTGTCATAAAATAAATGCTTGTATTTCAATTATAGTATTGGGTAAAAAAGAAGAAGAAGAAGAAGAAGAAGAAGAAGAAGAAGAAGAAGAAGAAGAAGAAGAAGAAGAAGAAGAAGAAGAAGAAGAAGAAGAAGAAGAAGAAGAAGAAGAAGAAGAAGAAGAAGAAGAAGAAGGACAAAGGAGTGACGTCTGGATTAGATTTGTAAGTGTGTAGTTTCACACTCTGGACTCACGGGGGCAGTATCTCACCCCAGAGCATCGGTCTCGTCACTAACCCTGCAGAAGAAGCGCTCAGCTGTTGTTAGACACATCACCGTCTGATCACTGTGCAGCGATGGGGTAAGTCTCTCTGCTTATCGAGTCTGTCGACAAAAATCCATTCATCGCCTTGCTCGCTACTCCCTAAACACCACCTACACGTACCTCCGTTTGTCTCGACGCAATAGTCACTTTGTTACCGCTTGCTGGTCGCGTTTGTTGTGGCAGGTGCAGTCCGCCTACACACGCCTCCTCCTCCTCCTCCTCCTCCTCCTCCTCCGGCTCCACTGTCACTGTCACCGCTAGCATTATAGCATGATTTTAGTACAAAGCTAATGTGACATCTTGTTTATGGGATCGAGCAAATCCACATAACTAGCGCTAATGCTAACTGTTTGGATGGTAGCAGTTCTTCACATCTGCCCACACGCTGGGTAAATACGTTTAAACTAATGGAATAATATACGCGGGTAATAATGGTCAGAACGTACCTTACATAAAGGATGATGGTTCATTTACTAAAGTAAGAAATACAAGAACTAAATTTAGACTAAGTGTCCTAGAATTTGTCCTAAATGTCTCTGTTTTGCTTTAGACATGGGTGGTGCGCGCGCAGACTCGGGTCTAAGATGACCCCGAATGAAGAGAAACAAATATTCACACAGCATTAAATAATATTATTCCTCACAAGTCAAATAGGTTTAATCATTGTCCCATGATAGCAAGCATCCAAAAAGTGGTGATATTATTAATACTTAAATATTGTCTGCTGAAAGGACTTAAAGCCCCAAATATAATGTGGTGTCATGACCGGGCACGTGTTGTAATACTGATTTCCAGTATTAACATAGTATCTTTATTCACTTGGGCCATATTTCCTTAACGGGGCAACAATGGCCAATTGAGCAAATGTTGGATGTTAAAGATTCTCCCCAAAAATGCTATTTCATGCTTCCCTATTTCTAAAGTTGTGCCTAGATGTCGGGTCAGACCTTGGTAGTTCAGTGTAATATGTGAGCATTAGGGATACAAAATAAATAAAACACTATTGACAGTTTTACAATGATGAACTATTGGAAATGTAGTGGAATTGTCTGGGGTAATATGTATATGTATGTACCCCAGACAATTCTGTACCATCTCACAATGGCACAGTTAAATGATATCTGTTTCGTGGTGCAATATTTAATACCAGCTGAACATGATCACTTTTCTGTTGTTGTTGCCATGCACTTTTTCCGTAATACTCCATATTAGGGCTGAAAGATATATCGTTATCCCGATCGATATCAAGATATGAACATTCAAAATATTAATATAAAAAAGCAAGATATAAAAGATATAGATTTTCCTCAATAAAACTGCACTCTTTTGAATTATGATGTTTTTATTATTCTGAAAAATGCTTGGTTTTCAGCAAAGTAAACCCATAGTTATATCATATCGTATCGATATCGAGATATCTGGCTTAAATATCGAGATATGAAATTTTTCAGCCCTACTCCATACCCCATGAAATTTGACATTCAGTAAACACCAGAGATTCAGCAATACGAGCGATCGCGATGTCGTCACATCTGTTGGCCGTGGTAGGCATTTTACATGTTCTTATTTGATAAACATTTTATTAAAATCCTATAATCAGCAAAAAAATGTCCATAAACAGTGCATTTCTTCTCTTGCACTGTAACAGATCTATCATTTTACAAAACCGAGTTAGAGGCCTGTATGCATCAGCTGTTGCCGACCATTCACCAAAACATCCGGCGAAAATTGCGGAAGTAAACAATAACAGCGATCACTCGTATACAATAATCATTGAAACAGGGCTGAATTTTCATCTATGTGCACATTATTTGACACTTTGATTGCAGCTGACCTGGGAGTCAGTCCCAAACAGTGTTTGCTGATTACCCTCGAAAACTGCTTTCAATAATAATAATAATGGTTTACACTTTTATTGCGCTTTTCAAGCCTGTATTACCAGGTTTCTAAAAGCATTACACTGTCGTCATTATTCTTTTTCTCCATACTTGATGGTGGTAAGCTACTATTGTAGCCACAAGGTACCCTGAGGCAGACTGACGGAAGCGAGGCAACCAGTCTGTGCCATCGGCTCTTCTGACCACCACCAACCACTCACTCACTCACTACATTCACCCAGGATCTTGGTGTTCCCAAACAGTCTCCCATCCTAGTACCAACCAGGCCCTTCCCTGCTTATCTCCCAAGATCTGACGGGATCGGGCAGAGCAAAGGCGGTATAGCTTCAAGAACTGAACATCATCCTCATCCCACCTCCCTGGTTACAGTTGCCATGCTATGCTTGTCTTCTCTGACAGGATTTCAACCACCAGGAATAGAATTAGAAATAATTACCCATAAATTAATAAAGCTTCTCCTGCAAAGGAACTGTGCAACCTTTCATCTAATCATGAGCCTGCACTTGTGATGGTTCAAAGTGAGAATCGTATGACCAAGGTTTGTCATCGTGAAGTTCAGGCAAATTAAAATCCAGTTTCATTCAGTTACCCAAAAATATACCATATTTATTCAGGATTTTGATGTAAATTTACATAGTCAACAATGGCAATAATGATTTCATTGTAGTCCCTTTAAGTACCACATTAATTTTTCGATTTCTCCAGTGTACCAGAATCTTGCTGACATTACATCACCTCCAGCTCATCAGTCTGTTGAAGATGCAGGGCTTCTACTCCAAGCTGGACTCCTCCCCGTCGGCGTCGCCTCTGCTGGGTGCGCGAGCGGAGGGTGCCCCTGTGCCCCTCAGCCTGGCCGTGGAGACTGAGAAAGCCCAGGCGCTGCTGCAGACCTTCAGCTCCGCCTCCCTGCTCGCCTCAGCCGGTCTGGGGGTCTTCTGTGTGGTGGCCGACCACACCCTCCAGCTTTCGGTGATCCAGCAGCACCTGTGGCTCCGAGCGGCCTTGGACAACGCCACTCACGGGCTGGTGGGGCTGTGGTCGTGGGCTGTGGTGATCGGGCTGAGGAAGAAGAGTGACCTATACGAGGTGCTGCTGGCCGGGCTGCTGGCCTCACTCATCGACCTGGATCACTTCTACATGGCTGGGTCGCTATCGCTCAAGGTATGTTCAATTAGATGATTAATTATGCCAAAATGAAAGCTTTAAATGTCATTAAAAAACATTTATCTGAATTCAAACTGGCATTAAAGCAGTACTACTTAACTCATGCCCCTAGAGGCCATAAGCGCCACTGCAGGTGCCACATAGCATGTTTTTTTACTCATTAATTGTCCGTGAGAGTAAATACTACGCTGACAGAAAAGACAAGGGGAGAGAGGGATATTGTACATCCAATTACACAATGGAGATCATTTTTTTCACTCAAACTTGGCTGTAAATACTGTTTAAGTTAGCTTTGCCCGTTAGCCTGTTAGCTTCTTCTTCATGATTCCATTAGTTTGTATTGGGGCCTCCAACCAGTAGGCAGGAAAGCTGCAAGGTTTTCTGGCCTGAGACACCAGGGCGAGATGAAAGACCCCCCCAGTCATCCCATTAAAACTTGTATTACCCCCAGAGGACTACGGAAAGGATTTATTAAGGTAAATCCTTTCCATAACGTAGTACTGCTTTCTTGGAAAATAATAACGTAGATTGACTTACTGCATAAGTTTCTGAAACAATATGGCCTAAACACATTCTGCTGCAGTTTTGTTTTTTTTGTTCTCAAACTTTTCCCTTTGTAACTAAATGTCTTATACAATCAACAATTCCCCTCATTCCTGAGTTTGTTGGAATGTTTGCAAATAATAAGAATTTAAATTTGCATTTGTAGCATTAAAAATATAGTATTTGTGCAGTAAAATGGCAATAAAAAAAAGATTAAATAAGATTAAACCCTATTTAGCCAAGACTATTATTGATAATTCAAAGTGCTGGTTCGAATTCTGGCCCCCGCTGTGGTCAAGATCATGAGAGAAATACTGTACGTCTGAAGCAAGGAGAAAGTTGTAGGAGCTTGACTTTTTTTTTAAGCTTTCATCTTGTCTTGTATTAATTATTGCAATTCTGTTACATTCTGAGGACTATTCTTAATCTTACCAAAATACAAAATAATTTGTTGCCAGACTTGGGCAAAAACGTCTTGCTTTAAAATGGTATTCCTTACTTTGAGGGAGTTGCATAATCAGGGTCCCAATGCCAAATATACATACTGATGATATGTTGTGCCCCAAAGACCTGTAGCTTTGTCTTATTGGTGAAGAGCACTTTATTGATACCACTCACTCACTCACAGTGGCGAGACAGTGGCGCAGGGGGTAGAGCAGGTCGTCTCATGATCAGAAGGTTGGAGGTAAAGCTGGACAAGGGCAGCGTCGTAGGCGCCGTGATTTGGACCCTTACAATCTGTCTCACAGAGCGCACTACAGTGGGTGGAGTCATATCTCAGTGACCGTGTCCAGTGCATAAGAGTCAAAAGTAACATCTAAGGCTAATGACATGGGTGTCCCACAAGACTCTGTTCTTGGGCCATTGCTGTTCACGCTTTACATAAACAATCTCCCTTTGGTATGCGGAGTGGTAATTGCAAATCAATCTGGGACCCCAAAAAAGTGCTGAGCTGGTCCAGCAAAATATTAGAGACTTCTTTTTGGTGTCGTAGTATATAAATAATGTATTTTCTAATTTCCCAGGCGGCTGTCTCCCTGCCCCAGCGCCCTCCTCTCCACTGCTCCTCCCTCATCCCGGTGCTGTGCCTGTCTCTGCGCTTCCTCATGTGGGTCGGCCGGCTCAAAGACGCCTGGTGCTCCCTGCCCTGGATGCTCTTTATCTCCATGGCGACGCACCACGTTCGGGACGCTGTCCGCCACGGGCTGTGGGTGTGCCCATTCGGAAACACCGCCCCTGTCCCGTACTGGCTTTATGTAAGCACTACAGCGACGCTTCCTCATCTGTGCTCCGTACTCATGTACCTGACAGGAACTCGTGATGTCATCTCCACCAAACACGGAGTGGCCATTGATGTGTGACCCCACCTGTTGGCGCTTTTAAACTGACAATATGACAACTCTACGGGAGTGTTATCTGTGACAGAACAGGAAAAGTCTTCACTCGTGGCCTGTCACAACAACTCGATTTTAATTTAAAGAAAAAAAAATGTCCTTGTTTGTATAAAGATAAAGATAAAAAATTTGGCAAAAAATAAAGTAACTTAGGCTGTGTACTGTATTGCTGTACTGCTGTCTGCACTGGTGGGAACTTTTTGTTAACCAGCAGTGTGACGACTGAAGTACAACCACATGGGCAGTAGTACAGGTCTGGAATCATTAACTATGATTTATTGTATTCTTGCTAAATTGCTATATGGTCTTTCCAATAGCCTATTTTTGATTTTTGCAGAATTTTCTCAAGCGACAAACAGCACATTGAAACGATGTTTTTGTGACAGGCCGACACCTGGAGAATGATCACAGACTCTGTTAAACCACAACGCTGTTTCTAATAATGTGAATTTGTTGTGACTCTGAACACTAGCCCGACAGTCTGCAGTGTCGAGGCTGCAGCATCACTCAAGGAATCGCCAACCAAAGCTTCAAACGCCACAGCTGCTTTCACTGTGTTCCCCTCTGTGTTAATCAGCAGTTCCGCACTTTCACAGCAGTGTCACAGGATTTCAGATTTGTTCACCAGTTCATATAAAGCCATCTTTGACACGGAGCTTGTTGCTTGGTAACGCGGTAATGAACAGATGAGTGGGCCTCGTGCTGGAGGCAATCACTGTTGGACTGAGCCACGGCTCCCACACTGAAGCTCGCCGAGTCCAACAAATCAAAGTCTGGAATATCACAAATCAACTTGCAATACGCGCAACATCGCTGACAAAACGAAATATTTCACATTTCTGTAAAGTGAAGAAACAAACTTGTGCTGGTGGACTGTTCTTGAATGTCATTGTGGTGTTAGTGAAGTTAGGTCATCACTAAGTTAAAAGATTCGAAAAAATATTTTTGTAAAATATTGTCCAGGTCTCGAATCTCGTCCAAATAGGAACAGCTATGACTTCGCAAAAATGTTTTCCACAACAGCCTTGGAGAATAGTATTTGTGGTCACCTGAATCATCATTTGAATTTGTTGCGAGTGCTGCGTGAGTTAAAAATGTGCAAATGAGTCATTCCTTTTTGCACTTGAGAGAAACACTCGGTAAATAACTGTGTAAGAGAATCGCCGACTTCTTCAAAATGCTGTACTGTATTTATTCTTACTTTCTTTTTCCCTTTAGTGCAAACAAACCAGGTCAGACTTTGGGATTGTCTCCATTTAAGGGTGTTGTTGAATAATATTAATGACAGGCACTATGGGAGAATCTGGATTGGCCTATTTCATCAACGCTGAGGATGAGGAGGGGACTGTGGCAGGGATGGGCTTCACTGGAGTGTAGTCGTGTGTAATAATAGAGGTGTGTTTTAGTATTGTGTAGATTTTAAATCAGTGGTTCCTAACCTTTTCCGTTCCCACCATGACACTTGACAAACCACAACACTCTCTAATCTGACAAGCTGCTTGGTTTAAGGAAGATTATAGTCATGTGTACTAATTCCAATGGTTATTAAAGATATTATGGAACAATGATCAATATAAAATACAAACAAAATGCTCTGGGGACGCCCTGTGAAGTTGGGAATCACTGACGGATGATATAGATATAGTTTGGTGCACATTGTAGCTTTCACGATGAAGGTTTTATTGTAATTTCACGCTGCTTTCACAAGAATTGTTTTTTTTTTAATGATTGATAGAATTATTTTATGGGTACTGAGTAATTTCCATTGTGTATAATGTACTTAAGTTGGACTCGGACTGACAAACCAATCCTACAACAATGCACCACTGCCATCCTTAGTTTATTAAACCTAACATACATTGAATGCAGTTTTGTTTTGAACTTTCTACACTCATTTGAATGTACTGATTTGCAGAAAGACAGGATCATGCAGAGTTTGTTACTTGCTTGTTTGTTGTCCACTAGATGTCCTCATTGAGCTGTGGAACGTGATCCATTCTTTTACTTTAGATGTATTAGATGACGAGGCAGCTTGTATTATTACACTCATACATTGTCAATTCCAGCTCGTTTTACAGCGGAGGGGCATTCCCAACTGTATTTTGTATACATTGTATAATATTTTGCTGCTAATTTAAAACATTTTGTACTTTTATTCATCTGTTTAGAAATGTGTGCATTGAAATGTTTCATAGGAACATGCAGATCCTAATTTAATTTTTTACAATTTGATGTTTGTCTTCTTTTTTTAATTTTGCATTTTGCACATTTCATTTTTGCCTTATGATTTTGCGTACGTACATGGCAGTGGTTGCACATGTATGGTGTCAGTGAACTTTTCAATAAACATGTAATATCTAATCATCAAAAACTTATTGCTGATATTTTTTCAAACGGTTAGGAAATCGTAGTTTACAAAAGCATGATGTTTTGCTGCTTTGTACTTGAACATGAATTATATGAATATAATGAACAAGAACTGTTTAGAAACATGTGCAACAAAGCTATGGACGGGTTTGCATTCAATTATTTGATATAAGCTTTGGGTTGAGATTCCTGGCACATTCCATAATAAACCAATGTAGAGTTGAAAATGTAGAATACTTATGGACACTGCAGTGTGTTCGACGTATTTGCCAGTACTCAGGCTCTGGGCATAGGCGACCTAGGGAAGCTTCCAAATTATGATCAAACTGTAGTCTAAAATCAACATTATTTAAAGAGGGGGTATTATGCTTTTTTCAATCACATAGCACCAGTCTATTGCACACTACAATGATGACCAAACCTTCTGTTTGTCTGTAAATGCAGTAAATTAGAATAACTGCCTTGTATAAAATTGCTCTCTCAAAATGGCTGTAGTGAATGTCTTGAAATAGGCCTCTGTCTCTTTAAGAACCTCTGACCCTTTCAGTCACGCCCCCTCCACACGCTGTCTGTGGCATCAGTGGGGAGGGGGTTCTGCTGAGGAGCAGTGGTTGATTACTCGGCTGGTGACGAAAGGTCGGAGGCGTCTCCAGGAGGTGGGGGCGTTCCTAGGAGGACTCAGGCAAACCTATCCCTAAAATGGCTGCCATCAGAGTTTTTACAGATTACTCAAAAATACGTGAATGTGCCAAGGCAACACTTCAGGCATGTTTTTAATGAGGGAATGACTTAATAACATGATGTAAAGCTTGAACAAGTCGATTTTGCATAATACCCCCCCTTTAAGACATTTTATTAAACGTTTTAATAAATAATAAAGGTTGGTTTGAACTTTAGGCAACATTTTGTGCCATATGATACAAGTCAGCAACAGACCTAAGCATTTAGTGAGAGAGGCATATAAAATCAAATGAATGACAATTACCGGTACCTGACCTACTTGTGTCACAATAATGAACATGTGCAAACCTTTTCATTTTACTAACATTTCCACTGCAGACTTATTCACAATTTCTAAAACGTTTTATGTCACGTGAAATTGTTTTCTTTTTTATATTTTAGTTCATAGTTTGACAATCCAAAGGATGCAGAATGAGCCCCACAATTACAGTTGCGAGATCATGGCTCCATCTGGTTTGGAAATGAACTTCCCCAATCAAGTCCACACAGTGTAAGTGTTTGTGCTGGTTTGTGCTGAATTCAGAATTCTAGACGTCCTTAGCTTTCAAAAGAAGAGTGGCTTGTTCACTTGTGAATGTGCGCTTGTGTCTCTTCATATGGAGATTAAGGCAACACAAGTTTTTTTTTAGTTTTTTTTACCACGAACAGGATGTAACATTCCATTCATTCATTCATTCATTCATTCATTCATTCATTCATTCATTCATTCATTCATTCATTCATTCATTCATTCAACCCTTACTGAGGAGTAGTTAAAGTGTGAAAACATTGCACCTCTTTGAGTCTCGCTAACATCTCCTCATGGGCTCGCTGTGAGAGCTAAGTGGGAATATCCTGAATATCCAGGAAGGAAGACGCTGGGCTGAGTCACCGCTGAATCAGTTGGGCTCTTCAAAGAACCCGCATAAATCAAGTCAACGCCGAGCGGCAAAACAATCACATTTATTATGAGCAATTATAACTGGGGTTTTCTCCTCAGCCGCAACATGAACGAACGCCAATGTCTGTAACCAACCAAAGCGGACACTGCAACAATTTGCAAAAAATTGTGAATGGAAAAAAAATAGGACGATGTTGACAAACTCGTGAAGGTCAGAAAGACAAGACTGTTTTCAATAATGACTTAAACAGGGGTGAAAAAGGTTTTAATGGGAAGTCCATGAGAGCAAGGAACTTCCAGAGCTTTGACCATTCTTACTTTAAGGGTACGTCTGGTATCTTTGACTTTGATGTGGGAAGTATTTTTATATAGACTCAACAAAATGACTGCTCAAACTGAATAAGTGAATCAGGAATCAGCCCTAAGCAGTGGGATGCTGAGTAATCGGGATAGTTGGGACGTTTCTTGGTGGGCCACAATACTTTTGGGCCGTCAGGGGGGGAAAAAATCAATTCATAATACTCATGCAGTTGTCCAGCTGGAGCTTCTGTTTTAAACATACTGTAAATAAAGTTACACAAACTTTTTTGTCATGTAGGTCTATCAAATAATGACGGAGGTGATGAAGTCAGAAAGAGCTTTCGCATTGCACTTGGTGTTCACTGCGATGACGAGAGGAGGGAGATGCCACTGGACGCTGAACTGACTCAGAGCAGGGGGGGTAAGTTGGTGCAGCTTAGCGGTGACAACACAGAAGAGTCTGCATGAGTAAATAAGTGGACAGAAAACAGGCTGGTGAGGCAAAAAGAAAGAGAGGCGATAGTGACTATATATAGAGAATATATATTTATATATTTGCATAACTCAAAGCTGACTGTGGAGATGTGTCAGGCCCAGATTATGTGTGCAGCTGCCCATGTGAAAAGAGGAAGTGTTGGAACCAATCCTACAGGCAAGGCAAGGCAAGTTTATTTGTAGAGCACAATTCATACACAAGGCAATTCAAAGTGCTTCACAGTTGCATAAATATAAGAAAACAAATACAATCAATAAAAACATCAACATAGAATTAATCAATTACAGTAAGAGGCAAGAGTGTAGATAAAATACTTTCAGTTATATGCATTTTTAAGTCTTGTTTAGATTCGCTCTGTCTTGAGCACCATTTTTAAGTCTTGTTTTGATTCGCTCTGTCTTGAGCACTATTTTTCTTGCTCATTCACACAAAGTTACCTAACCTCTGTTTTTGTCGCTCCTTCTCCTCTGGACATCAACATAAAATTAATCAATTACAGTAAAAGGCAGGAGTGCAGATAAAATACATTCAGTCATATGCACGGGAGTTGAGGCTTGTCTCACATCCTCATGAAGACTATTCCAGATTTTAGCTGCATGAAACTGAAACGCAGCCTCACCGTGTTTATTATTGACTCTGGGAACCACCAGGAGGCCCCTCCCTGAAGTTCTCAGGGCCCAAGATGGTTCATACGGCTGTAACATGTCAGAGATGGACTTTGGTGCTAAACCATGAAAAGACTTGTAGACAAGCAGAGCTGTTTTAAAGTCTATTCTCTGAGTGACAGGAAGCCAGTGCAGAGACTGGAGCACAGGACTAATATGGTCGTATTTCCTGGTTCTTGTCTTGAGCACTATTTCGCTCTGTCTTGAGCACTATTTTTAGCCTTTAGTTATCAAATCTAACACCCTATGAGGTGAGCTAAAACTTTGGGAGTAGATCATAAAGCTCCCTGGCCGACATTAGTTCAGCACGCCCCTGGTCTAAATTGTTTGTAAAAGGGAATGTTTAAAAATGTGTAAGATGAATCATGTCACACAGTTGTACAAAGCACCTGAACACATTTTGTGATAAAATAGTCTTTATTTCACAGACGAACACAAAGAACAACATACTAGAACAGCTTATGGTTGATATCAGTCGTACACATGAAGTAAAATGTACATCTGAGAGAAACCCAACACAGAGTGAAAGAGAGAAGACGTGAAGGTGGCAACATTTAGCCAGACTGGATTCAGTCAGTCAACTTCCACAAAGTCAAGTCGATTTACCAAGAGTGACAAATTCTCCTGCTTGAATCAAAAGAGCCCATTCCCACGGATGAGAGATTTTCAGTCAAGGACCAGTGAGGAAAGACAAGTATATCAATCTTCTATACGGAGGCACACTTGTACTCTGGCCTTTTGTGAAATGTTGCCACCTTGTCATAAATGTGTTCAAGGTTGACGGACAGACACAGTGCGACACAAAGCAAAGTGAAAGAAAGCAAATCCGCAAACACGATGTCCATAGTGTTGAAGTACAGTAACAGAGCTTCATATCACTGGAGAGGGCACACAATGTACAATTCGACAGATGTGAATCACTCTGAGAGTACAATGGAAATCGTGGATGACATTTTCGAGAACAAAGAGTGAATACTGTGTTAAGTTGTTTGATTGTAGTGTAATCTCGAGGGCTGAGTATGAAAAAAAAGTGACATTATAGGAACTTTAAGGGGTCTATCTCACCGGCCTGGAGACGAGCTGGAGAGTCGAGTTCCCGCTGGTCAAGGAGACGTCTCCTGGAGAGAAGAAGGCGAGTCTCCAGGTAGTCTCGGTGAAATCGAACAAGGACACAAAGGAGATCTCTCTCTTATTTTGTGCTAAACATTTGAGAGTTTGATTCTTTACATGTGGTAGAATTCACAATAAAGTCACTTTCACTGAATAAAAGTCTTGTTCTAGTCCAATTAGGTGAATATTTCTTTCCAATTGTAGGCAGTGAGTAGCGTTTATCAAAACCTGACACTTAAATTTCACACAAAATGTCACGTATTTTCGATACAGAGCTCTCGATCTGTGCAAACTGAAGCGTGTTCAATAAACAGACTTTTTTTTTTTTTTTTTGGACAAAACAAAGACAAAAAGCGAGAAAACCCATCTCCGTGAAGCATCCCCCGAGAAACCCCCCCCCCCACCCGACATATAAACACCATTTAACATAAACAGACGAGAAGTACGTTGATATACATGGGATAATATACAATAATATACAAATAAGCTTCAACTGGATTCATGCAATAATATGTGAGCTATAGCTTGAGAGAACAAAGGAGTCGTCAAACGCACCTCGTCGAATCAGCGCAATCGATCACGGAATCGCCACACAGCTTTGGATCAGGAGTGGAAAATGTCAAAGAAATCAAGGAAGGGAAAAAAAAAAAGAAAAAAGGTGCATCCACAAATACGTTTTCACTTCTTTTGGGTAAAAATATCAATTCAAAGTTATGCCTGCACAATATACCTCCACACTATGATTACTGCAGTAAGAGGTGACGCAATATCAGTATCACAAAAGGCAAAATCGCTAAGGTCTGACTGTGACTTACGTTTTACTTGTTTGTTTGTTTTTACTTATTACCGGTGAGTACTTTTGTAAGTCTTGTGATGAAAAAAAACAACATTATCATCAGATGTAATATTGTAAATTGAGGAGAGAGACTGGTTGATTTAAAGCAGTGCTAAGTGACTTGTTTACCTTAATTAATCCTTTTCATAGTCCCTCTGGGGGGTAATACAAGTGTTAAAGGGATTGATTGGAGGGTCTTTCCTCTTCCCCCGGTGTCTCTGGACAGAAAACCACAATTGCAGCTTTCCTGTCTCCGGGTCGGAGGCCCCAATGCACACTAATGGAATCACGGAGAAGAAGCTAACAGGCTAACGGTTAATAAGTAAACAATCAAGTCCCCTCTGATTGGCCCCCGGAAGCCGCTATAGTTTGCAAAATGGGGAGAGGGACGTACAGATGAGGCTCCTCCCCCTCCTGATTGGACCTGATTCACAACGAGAACATTGTTATCGCAACGTCCAAGACAGTTATCGAATATTGTAGGGTTTTCTCAATTTCTGCAGCTATAAATGAAATGTCAAAAGCGTTAAATTGCTGTTTGAGAAGTCGGGTTCTGCTGTAGAAATTAATTTCAGAAGGAAGGCATAAAATATCAATGGGAGTGGAGGAGATTTTGAGCAAAACATTTTTTTTTTTACAGGTAATGTTAACTCTTTTTGTTCATCACTGCACACACTCTATTTATCAAAGTGTTTCAAAGCCTTTTGACAATCGAACAATTTGAAAACACCACTTTTGAAGAGCGAGAACATCATTTCAACTTGGCAGTGAAGACTTTGAATTGTTTTTTTTATATCCACAGGCTCTCAACAAGTCTTTGCATTTTAAAGCAGTAGAATGTCAATATCATATAAAATGTAATATATTTTCTTTAAACATATTTGTAAAAAAAAAAAAGAAAATACTCTGAAGTAAATAAACTACAATCTGTTGACATTCTGGTGAAGTCATTTCAGGCGCTTTGTCTGAAACGCTGACGGTAAAAACTTTGTGGCTAAAGGCGTAAATCACAAACATTGAAACATCCATCACAAAGCATCTTTCGTCTCTGTGCTTAAAGGGGAGTACAGTCCGGGATACAGAAATGTGATCGAAATTTCAAACAACTAGATATTGCATCTCCTGCGTTACGTTTGCATTTTACTTTCCGACTTATACACGACTTCACATTACATATTTCTGCTAACAACGACGACAAATAAAAGTCTGAAATCTTACAACTCGTGCCATGTCGGTCCGTGAGATCATTTGTTGTTGCCGTGACTAAAAACAGCGGTTACAGGTGGACCGAGTGCTGCCAATGTGCCGTGTTCTCAACAATCCCACATAGATACAGACGGCATCTCTGGAATGGCCCATATATGGTCATGTTTGAAAACAGTTAAGGGGGAAAACAATTTTGAAAAAATCTAAACTTTCTTTAATTATTCAAGAACTACTTTAACAAATGCTGAATTATGAATATAGTTTCTACTAAATAAAGATACAAAGACATGGAGAGGAGCAAAGTGGTTCAACAGCCCATAAATACATAAAAAAACGGAGAATACTAACATGTTAGCATCGAGCTAATGCTAACGGTTAGCTAGCGCTAGCAACAACTGCCGTTTTTTCACTTCTACTGCACAATCTGCTGTGAGAAAATATCCATATGGACCCGATTTACACTTGACTTTATTTGTATGTGATAAATAAGTTCATATTCCGCCAGAAAATGTCTAAAAAGAGAGAAAAATTGTGTTTCCCAAAATATTCTATTTTCCCCCCTTGGCGAGGCCACGCCCCCTTCTATGACGAGATGCCGTCTGTGTCTATTGTTGGTCCCCCGGCTCCCTCACAACAAAACTGACACTTATGGGTGATTTTCCCACTTGAATTGAATCAAATTGAAATCACCATTTAATGTTGCAGTTATTTAGAATACAGTAAGTGCTCTGAAAACAACAAAAATAATCAGTCTCCATTGGGATTCATCTATCCGGCTAACCCTGACCATCGGAGAAGTCAATCGGGACTTTAAAATATGAATCAATAATCAACTGTTCTGGTACCAAAAATAGGTTTCTTTTTTATACCAACTTTAAATGCCTTGTAGTTCCTGAGGCAGTGCAAATCAACTTAGGAAATGTATGGAATTTATGGTCTACGAATATAAAAAAAAATAGTTTTCTTTCAGTAAAAGGTTCAAAAATCCCTCTTGTTTCGAGTTGCATTGCGCGCATTTGCATTGCGGAGCACTTTCGAACCTACTGCCATATCAATAAATATTTGAATTGTTCAGTTTTTAAAGTCACTCCCAGTGAGGTATATCTATAACAACATACTCATCTTTCTACAGGCTACTGTGAAGTTGATCAGAAAGGGATTTTTCCTCGCTTTGTTATCCAGGACCGGAGCGAAGGATATCTTTGGTTACACTATACTATACTTTCTTCTACATTCTATAATATCAAATATACTTTTTGCTGGTGTTTTTTGAATGGCCTGTACATATTCTCCCTCCTTCTTTATAACTTCTCCCATTCGGACAAATAACACACTCATTCCAAAATATATGGATGGATAGACAGAGAGCATTCGACATATACAGCGGGTTCAGAAAGAATTAGTGTTCCTCTGTTTCCTATGTTGGGAATAAAAACTTTTAAACTTCTTTTTTGGCGTATTATAGTAGTACATGTAGTTTTACCGATAGGAAAGAATCGGACCGCGACATAATATTCGAAATAGGTTTGGAAACATAGTGAACCCGCTGTACGTACAAACAACAACACAAGTGTAATATGCGACTTCTAAATAAAAGTCTATGCAGCTCCACCCACCCGTTTGCAAAGTCCATTTCCTGCCCATTAGCTCAAGCCATAATGCCCCCGAGATACTGCTTTGGCGTCAATGAAAGAGCGATTCTTCCTTCACAGCATTGGGTCGGCCGCTCAGTCAAAAATGGACAAATAAAAAATAAAAAAAACAATTCTCGCGGCAAAAAAAAAAGGTCAAAAAGAAAAGAGAGGAATTCTTAACAGGAGAACACCGCCGTCCAACAAAGAAAAACAAACTCTTTGGCTCGGCGTTCCCGTTTGGCAGCTGCACTCATGATCCTTACATGTAGTGAGAAGTCTTCTTTAGTGAAAAAAAACAACAACAACACAGTAAGGGGTCTGTCCCGAAGCAGCTTTAAACTCCAAAGATTTCACTTTCTTGTCCCTCTGATGCATTCTGGGTAATGTAGGTCTCGTATTAGTGACAGAAATTCCAGCAGTCGTAGTTGAGGAAAAGCAGCCACTTAGGCCACAGTCAGTTTGCAAAGAATTCTGGTGAGTCAGTCTTTTGTAGCCGACAAGTACAAAGTCGGCATTGAACAGATCAGCTGTGATTCAGAAACTGACCAATGGGAGGAGCCCTAGAACGGGCCAATGTGTAGAAGATGCTTGGATACAACCTAAGAGAAAGACACAAATAATACAATTATACAAACATGTTGAACAAAAATATACATTTACGTGCCTATTATTAGATTTTCATTATGAGAGTGTGTTCTCAGGGTTCTTTGCAGTTTTAGACTCTATTGATTAAAATTGATTAAAATTATATAATTTCATTTAAGCTTCATTGCATTAAAGTTTGTATTTTGGACCTTAGGACTTAAATCATGATTCAGCTCTATTTTAGTTTATTTTTAGACCTGGTTAAGTCCAGATTTGTTAAGTATTTTGCAAGGTACTTCTTGATGTAAGAAGTTGAGAGCTTCCTCTCTTCTTAACGTTTGTAGCATTTGTGGTAACAGATACAGACGGCATCGCGTCATAGAAGGGGGCGTGGCTTTGCCGAATCAATTTTTCACTCTTTTTCGCCATTTTCTGGCAGAATGTAAACTTTATCACATAAAAAAGTCAAGTCTAAATCGGGTCAATATGGATGTTTATTCACAGCAGTTTGTTCAGTAGAAGAAAAAAAGTGGCAGTCGTAGTTAGCCCTAGCTAGCATTAGCATAATGCTAACATGAAGCATCATATTAGCATTCTTTTTTTATGTATTCATGGGCTGTTGAACCGCTTTGCTCCTCTCCGTGTCTTTGCATCTTTATTTAGTATAAAACTATATTCATAGTTGAGTATTTGTTAAAGTAGTTTTTGAATAATTAAAGACAGTTCAGATGTTTCTCCAAATTGATTTCAAACATGACCATATATGGGCGATTCCAGAGATATGGTCGTGTTTGACACAGTTGAGCGGGAAAACAAAGAGGAGAAAAATCAAAACTTTTTATAATTACTCCAAAACTACTTTCACAAATGCTGAATTATGAATATAGTTTTCTAAATAAATAACGGCGAATGTCAACATGATGCTTTGTTCTAGCATCATGCTACATGCTAACGCTAGCTACGACTGCCATTTTTTTGCTTCTATTGTACAATCTGCTGTGAAAAAAACATCCATCTGGACTCAATTTAGACTTTATTTGTGTGTGATAAATAAGTTTAAAAAGAGAAAAAAAAGAGTAAATTGTATTTCGCTAAACATATTCCTCCCCCATGTATCACCCAATGCCCTCTGTATCTATTGCTGCCTACACAGTATGTGCATTACCAGCCACAAAGGTATTTATAAATGCCTGTATTGTCTTTAAGTCTAGTCATACTCATCAATTACTCTCGCTACTGATCACTGATTACTCCTTCTACAAGTATTCTAGTTACTTCTCTGATTATATTATTTTCAAAGTAATCGTATTACTGATTACTAGTCATTTTAGTAGGAAGAATAGGATCAAGCAAGTCTGTTAAGGTCAGCGCCACAACATGTTTCCTGCACATAACCAACCAAGGACCATGGTGTTCTTTGCTTTTAGATAAACACAAAGTATTTCCTCTCTCTGACTCTGACTGCTCATGATGAATGACGTGGTGACACATCATAAATCTGTTGTTTATCTTTGTTGTTTCTCTAACTTTCAGATGTTTTAGCTGTCCAAGCATTGCATAAAAGTAACTGATGGTTTAGATTTTTAAAAAAGTAATCTAAAAAGTAGCAGATTATTCATCCGTTACTACCCAACTCTTCGTGAATCCTGGGTTGCCAGGTGAAGGGCTGTGCTCAATGTATCGGCAATATATTGTTATAGAGTTTGTGACGCATGCCATTTTGTGCACCCAGGAGATCCTTTTTTCTTCAAATTCAGAATATATCTTGTATTATGGACACTCTATGGTGATACACTTGAACTGCACTGCGTTATTGGCAATACCCAGCCCTGGCCAGAAGAGAGAGTTGCTGTTGTGACTGGTTGTGGGTTGGGTTCGGGTTGAGTCAGATAATCCTCTGTGTGTACACAGGGCACGTTTCAGTTTATCAGGATGTGTTCACTCCTTACATTATATTGACATGGACTTCATCTTGACCATGGAGGTGAGCTCCTGCTTGTTTTCTTGGTTCCGCCGCCTCTGCTTTATCCTAAAGACAGAAGCACGTCAGTCAATCCGCTGTCAATAAACTGTACAGGTATTGGTGCTGATATTGGAGTGAGCGATCTGAGCAGAGCCGTGGGAAGATATTTTAGTAAGGGGGTGCTGAGGGACAAAATTTACCCCCACAATACTTTTTCTGTGCATAAATCCTATTTATTAACCTCTTAACTCCCGCCTGAACCGAGAGCATTTTCTCCAGTTCAGCTTTACCCAAATCCTGTAGGCCAGTGTAACACCTCATTTGAAAGACCTACAAAACTAAATTGATCTTTTTCCTCACATCAGATTTTTTTTTCATCACTTTTTTTGTTGGGCAGTCATCTCATTTTTATTGAATTTTCTAGATTTTTTGTCACTTTTTCGTCAAATTATTCGCATTTTTTTTGTCAAATTCTTATCACTTTTTCCTCCATTTTTCCTCCATTTTTCGTCCATTTTTTCTCACTTTTTTGTCAATTTTTTGTCAATTTTTGTCATTTTTACGTCAAATTATTCGTATTTTTTTGTCAAATTCTTATTACTTTTTCGTCCATTTTTTCTCAATTTTTTCCTCCATTTTTTCTCACTTTTTAATCAATTTTTTGTCCATTTTTATCATTTTTTTGTAAATTTTTTGTCACTTTTTCGTCAAATTATTCGCATTTTTTTTGTCAAATTCTTATCACTTTTTCGTCCATTTTTTCTCCATTTTTTCCTCGAATTTTTCTCACTTTTTTGTCAAGTTTTTGTCCATTTTTTGTCATTTTTTGTAAATTTTTTGTCACTTTTTCGTCAATGTTTTCTCACTTTTTTCACATTTACATCCTTGTTTTCGTCTCAGTTTTGTTGCTATTTTCACACCTTTTTTTCCAGAAGCTTTTGGACTGGGGTAAAAGCTGGAGAAAATGTGCTCGGTTCAGGTGGGAGTTAAGGGGTTAATATTGCCCGCAGTTCACAAACTGTCCAACAGGGGGTGCTGCAGCGCCCTCAGCACCCTGGCTTCCCACGGCCTTGGATCTGAGGACGAACGCAGTGAAGGAAGATAGATGAGGTTTGCGGGTGTGGGTTTTTTTTCGGCGCACGTGGAGCAGCACTGCGATGCAGCCCTCGCACCACGGCGCCAAAAAGCGCGAGTGTGCGAGCCTTACCACATGACAAAGACGAGGGAGAGGACGGTGGTGAGGATGACCACAGAGAACAACACCAGCAGGACCACCAAACCCAAATTACCTTCTTCCTCGTACGCTGGATCTGCAGGAGGAAGAAGGGGAAAAATAAGCAAAGTTGGAGAGAGAATACTTTCGGGAGGTTTGGCAGTGTGCTCAGAAATGTTTGCTGCCGGGCCGTGCCAATAAAGCTAGACCAGGAACTTACCACAGTGACTTATTCCGCTGCTAAAATACACTCAGTTTTACACTGTGATTTCAAACGCAAAAATCAAGCCAGTATATTTTCTCAGTTCAAGCAACACTGGATCTAAAAATTCTAGAATATGGTAGACGTTCTTGATCTCGTAAAAGGCGCGGAACTACTTCAAGGGCCTCTTCATTCAATCCAGCGGCAAACAAAACCGAAAATGGAGTTGAATGACGACTTGACAGCGCCGCAAAACCGATGAGTTATGCAGCAGGTGGCGGCATGTTCTCAATTACCACCGAACCGTTCTTTATATTCCACACATTTGACTCATCACGTTGCATCTGGTGGGAAAAAAAAAAAGCTTTGAGGGAGGGAAAAAAAAAAGATCTTCTGTGTGGGTTCTGCCTAATTACTCCCTGGCGACGGGTTAATTTGAAATCTGTCATTATAGGTTTTACACAAACGCGCGTTTATCATTCTCAGGCGTAAACAAGGCGGGTTCACACACACTGACAGTGGGACAGATTGAAGTCCTGCACAGGCAAAAAGAAATCCAAAACAGAGTAAAAGAAAAAAAAAACTCCTCATTTTCAGATTTGAGTTTTCTGTGCGGATCCCACACGCCGAGGAGAAGACATCTGGATAACAGCATCTTCACCAGAGCTATGCATAAGCTGCGCTATTAATGCAAGATGGATGTGTGCACTACGTGGCAGAGGTGGGTAGAGCGGCTAAAATTGTACTTAAGTCAATTAAAGGAAAACATGGAAACACTTTATTTTTAATGTGCTCTGCTACAACTTGTAATAACTTGTACCTATGGGTTAGATACACAATGGAATAATGTGTGACTTTTTGCAGAATCGTTCAGTTGAAGCCACGAAGAAGCCTCTACATGTTTAAGCTAGCGGCATTGGTAAATTTAAAAACGTAAACTTTTAGGTTCAAACCGGCTTGTTTAGGGAGATGTCGGAGCGTGCAGTCGGGGCGTGACTTTGTGTGTATTTACATACTGGGTAAACACCGGTCGTATTGGATGGACGCCGCAAAGATTGTAGCGGGCGAGCTGAACCGTGGACATTAAAATGAACATGTTTGGAAGTACTTCTGCAAATTTATGAAATCAGATTATGTGGCGCCGCTTCCTCATGAAGAGCCTTGATAGCAAAGCAGCGCTAGCGGGACAGAGGCGCTGCTCTGCTCCCCAGACAGGACCACACTTTGGCAGCTTCGGCGTTAAAAAAAGCTTCCTGCAAAAGCACCGAACAGTAAGTTTTGTATCTTTTTATTACGGTGGATTTTGCATTTGAGTTTATCTCTGATGTCTCGCTCTGTCAACAAAACATCCGCCTGTTTAGAATACGCTCGTCTCCTGTTTCCTTCTGTTGTTTGGGGAGGTGGCACCGCTGCTTTGGTTTGTGTTGTTGAAACATCCTTTAGCGAACAAATGCCACGCAAAACAGGCAGTTTTATACATACGCCTATTGTCGATCAGTTTCTGTGCGTTTGAGAGAGTGAACTCTGAAACCCCACACACATGACACGACAGGGGGGAGATGTAAATGAGCACTATTGTCACTCAGAGAGAGGTGAGAACAGAGGCCGATTCCAATTCAACTTGCCACATCTTCTCCAAATATGATCAGATTTCCATGTGTTACACATTGTTGGAAACTTTGGAGAGTCAAAATGCCCCAAAACCGAGTTGTGTGCCCCATTCTCGTGATGGGTCACATATGTATTTGTAGTTTGTAGGTATAACTTGAGTCCGTTAAAATTATAGGTCGACCGATATGGGCTTTTCTCAGGCTGAGGCCGATTTTTGGTGGCTATTTTTGGCAGATTTTTCCAAATGTCTAGTCTATAATCCTGTAAAACCATAAATACTTGGCTACTAAAAAAGTTATTACTAACTGTTACTATTATAGTTATTACTTTAGGTGATTCAATCATAATTTCTGTCCCAACTTTGATTAGTTTCCGTTAGCATTAGCATGCTGCTGTTAGCATTAGCATGCTGCTGTTAGCATTAGCATTCTGCTGTTAGCACTAGGATGCTGCCGTTAGCATTAGCATACTGTTGCTAGCCGCAGCATTTTGCACGGCGATCAAAAATACAAGTGTGGGGGTCAAAACTCATTCTGAGCTTCAAAATGACTTACAGCATGTCCATATTCACTGAGGTTTAGTGAAACTAACTTTAGTCAAACTTGTAGCAAAACAACTTTCATTGTGATATTTCTCTGTTCCCTTGAGGAAGTCGTGGGAGGATTCAAAGCCCTGGCTTTTATCGGCGCTAGATTGGCCGATAGCCGATATTGTAAAATAAACAAATATCAGCCCGATATATCGGTCAACTTCAAGTTAAAATGACTTATCGGGTGGTTTTGATCATAATTTCATCTTTTTGGTGATGTAATGCTTATTCAACAACAATTCGGGAGGAAAAGACTATTTTTAATTATAAGTAGTATTTGGGTCATGGCTTGTTATGCCAGTGTGATTGTACGCCACACCAGTTGAGAACCACTGCCCTAAAGTACAAAGCTACTCAAGAAAACGTTGATCCTCGTGCACATGCTGTGTTGTGTGAAAACAGCTTTTTTTTCTCGCTTTTGCCTGTACATTTAGTGAGCAGAGCTGTACTTAACTTTTCATCTGGAGCTCTTGCTGTACAAAACAAAATATCCTGCGGCTGCAAATTACCGCAATTATGTATAATTTGGCGAAGAGGCCGCGAGCTACCTGCACTGTTCCATTTGGCTTATAATGACAGTAAACAGAGGCTGCATTAGTGACTAGAAGGGAATCAAAAAAAAGTTAACATACGTCTACTGTACAGTGCAGACGTATGGAGTAAGCTTTAAATTTGACAAAAATAGTGTTTATCATTGTTTGCTAGGGTCGGAAGATGTGGTCAATCATGGACCTATGGATTTCACACAGGTTTTCCTGTTAGAGGCGCCATTCTGATGCATTTTAACCCCTGACTTGAGACCCATGCACAGAGTACACGTCATTAAAGGCTCTTTCACAAATTGTTGCTTTTTGTCGTCTGTCTCGTCTTTCCTTTTAGATTTTATCACAATAAATCATGACGATTGACGGGTGCTCCAGTGGGATGTACTTACTGTGTGACCTTGCTGTGGAGTTGTCAGGTTTTGTGAAGAGAGGGAAAAATCCATTGGGGAAGATATCCTCTGGAGGGAATTCCTCTGCAGGTTCAAGTGTTGAGTCATCTACAACACAGTGGCAGTAACAGTGAGTAAAAGCAAAACTAAGTTTGGGGATTACAAGGAAAACTGTAAATCTAATACATGGGAAAGTGTAGGAGGTTCTATGGAGTTTACAAACGAATGCGTTCATTGGATGTGATTGAGTAATAGCAGCCTGTTGTTTTGGTGACACCAGGGTTTCCGCTGCTTTGACCAACCCGCCTGAATCTTGGCCGCAACTGTAAAATACCCTCAATAAAAAGCCTCTATCGCCAAGTTTACATATGTCGCAGTGAGTAGAAAGGGAACAAGATTCTGTGCGTAAATAAATTAATTTGGTGAGTTGGCCAGTGACATAATCAAAACTTATGTCGCTGTTTTCTGGCCGGCTGCTCCTCTCTCTCAACCTCCAACACTCCCAACCCCACACCACCACCATGCGAACTTCTGTTGACTTATAATACTGGTATTTTTTCATTAAACATAGAAATGAGGTGAAATTTCAATACTCAAAAGCAAATTTGATACGGGCAACTTGTAAGCAAAAAAAACCTGTATAAGAAAAATGGCTGTACAATGTCATTATTGCTCTTAATATCATTTAAGGTATTCATTTCAGCACTAGGGCCTGACCGATGGATTGTTGGGGTCCAATATACCAATATGAAGGGGGTTGGTGTAGCTGATTGACTTTGTCTGTTGACATCACCCTGCCCAAGGACTGAAGGTGGAAATATCCAATACAAAAAACGGTAAGTCCCTATCTCTGATGGTTCCGAAATTACACACAAATGTCTACAAGTCTACAGTGACCAATTTTCTCCGCAATGTTTCTTCGCTCCCCTGAGGCCTTGGAAGTTGTGATTTTCAAGCTCTGACTGGGCCGAGTCTGTAGTGAAGATCCCGCCCGTATGCCCTTTTTAGGAACATGCTTCCCCAGAGCTGGGGAGGGGGAGTCTGTAAATCCGTCATGACTTCCCCCACGACCGTAGTCATTATGGTAAACGGGGAGGAGTGAGCAGAAGCTGTCCATTTATATATACAGTCTATGTTCTGGAGATATCGGTCTAAAATACCTTATACTGGCCCGATATATCGGCTGGATAATACATCGGGCCCATTCAGCGCAATTCATTTGATCACTTTAATGCTTTTTAATGCATAGCGGACACATTTTACATCAGGGTACTATAATAAATGCCAACATACAAATGAGATGCATAATCAGCTTAGCACTGACCTTCCCAGGGCTGCACAAACACCGGGGCGCTCCACTCGCTCCACTGGGACCACTGGTTGACCTCGTCCCGGGCTCTCACCTCCACCTGGTGGACATGTCCCGCCAGAGCATCGAATATGACGATTGGACTCTCCTCCGAGAACAACTGAAGGACACCAACAGCAGTGAACTTTACATGGAGTCCCACAGAAACGCCACACCAACACTTTTTTTTATTGCTTTTGGCCTGAACCTGCTGTCACATTTGCCCAACTAAAAGTGAAGCTTAGAAGGTGCTGACAGAGTTTGATGAACTGCTGAGGAGAATGTGCCCAGACTAAGCAGAAAGGAACTTCTGCTGATTCCACAGTACTGTATGTATCAAAAACACTATTCAGAAATCAAATGTTTTTCAGTGCTGTTGTTCATACCTCTGACCAGTATGAGGATTCCTGAGGCCTGTATCGTATGTGAAAGATGAGAGGGAATGCGATGTCGAGAGGCCACGAGGAGGGGATGCTCCAGGAGACCTGCAGCCTGGTGGGATGTCCTTCTAATGCGTCCACCACCACAGACTCCGGAGGGTTTGGTTTTACTGACAAAAGACATATGGATAGACAACAACTTATTTACCCTTTATTGGCCCAGTAAACATTTTTGCCTTGATGCACCCCCTTTAGTTGCATATTGACTATCTGGGTTGACCATACAAAACATCAGCAAATCATGACACAATAGAAACTTCGTGCATCAGGCTTATTTTCTAGCAAACTACTACTTTTACAACATATTTTTAAGAGAATGTGACCCTACAAAAAAAGTAAAGGCCGTTTAATGCTCGATTAAAATGTTTCTTCTTCTTTTTTTTTTCTTCTTTTTTTTTTAAAGGTGGTTTATGTTACTAATATGACAAAACAGAGGTTAGGTAACTTTGTGTGAACGAGCAAGAAAAAAAAAGTGCTCAAGAAAGAGCGAAATAGTGCTATACTCATGATAGAGAGAGTCAAAACAAGACTTGAAAATATTGCTCAAGACAGAGCGAAATAGTGCTCAAGACAGAGAGTCAAAACAAGACTTAAAAATAGTGCTCAAGACAGAGCGAAATAGTGCTCAAGACAGAGCGAGTCAAAACAAGACTTAAAAATAGTGTCAGGACAGAGTGAAATAGTGCTCAAGACAGAGAGAGTCTAAACAAGACTTAAAAATATTGCTCAAGACAGAGCGAAATAGTGCTCAAGACAAAGAGTCAAAACAAGACTTAAAAATAGTGCTCAAGACAGAGAGAGTCAAAACAAGACTTAAAATAGTTCTCAAGACAGAGCGAATCTAAACAAGACTTAAAAATGCATATAACTGAAAGTATTTTATCTGCACTCTTGCCTCTTATTGTGATTGATTAATTCTATGTTGATGTTTTTATTGATTGTATTTGTTTTCTTATATTTATGCAACTGTGAAGCACTTTGAATTGCCTTGTGTATGAATTGTGCTCTAAAAAATAAACTTGCCTTGCCTTGCCTAATAGGAGTGACTTCAGAGTCTTAATTCATAGCAAGTGCAAGTGTTGTTTCCTTCCCGCTCCTGTGTCAGCTCTAACGTGGAGCGAATAGCATTTGTATTCCATCAAGTGGCCTGGGTCGCGTTGGAAAAAACCTGTGCTGTCGTGAAAAATCAGATCCAGGTCGCATGGGAGCAGAAAATATCAGATTTGGATGACTTTGGCCTGCAGTCTGAAAGTATGTCAGGACCATCGCGAGACCTGAGCCAGTAACTGATGGAAACCAGTCAGACGAGGGGAAAACAGGCAAACTCCACAGAAAGACCCCACTAATCATATCAATGCATTTTTGTCCCTGTGTGAAGAAGGTAAGACACAACTACAAGGAAGGAAGGAAGGCCATAACAGATCAACATTATTGAACCAAAGGCCAAATACAATGTTATTCTTATGAAGTCCTTATGTGTCATGATTGATATTCCTTGAATTGTGCGAGAATGACTTATTTGGTCTTACAAACTACTGACTGGCTATTCATTGCGCAAAGGAATTATAATCCAAACAATCAGCGTCACTGAGGAGACTCCTGTGCTAACCAAAATCCACATAGCCTATTGCTGCTTGCTATTGTCCGAGGTAATAAGTATATTCTATTTGTGGATCAGATTGATGATGAAAATGAAAAAAAGCACTGATCTTACATAGTTCATACATCTTGAAGACCAGCCGAGTGGTCTGGCTGCCCAGGGCGTTGGTCTCCGTGACTCGAAGGAAGTGGGTAGCCTGCCAGAACCCAGGCTGATCGATGTCACAGTGCTTTCCTGATGCATCCACCACGCAAGGCTTCCAGCTATCCTCCTCCGCCCTCTTACCCCTGAAAACAGACGATCAAGGGTTAACTCAGTGACGACTGTGGAAAAGTCTAAAAAGAAAGGATCTGCCTATTGTGCATGCTTCAGGTTGATGGGGAAAACTGCAAAAAAAAAAAAGCCTCTAACTCAAGTAGCAAAATGCAGAGGCCTTACCGATAGGAGGCATTGTACACAGCAGGTAGATATGTGTCC
Source organism: Gobius niger (assembly GCF_951799975.1). Lineage (NCBI taxonomy): Eukaryota > Metazoa > Chordata > Actinopteri > Gobiiformes > Gobiidae > Gobius > Gobius niger. Next base: position 12,192,274 of record NC_136853.1, on the reverse strand, counting down.
ACAGAGTCGGCCCAGGAGCAGCGGGCCTGCGTGTGATTGGGCACCCGACAGGAAATACTCAGCGGCCCTGGAGCATCTAGGAAGCAGAAGCCAGTGTAAAGTTACTTCAGGGTCAAAGACAGAAGGAAGGAGTTTTCGTGTGTTATTAGCTCCCTGCATTCAAGTGAACAACCTTTGTCCCATTGGCCCTATCATTAAGACAACATTCTGTGGAATGTCACATGTGATGGAAAATCCCCCTCGATCGTGATTGGGTAGTGTGCCCTGTCCCCAAATAGGAAGCACATTTCCTGTTGGAACAGTGAGAGGAAGCGTAGTGGACAGCCAAGTTCATTACCTTCTGAGAAACACATTTCACTGGTTAAATAATACGACTTTAAACATAGAGGAAAAAACGAAGGGCTGTTGCAGGGCTGGGGCGATGTGAAGATAATGGTAATATCTCGCACTCACAGGAGAAGATTCGTGATCAAATTGTAATCTGGGAACCAAGAAAATTGTGATGTGAGTTTTTTAGCATCTTGCCCACACCTAGTCTGGAGCCCATAAATACAACTATTAGATTATAAAAGGTGCAAAAAACACCATTTATTTGGCACCGCGCAGCGTAGTTTACGTCAGGATGAAAACGTAGCTGTGATGAGCTAAAAAACATGACAAGAATCTTCCTCGACGGGACGAAAATGCGAGAAAGTGGTTCGTCAGACTTGAGCGCGGAGCCACCCGGAGCCGCCGACTGAAAGTCACACGGGCCGTCAGGTACTTTATGAGGCGGTGCTTGGAGTGAAAAGACTCAGAACGTCACAATCACTTGCGCCCTTTAAATTCTAAGCCAGACGTGAGAAATTGTCGTTTTTTTTGGACGATGGGTCTCTACTCACAGCCCAGCCTGAGGGTGAGGGAATGCACGAGGAGGCCCTGGTGGTCGTAGCAGCTGTAGTCGCCCTGGGCGGAGTGGTCCGTCTGCAGGAGGATCAGGCTTCCGTTGGAGGTCACTTGGTGCAATGGCAACGCTGAGCTGTGGTTAAGATGCCACACCACAGGCGTCCTGCCGGGGAACAAGGATGTCAACAATTAGTCTGTAACCTACAAAGCCTTGAGTTTCCTCAGGACCTTTGATAATGTGTACACAAACATTCAGGTCTCGTCCTTCCACAGGTCACTGAAGTACATTCTAATGGTTAAATACTGTGATTTCTATCCGTTCTCTCGCATTCACACTCACAAACACTCTCATACACACACCAGAGCATCATTATTAGTATTAAGAGAGTGCTGCAAAGTATTTCTGTCACTTCCATTCCTGATAAACAAACACATTCAAAGGGGATGCGCTACAGGAGCTTGTCCATATACACATTTCTGAGTGCTAGCATTTGTAGTGGCATACCTGACTGGTGACTTCCCACATGCCAGCGTCACATTGGACTTCAAGTGGCCAAACTGCAGACCCGGCACTGCGAACACGCACATTAAGGCAAGCATTAAAACACAACTATGCAGAGATCGTGAAACATCCGCTCAATCACACATAGCGCACGTCGGCATTAACGTGATTTAAGCTCCGCCGTTTACAATAGTATCAACAGTGTGTGACAATAACATGGCCATACATGGTTAGGGACCGGTGGGCTGAGGGCTACGAAGGCTTTGGCTTGCAGAAGAAAGCCACTGTATGAATGGTTTGTTTTTCTGTGAGTTTATTACGGCTATTAACGTATAAGTCAATATGAGTCATCTACAACTGCCTTAATCTTTACACCCAAGCCACAAACATATACAATGGATGCTTTCCATGTGCTTATGTCTGTACAATGACGTTTGTTCCCACCAAGACCTCACAATGTATGTTAACTAAAGCAGGTTATTGCATTTATTTTTTTTGTTAGGTGTTTGGGATCATTTCAAATACATCTTGCGCTGCAGGTGTATTTTTTTTTACTCATTAATTGTACGTGACAGTAAATACTACACTGACAGAAAAGACAAAGGGACAGAGGGATATTGTTCATCCAATTACACAATGGAGATTTTTTTTTTTTCACTCAGACTTAGCTGTAAATACTGTTTAAGTGGCGCTAGCCTGTTGTGAGCTTTGCCCGTTAGCCACCTAGCGTTTTCTTCGTGATTCCATTAGTGTGTATTGGTGGCTCCGACCCGGAGGCAGGGAAAATGCAATTGTGGTTTTCTGGCCAGAGACACCAGGGGGAGAGGAAAGATCCCCCCCAATCATCCCATTAACACTTGTTTTACCCCCAGAGTGAGGATTTATTATGGTAAACAAGCTACTTAGCACTGCTTTAATTACAGTAAAAGCAAACAGTGCAGATAAAATAGTTTCAGTTATCATATATGTTTTCAGCCTGGAATTAAACATTGTTAAAGTTGAGGCCGGTCTCACATCTTCATGAAGACTCTTCCAGATTTTACCTGCATGAAACTAAAACATGGGTCATACGGCTCTAACATGTCAGAGATGTACTTCGGTGCTAGACCATGAAGAGACTCGTACACAAGCGTTCTATTCTCTGAGTGAGAGAATAGAACGCGGTTAATCCCTTCGGTTAATCCCTTCATGTAATCAACAATAATTAACCTCTTACCACCCGCCTTCATGAGCGCAATTTCTCCATGCTTTTGTCGAGAAGATTTTAGATTTGGATAATGCCAAACTGAAGAAACCGTTCAGGATTTTTGACATAGGGCCTCATTTCCAAGTTATCCAGAGTGTTGTTGGTACCTGGAGATATTTTTTTTTGTAATTCATACAGTTCTTATGTTTGAAGAGTTTCGTGGCGCTAGGCTAATGCAAGGCTAGCGCATTTCTACGATGTCAGCTAGCCTGCACTAAAAACTTATAGCGCTAGACTAATCATATTAAAGTCTGTGTCGATAGAATAATTTGAACCATTTTGCATTTAAAAGACCTTATATTTGAGCAGCATCAGCTTCATGGTTGTATAAGCTACGCAGCGGCGGAGTGATCTGCTAGAAAATAGTCCCTCAAAATGTGATCATTCATATGATGCAAAGTCAGTTATATTCCAAAAAATATTCTGTGGACACATTTATATGGTTAGTCTGGTGTTATAATTGATTTGCCTCAGGTGCACTGTGGAGCGGGTCAGACTGTTTTTAATGCAGGCTAGCTGATACTGTAGAAATGCGCTCGCCTTGCATTAGCCTAGCGCAACGTAACTCTTCATACATAAGAACTGCATGAATTACAAAAAAAATATCTCCAGAAATCAGCACCACTCTGGATAACTAGGAAATGAGGCCCTATGTCAAAAATCCTGAAATATCCCTTTAAGAGGTTCATTGTTATGCTATCTGGGAGCGATGCAGCACCGTCTGAGTGCAAATAAACACAATTGAGCAACTGTTTACATTATACACACCAATAAGATATATATTTTTAGTTAAAAATCCAACTTTTGTGATTTATTTTTTTTACTATGATGATGGTGATTTATCTAATCAATAAATGTTTGATAGGGCTGCCAATTCATCGATGGAAGAAACAGAGCAAAATGCGCATTCCTATTGAAGGGTCTTGTCTTTTCCATTAAAGCTGCAAGTGCTCTAATCACGAGGGCTGTGTTAGAACGAGCGAACGGCACAAAAGCCAGGTTTAAGCAAGCAGACTTTGTGGCTCCGCAGAGAACAATGCACAATGCTCTCCAGCAGCAGCCTGGGCCTCGCCGAGTATCCCTGCAGAGCGCGCACATGCACGCAACAGGTTAAATCGGGTAAGTTTCCTCCAACACCACCGGACTGAACGATTTCCCCAGAACCGTGACCCGATGACACAGGACACAGATGTATTCCCCCCGCTGTCGGGCAAAATGAAAAATCCGTCCTGGGGATTTGAAGCGGCGCACTGTATAACAAAGTAAATATTTGCAGTTAGGCCTAATTTACCGAGCTGATACTCTATCTGCGCGGTCCGAGTGTGCCGCTCTGTGCACATGTGTTTAGCTTGGCTCCGCGGTGCTTAAAGGCTGGCATTTGCCTTCGACTTCGAGTGGAAAAACATGAGCCGCGCTGCCAGCCTGCCACGCACACTCCTCCTTCATTAATTTGCAATCACACAGGCATGCACGCCGCTGCTGACTAGGAGAACCTCGGACTTATCTTCACGCAAAATCCCTTTCTCCCGGACGCACCGAGCCCAACATTTAAACGCATTGTGCTTTGAACTTTTTGAACTTTAAACCGTTTCGTACAATGATTTCCGGCCTGCTTTTATTGTCGTCCTGCACGGGGCATTTCCTTCTCAAAGATCAAAACACTCCACCAGCTGATGAGGTGGTGCACTCACTCCTCCTGGAAGAGCTCCATAAACACCATCTAATATTGTCAACACGCAAATTGTCTCTATTACATGCAGCAGCTACTGTTTTTAGCCCTATTAAAAGGCACACTGCGCAACATTTAGGATCATGCTATTGCCAGCAGTACAAAAAATGCCCCTAAAGACCAGCTCTAAACACAGTAAATGCTAGTTTTGCAGTGGAGAATCAAAGAATGAGAGAACCTAACCTATTTAAATCTATAATATGTGGCTGCCTTTAGTCAGTATCTCCATGGAGACGAGCTGGAGACGTCCCCTCACTTTTTCAACATATTTTTGTATTAAAAGGATGCAGGGATGCACCAGTCGGAGCCGATACTGGAAAAAAAAACAATGTTGGGTATCGGCAACGAATATCCGATTCTGAACCGATACCAGATTTGGCTCTCAACGCCTTAACGCTGTATCCCCGTGGGCAGCATGGTGGTACAGTGGTTAGCGCTCATGCTTCACAGCTTGAAGGTCCCGATTCCCACCACTAAAAACATGTACAATAGGCCAGGATGAGTGTGTGTGAGAGTGCGCATGGGGGACGACGGATGGAAATTAGCCCAGGGTTACAATCCGGTGTTGATTGCCGCGCAAGCAACAACATGCTAAAACTAGTGGGTGCATGCTAATGCTAACGAAAACTAATCAAGGCAGGGTCAGAAACTATGATAGAAATACCTAAAAAAGCCTAATACAATAGAAACACCACTGCTAAAGCTACGTGTTTGAATTTTCCATCCATCCATCCATCCATCCATCCATCCATCCATCCATCTTCTTCCACTTGTCCGTTGCCGGGTCGTGGGGGCCGTCCGAGCTTCCCAAATCACACTGCACCAGCCCCTATGGCTCCTTCTGCAGGTGGTGGGTCCACGGGAGGACGGCCTCACGATGAACCGGGCCTGTTGGTCTCTCATAAGGGGCTTCTGAACCGCTCTTTGTCTGACCCATCACCTAGGACCTGTTTGCCATGGGAGACCCTACCAGGGGCACGAAGCCCCCGGCAACATAGCTCCTAGGATCATTCGGGCGCTCAAACCCCTCCACCACGTTAAGGTGGCGGTTCCAGGAGAGGTGTTTGTATTTTTGTTTAAGAAATATCTGATCGAACATGTAGTGATCAGATCACGTCATGTGAGTTGTTTGTATTAATGTAACCTAAAGCCTGTCATATACCCAGGGTATTTAGTGTAGAAAAGTCCAGTGATCCTTCTTGATGTTTATCCAAGAGTTTATGAAAAGGTAATTGAATTGATAACTGATCTGTAACATCATGACAATAAAATATGACTTAAGTGATCTTAAAATAGAGAAAAGAGTCAATTACATTTTTCACTCAGAGAAAGTCACTTTTCAGAAAGTCTCTTGGCACCGGTAAATATCGGATATTGACAGATACTTAATACCCGGTATTGGCATCGAATCAAAAAAGCTGGATCGGCGCATCTCTAATTAAAATAGTTGCTATTATAGAGCAGTGAAGCATTACTAGTTTGTAAAATGACTAAATTACAAACTCGGCACGCAGGCGGATGAGGAAATGAGAATGTTATGATTTGATTTGCCCTAATACTTTATTTAGAGGATGATTTTCTGTTGCAATAACCTCACATGCCCCGGAGACCAACTACAGTAATCCTTAATCAAATTTTACACAGAAGGACCTTTGGCCAGGGCATGTCAATACTTGGCTTTCACCGAAACATAAACTGTGCTTTTTGGACAGTTTTTCAGCCCTGCCAAAAGAAACAGCTCAAATGAGCGGCTCTGGCTTCACTGAGATTTTAAATGAAGAAATAGTTCATGTGCATGGAAAGCAGTTTTAAATGCAACAGTTTGTGATTGAGGGTTTTTTATGTTCATTAAATGTAATACTTAATAGTCATGCAGCCTGTTATTTTGGTAAGGGAATGTGTCCAATAGCATGGTAATCCAACAAGTATTTAGAGCTGAATTATGGCGGATGCTTTACTGGAAAAGCAATTAGTCAAATACATGGAATGAATGCATGAAAAAAAAAAAGATCATTGAATCACATAAAAAAACATTCTTCATTCTTTTTTAATATTTGATAGAGACACATTTCTTTTGTACTTCTACAGAAATCGGACTTTCTCATTGCTTGATGATCATAAGGGGAATAAAACCTCGGCTGACATCTCATTCCATGAAGTCTCCATAGTTCCCAAGAAACCTAACAGTGAGTAAAGCCGTTTCCGAAACATAACCGAACAGATTTGCAGACAATGCTGTGAAAAATGCAAGTGTGAGCAAGACATATTCACTTTCAACTAAACCATGTTTTTATCCAATATCAACAAACGCGAGTTTTGGTTTTAGTTGACATCAGCCTGCCGAGGGACTACAGGTGGAAATGAGCACTTTAGTTATAACTTGGCATAATTGGTCTCTTCTGCTTGAGGTTGATGTATACACTGTTCCAAATGAATAAATAAATGCATACATTACAATACATTACAATGCTCTATATCAGGGGTGCCCAAAGTGGGGGCCCGCCGAAACAATTCTGTTGGCCCGCCAAAGAGTGACCTACTTTTGCGCTGCATGTGGTTAATACTAACGCTCTTCCATTCATTCTCAATGGTAAATATGGATGCAGTACACTTTTTGACCACATGTGTCAAATTGGGGGCGCTGTTTCACTCCTTTCGCAAAGTTAAGGAAACACTGTTGTGGTGTCTTGGTAGTTATCAATGACAGAGCGTTGTAGCATCAACTTTCACAGTTTTCCAACTTTTATTGCAAAGGTTGTTGACCTCAACAACAGTATATGTTAAAAATTGATTTATAAAAGAAAAATAATCTAATGTGGCATTTTCTTTGAGTTTACGAATGAGGTAAAGTCACTGTGGGTTCTGAAGATACAGGTGTTTTTTTTTTGCACACAACTAGGCTTTTGCCATAGTTACCATTTGTTTTAATATAGCATGTTATTTGCATATATAGAATCAAATGTGGGCCATCGAAAAAATAAAAAGTAAATAAAATAAAGTAACTTTATAATTTGCAGTTACATGTGTTTTTCGTGCTTGACATTGCCGTGTTTGGCTCGCGACTCACAGGCACTTTTTCCTTTTGGCCCTCGGAGACTAAACGTTTGGGCACCCCTGGTCTATACATTTTCAGCTGAAGGTTTTAATGTTTACAAGTAGGGCTGGGTGTTGCCAACAACTTCACGATACGATACGTTTCCCGATACAGAGTTCACGATACAATATCACGATTCAAGCTCATCTCGACGTGTCCATAATACAAGATACAGTATATCTCGGTTAAAAAAAAAATAGGATCTTATATAACCTATAAGATCCTTGGAGGTTGGACGTTGTGAGACCATGGTTAAACATATTAGCGTATCACGATACATGGCCGATACGATATATTGAGCAGAGAGCCCTAGTGAATTACTGTACAGTACATTTTTCATTTCTCAAACATCTGCTACTGATTTCATAACTGGACATTACAACAAAAACAGTCGCATTGTGCCACGATATTTTTCAACTTTTATTTTGTTTTTGTTTAACTCACTGCACTGTTAAGAGTTGGCGAGCCTCAAAGCGTGTATTCATGTTTTATTAGCAACGAGGAACACTATTCCCCCCCCCAAAAACCCACAGCGTTCCACACATATCTGGTTTGTTGTGCCTCGGGGCCTCGACACATACAGCACATAGTCCCCCCCCCCCCCCCCACACGCCCGTACTAAATAATATGCACATACGCTGCCTAACTCACACGCGTGGCTATAAGTTTCTCCTGACGCTGAATCTTGAAACCTTCAAACTGCAAGCTGGACGAAACCAAGTACTCTCCAAACAATAAAAAACGGGCCACGGAGCGACTGCAAGCTGGAATGAATGCAGATGGAAAACTCTTGACGGCGCTACCTGCAGGGAGCCATACGCTGCTGCGGTGATTAATTCAGATGATTTTAGCAAGTGAGAAAATAAAAACGTCAAGGGGAGTAGAGCCTTTTTCTTTTTTTCATGTGAGGCCCATTAGCACTTAAATCTCGACTCTGAACGAAAGTAGAACGGGGGGGGGGGAAGCCATAGAAAGAAGGAAAAGAAGGGGAGTAAAAAAGTCTGAAAATGAACAATGACAAGTTTGAACAAGACTATAGGCTCTCTGCTTGGAAAAAATAAGTCAGCGTTTTTATGGTGCGTCCCGGAATGAATAATGGAAAAACGTCTACACCGCGGCCATGCTGCTCCACTGCAGTAGCGTTGGCTCATGCAAAGGCACTTGGAGCTGAGATAAGTCGGAGGGAAAAACAGAAATAGTGCACAAAGGAATCCACGGCTGATGTTAAACAGGCTTTTTGTTCTTTTTTTTTTTGCATGTGAAGAGTTTGGCGCGACTGAGGATGCCGGAGTGTTCAGTAGGTGTGGTGTTGCTGGGTACAGAAGATATGAATTGAATGTTGATCTTTTTGTTTTTCTTGTCGTAGCACTAGTATAAATGTAGCTCTGAGAGATCTTTGTAGATCTTCCACCACACGTCCAGGGCTCCTTTATGTTGATTTTGTACAATATGGAACGTAACTGTGACCAAATTAAAGTTGGATCTGGTTCGCTCTGTCCCTCCTCTTCACCTGTGTCAGTAAATACAGTCATGTGTCAAGTGTAGACTTTAAAAAATGTTTCAATCAGCCACAGATGAGTGTTTTAACCTGTTACTTGCCACTCCCCCTGACCCTGTAGGGTTAGGTTAAGGTTTAAGGTCGGTTTAGGGTTATGATAAGGAACGGCATATGTGATGGAAGTTGTGTTTCACTCACAGATCTTACACTTTTGGAAACTAGAAGGTCTTGGCTTTCAAATGAGGTATCACGCTTGCATATAGGTTGTAAGCTCTCCAGTCAATATGCTTTGAATATGCATACTTGCTAACCCTAGCTCGAACCCCAAACCTAACCCTAGGCGGGCAGAAAACATATGACAGGTTTATGGCTTATTTAGATGGATAACATGATTGAAGTAATAATTATAATTGTATTTCAGGAAAGCAGCAATTTAATGAGGAAATGTTGGGCAGAAAAGTTATTTTTCTATTTGAATTTTAAGCTACTAACAGGAAGTGACATAGATAGAGGTGAAGTTCCACAGCAGTTTGACTCACTCATTTCCCATTGACATATCATGGTTGCGCGGCAACATTTTAAAATTGTTTGCCTCTATAAACGTCACGAAAAATGGTCAAACTAAAGAAAGATGGGTATTTAGTTTTTTTGGTTGCAAAATCTTAAACATAATTGTTTTAACGATGTTTCAGCAAAAAATTGTGTCTGATGTATCATACTGTATGCACTTTAAAGGTGCATTATGCAACTTTTTATATGAAAAAAAAAGTTGATATTTGTGCGTATTTGACCTTGTAGTGACCCAGCAGCTGTATGAGTGGTCAGCATGGCGCCTCTACTTTCAATCACTGTGGTCTCTACAACGCTCCAGGATTAATTGTTTTGTAGGTTTTCTGGAGAGAGGGTCCGTCATCAGTGAAAACCTTCCAAACAGTTGATCCTGGAGCGTCCTGGAGACCGCTGTGATGGAAAGTAAAGAAGGCCATGCTGACCACTCATACAACTGCTGGGTCACTACAAGGTCAAATATCAACTTTTTTTCCCACATAAAAAGTTGCATAATGCACCTTTAAGGCTCGACCCACTTTTATTCTCTGACTTTTAACCCTGCTCGAATTGTGCGGTCCTCTGTTATCTTTTATTTTGTGTTTTTACTCAATATGACTTGATTTCATGAAGTCATATTGATAGTTTATATATTATATCTGTTTTGAATGGCGTTATTGCAACTATAGTTTCATTTTCATTGTATTTTGGTTTTTCACTGACGTATTGGTTTTGTGTACTATTTCAGTACGTCCAGCACTTTGGATGAATACCTTGTTTGTAAAATGCCGCACCCTTTAACCGCTAGAGGCTACCATACATCGCTCATTCCCAAAACCTTATGAGCTGGTGTCTTTGTCTGTTGTCGACGTGTAGCATCTGTTACCTTCATCCCTTCCATTCTGAGCACGACTGGGAGCCAGCGACCATGACAAAAAGCAGATGACTGTCAGACACACAGGACTGGACCAAAGACCTGGCATCTGCAACGACAAGAACAGAGAGGACATGGGGTTCAATTACAGAAAACATGCCACACACGCCAACAACATGATCAACAAGTGGATTGCCATTAAGCACCCTTTGTCTAGTAAGTCATAATGATGCCTGGTACATCAAAGGAGATCCAAAAGAGACAACCTTTTATTGTCTGCTGTCATATTATATTTATCTGTAGAGCTTCTACTAAATCGAAGGCACATTGTCACGCAGGAAAAAAAATATGTTGAGGATTATGATGTATTTGTGCGCTGCCATAAAGCTCCAGCATCGTACTTTATTCAGGCTTTTTGAAGCACATGGACGCCTTATCATTTGCATTTTGTATTTTGTATTAGTAATCAAAGTTTAAAAGTGATTTTAGCATGTGCACACTCTAAAAAAGGCCAAAACATGAGGTGATGTCCCTCCCCTTACGACATTATCAGAGTTTTGGACAAGACATACAGCAAAAAAAATAAAAGTGTGTTATCTATGTGTGGGGTAAACAATAAAACATGGTTAAAATTACAACTTATGAAAAGTTGCAATCACAAGCCTTTTAGATCAAGCCCGCAGGCTGATGTCTCGTGCAAAAGGAATACGCTTTACTGCACCTTAAAAACTCTAAAAAAGGTGTTGCTTGGGGGAGTGTTGTAAACCTGTAAAAGTCTGGCACACTGCTGTTGATATTTTTATCCTGAGGGGGTCATACTGAAGCTGTGTCAGTAAACACTCACACCCCGAACAAGACTGTGATAAAGAACAATAGTTTGAGCAGGTACAGTCAGTGGAAGTCACACCTCTGTTCATAGAGGAATGTTATCTAAATGTCACCTTAATAAAGGACCATGTCTTTGCAGAGACGTGGGAATGACATGCGGACAGCTTCCATTAAACATATTGAATTTAGCATAATCTAAGTATGTTTGTGTGTCTGATTTGCAGATGAAAAGTACGTAAATAGTTCTCACTACACAAATATCTGTGGTATAATTATCAATATGAGCAATATACATATTAGATCTTGATATTTGATAGAAGAGAGTGAACATTTCAAGGGGGCCTGGAGAAGGAACTGGTGACTTTACAACACAATAAAGCTGTCAACAGCATTTACCAGACCGAACCAATACCAGGACTCATGAGCCCGACCCATAATCGAACCCACACTCTTTGTAACGCTTGATCTGGAGAGTGAGCCTCTATAATCTCCTACCTGTGGCTCTCACTGGACAGGCTCGAAGCACTGCTCCCTCCCTTCAGTCTCTCCCTATCTTCCTCCCTCGACGTCTTATAACAACGTATTTACATCCTTACGCTCACACCATTATTTATACATTCAGTCCACTGTGAGTTAAACACTGTCATCAGAGAGAGAATAACGGATGCTGGTCCCACGCTTCTGATGGGCTCTCCACACGGCAGAAACGTGATCAAAACACTGGAGCATGTTTCCCATCTATTGTAAAATAGTGATTTTTATTTTCCTAAAGTATTAAACTAGCATAAAGTTTAGAAGGGAAAGTGTGATTCATTTTGGAACACAGAAAACTAAAGATCAAGTTTGAAACATGGCTTCCATCTTGACCCTGGAACTGAATGTGAAAGTGTGACGCTTCTACACTGAATCATCACTGTTTTATTTGTTCAAGTTCTCAATGCCACACTGCAGACATTGCTCCTCCTGAGACTATGCACTGCTCTTGAATAGAAAGGACTGCTTTTCTGTATCACAAATTCAGTTTGGCATGAATCATCGAGTTGGAATGCATTCATTCACTGTCAGAGAAGGCTTTGACTGCTTTCAAAGGATGAAAAAACTAAACTAATAAACTAAGAACACCTCCAAGTGTGTGGGACACTGTGGATGATGTCAATACACAGTCAGTAAATCTAGCCATTGTTCAAAAACTTTGCCAAATGGGCTTCAAAAGTGCCACCTTAAATGGTCTGGTTTCTATTAATAATCAATATTAGAGGGCCTATACCTGATTTTTTGGATTGCAAACAATGAAAGGGGAAGCCACTAAATTAAATGATAGTTGTGGTCCAAACTCATTCGTAACTAGGGCTGCAACTAACGATTATTTCAGTAATCGACTAATCTACCGATATATTAGTACGATTAATCGATTAATTGCTTGGCTGTGAAAGGTGCATTTTTTCAAAAAAATGTTATCACATAGAGCTAAAGTGGCGGCACTTGAGGACATGTTGATGGAGTAAACTTACAGTAAAGGTTTGTGGGAGGCTATTTGTGCTTTCTTATTGGACGAGACAAAGACAGATATTTATGAAATTTACACTGTACAAAACACTGCAGACACTAACTTTAAAAACAAAGTAGGTTTTCATCCACATTACATAATTTTCATGTCTTTTTTGCTCTATTTTAGTCTGTGTTTACCAGAAAACGATTAATCGATTACTGAAATAGTTGACAACTATTTTAGTAATTGATTAGTTGTCGATTAATTGATTAGTTGTTTCAGCCCTATTCGTCACTTTTGTAAAGCATTTGTAGCATCCAAATCCTTTACAGGGACAAGTTTATCGGCACATTTCACAATTTGCAGAGTCCCTTTTCAGGTTCACTTTCACAAAAATGCTAGAAAAATAGCCTGAAAGTTCATAAAATTGATACAAATGTTTTATAATTTCATGCACAGTGTTTTCACCAGTAAATGTATGAGTTATTAATGTACTAAAGGAGGGCAAAATACATTTCATTCCCTTTCTAGAAGTAAAATCAGGTATAGTTCCTGATTTTCGGCTCGGGGTTGTTGCACACTCAGTGCTGCCAACTATTATCTAGAATCAAAAACAACAGATCAAATTTGAAGAAACATTTGGAGTTGCAGCATGGCACAGTCAAAGTCCCACCAGGGGACTCATGCAGGAGTAGGCATGGAGGTGTTGTCGAAGACACAGTTCAAAACCTTCATGGAAACTGCTTTTATTCATAAGGTGAACACGAGCCGCACATTGAACTGAATCAGATTCAAGTATTCACCTTATTCCGGAGGCTCGCGTGGGCGCCGCCATGAATTGTGCCCGCCCCTTTTCTCCTATGCGTTAACATAGGAGTGGAGATGTCCGCATAAAATCAGTCACTACACGAAAACAAAGCCGTTTTCAGGCCGCCCAGAGAAACGGTGCAGTGTTGACATGTTGGTGCAAATGAACATTGGCCATTTTACACAAATCAATCGACTAAACATCACATTGGAGCGGAGAATATTTTCCCTCGTTCTCCGTTAAAATGAACGGGCTTCGACCGGAAGTGTCTGGAAAACGAGGTGCCGAGACAACGCAAAAAGTGGCAAAAGTGGGCGGGGCGGAATAAGGTGAATAGTAGTAGCCTAATGTTGTGCTCTAGAGGTCGCCATACCCAAACTACGGTACCTTCATCTGGACAAAAGACGAAGCTCACCAAAGTTGGCAGCTGCTAAATGTAATTAATAAAGTAAGGCCTATCTAACTTACTTTCATCAAGTAATCAGTAAAGTAACTAAGTGAGTAATCAGTAATCAGATTCCTTTAATTGTGGCAACACTGTTCTTTACAAAAGCTTGAAAATAGTCATTCTGTTGATGTGTAGGTTAAGATCCAGAAGTAAGCTGGGAAACTGGAAAATACATACAATATTGCAAGGTCAAATAGATGTCCAAATGCTGACCCGTCCAGACCCGAAGTTTGGAAAAAAACGTTGGACCCAACCGTATTAACGCCCCCCAAACCACTCACAGCAATATTTACAATATCACTGTGCAGAAGGCTAATCAGTTTGACCCATCGCAATAGGCTGACATTAGCAACATGGCCTCTATTAAAGCCTAGTATAATAGCCTATTCATCACATCTATGAGTTCTGACCTTTTCAAAGTGTAACGTTCTGGAAAGGGTAAACTTGCAGTTCATTATGACTGAGGTGCTTATCCACTGCCATGCGGCCGCCTCCATCATTCATTTAGTGCTGCAACATGAATCACAATCTGATCGAAATTTCAGCGGACGACATCGGCAAATCCAAACGATAAATGCGTTTTTCCGCTGCTCTACTGGGTCTCATATGAAATGGATGTGATTCTTCATTATTCTTGCATTAGTTTAGTATTGCATAAGTCAGCCTTTGCCTTTGCAAGAAGCTATTCCCATTGGTGCCTTATGATCTCGCGCACAGATGCTACATTCACCACGACAGTACTACGCCTTCTCCAAGCAATTTCAAATACTTACCGTCTACGGTCCATGTTTACATTCCTTTCACCACAGTGCACCGTCCTTTCAGGCTGCTTGAAGGAAAACAATGAAAAAGCACCGCGCGATTCATCAGAAAATTCCAGGTGTTATCCCGTGGAAGTAGAAGTGCTTGTTGACTTAGTTGAGAGCTGCTGATTGGTGCGACATGGCCCAAGTTATCCCTTTTTTTAGACGATACCGGCACTTGAGTTGAGTCACACACTGGGGCCGTGGGACACCTCGCTTCGGCTTCACTGCGCAAATGCTGCTAAAGCGTTCAAGGTTCAGTAAACTGTCTCTGCCGGTTCTCCAGAGAAACAAGAGAAATTCCCGTTCTCCAAGCTACATCTCTCTCAGTCATCATGTTTTTTACGGTCTTTCCAACTCCATGCCAGCGTTTTAAAAAGTTGGGCCTTGCGAAATGTATTGGATTCATTGCTATAGCAGCTGAAACCCCTGCTACTTTAGTTTATTATCCTTAGAAATATTGTCACTATGCTATAACTCTGGAGTAAATTAGCCAAACAATCTTAGTAATATTATACTTTGAAGAACAGTTGACAAGTTTCAACCTTAATTCACGTCATTCATCGGCTGTAGTGTTTGTTATTATTCCTGTGGGGGGGGGGGGGGGGGGGAGGCCATTCTAAACACAAATATACGGGTTCTAGATGTCCTTCCTTGACATTTCGAAGCGGTGTTATTCCATGGAAGCTCAGTGCTAATCTGCCACTGGCCCTTGAGCGGCGTGTCCTCCTTCACACCGCAGTGTCAGTGAGCCTGTCGCGGGGATGTTACCTCTGCTGTGGTTCAACACTTTTGGCTTTTTCAACTTTGTGCGTCTGCAGTGCTCTGTGTGGATCGGCCCGTCGGTTCAAAAGTCTAAATCCTCAACTATTTCTGGCGGGGAGCCATAGTAGGAGACTATCCAGCCGACGCATTTGATCTTAAATAGTTGCAGATGGTTAAAAGCTAAGAATGGACTAGGGCTATTCTTGCAGGATTAAGGCAATTCGTTTTGGTTTTCTTGTTGTGCTCTTTATACATGAATACTAATACTTTGGAAAGGTTTTGTGTTCGATATGAATGTATATATACTTTTCATTGTACATAAGGAAAACGTAGGATCAATATGCTGGACAAAACCCATTTCCAGCTGCTTGATAAGTAATGTTCCAAGCACACAAATATGGCTCCAAAGATCAACCACAGGCAAACCATCATGCAAAGTGATTGTCTACTGATTGCTGCATTGCTAATCCTCAAAGGGGCTATTCAAGATGATACGCAAACAGGTGGATGAAATTTAGTCCCAGGCGCATGAACCTGCCATTAGCGCGAGTGCTGCTACAATAGAATCTGTCAGGTGCCTTTCCTTGCGCTAACATCAAGCAAACAGTGTCAAGGACCACTTCAGGCCTCTCGCATTTCTCCCTGATTGTCCGAGAGCGTTGTGTGGACACATGTGAGAGGGGCTAATTGTGCCGAGGCCTTTTCTCTGACTCAGCCCTGCAGCCGCATCGCTGCTTTAACTGCCAGAAGCATCAGACGAGGTGGGAGAACTTGTATTGATATTCAGAATTCACATTCAAGTCCCATACTCTGCTAAACTAACTTATTTGTGCACTTAAAAGCTTAAAAAAAAACATGCATGGAGTATTAAAATAAAAACACAGGCTGCCTGGAGACTCCTCCTTAAGGCCTCCGAACACAAAAGGATTACACGCCCCACTTTAAAACCAAAGTAATGCGGAAAATAAGCCGCTCATATATTTATTTCTTAGAGCAAGCTGATTAAAACAGCAGGAGAAACCATATGCTCTTGAAGAGAACCCAGTGTTTCCACGGCTTCTAATAATGAGGGAAAAGGTTACAGCCAACCAGAGGGAGCTCTTAAATTACACCTTCGAAGAACTTTTAAGAATCTCCCCAAACCAAAATACCAAAAGAACAGACTGAAGAAATCGCTGTTTATTTTTACAAGTAAAAAATCCATAGCCTACGATAAAAAAAAAGGGACTTCATAGTAAGATGGGGTTTGCGCGCTCTGGAGATGAGTAATGTGATCCCAAAGGGCCATCTTTCAGTTCTTTGTGGCCGCACAATCCCACAGACTGAGTCACTCCCACTTTGGCATGCTGCTGCACATTCAGACGGACAACTTTACGAGGGAAAGAGAGAGAGAGAGAGAGAGAGAGGGGGGGGGGACGAGAAAGGCAGGCCTCGGGACAAAAGGAGGAGAGCAATGGAGCATGTAGGTCTAAAATAAAAGAAACCATAGAGTGACAGCTCATGGATAGTAAGCAATGCTAAGACATACTTATTAGCATACGGAAACAAAAGCAATGTGAGTTGAGGAGAGTTACTGACTCGTGTTAACTTTGTCATGGGTGACGTCAACAGATCGACAGAAAAGACCATGTCCGCAATTAAGGCTTTTTAGGCTCAACGCATTGTTAATTTTGACAACATATTTTAGTTTAGTTTTAGTCTTTTGACTAAAATGTAATGTAATTTTAGTCGAGATTTAGTAGAAAAAATCGTTTAAATTTTAGTCTAGTTTTAGTCGACTAAAATTGCATGTCAATTTAGTCGACTAAATTCAAGACTAATTTAATGGACTTTGCATTGATAATATTCATTATAATCATATTTAATCTTGTTCCTCTGCTTCATGGAGCTGCTCCACATGAACAAAGCTCAGAGCTGATCCTTTAACAGAGGATTTACATGATCTGAGGCTCTTTCAAACTGTCAGTAGAAGTTTGGGTGATTTTAGTCTCTCCTTTTCATTTTTATTTAGTCTTATTTTAGTCGACTAAAATATCTGGACATTTTAGTCATAGTTTTAGTCTCATGAAAAACTTTTAATTTAGTTTTAGTCCAATTTTAGTCGTCAAAAATATCACTTTGACTAAAATTAAGACTATAATAAAAATAAAAAATATTTTAGTCCACGAAATTAACACTGGTTCAACGCATGGCAATCTGCTCAAACTATATGAAAGGTCTGCAAACTTTAGCATCAGGGCCATTTTCCCAGCACTAAATTCGTATTAGGGCTGCAACTAACAATTATTTTGTAATCGATTAATCTATCGATTATTTTCACGATTAATCGAGTAATCGCTCGGCTGTGAATGGTGTAGGAAAATTGTATTTTTTCAAAAAAAATTCTCACATAGAGCTTAAGTGGTGCTGCTTGAAGATGTGTTGATGGAGTAAAATAAAGAGACATGTTTGTTGGAGGCTCTATTCATGAAATTTACAATGGAAAACATTTACACAGAACCCAACTATATAAACAAAGTAGGTTTTCAGCAAAAATGTAAATTTTTTTGTCATTTTTGCTCCATTTGAGTCTGTGTGAAGCAGAAAACAATTAATCGATTACTCAAATAGTTGTCGACTATTTAAATAATCGATTAGTCGTTGATTAATCGATTAGTCGTTTCAGCCCTAATTCGTATCTGTTAAGAGATGATGTTTACTATGCTTACTATGTTTAATGGCTAGGAGAGTACTCCAGACTGAACCAAAATTACGCCAGTATGTAACCAGGACAAACCAGGATTTTATTGCACTTGCATCTTTTTCATTCCATGCAAACCCCTCAATGTCTCACACTGAGAGTCAAACAACAACCCATTTCTCTGCCCAGGTCCATAATAAAGCGTTTCAGGATGTCCTGCTCATAAACCAGTTACAAGTGATGTCACCAATTAAAAATTAACTTAAGATTGATGTTTAGTTTAGTTCACAGCCTGCCATCGCTCTTTCCTACTGTCGTTAGTTTGTGCATAGATTTGCCCAGCCCATTAGGGAAATGGTGCGTGGGTCCATAAAGATCCGGCTTAACATGACACACGGTGGGTGTGAGCCTGAGAAGTGTACTTTACCAAACAGATCAGGAGGTCATGAAAAGATCTATGTCCAGTCAGCGGGACAATCTCTATGACTTCAGTGTTTACTCTGGTCGCTATGGTATCCACTGGGCACCTCGCCTGTTTGACCTTATGGGCCGATAACAACACAACTGGCTGGGTGAGTTCCCATGTATCCTTAGGAACTCAAGTAGTGACTCAACTATTTTACATTTAAATAAGCTTTTTATCCAGATCACCATGAGGATGAGTCTTTTCTCCAAGAAAGTGGAAGGGTCTGACTTCTATACCTATTTTACTTTTTCAACTATTATTGTCCTGGCCAGCCAAGATTAACATTCCCTGTTCTATACAAAGCGACTTTGACTTTTCAAATGGCAGGATTGGCAGAGTGGTTTGTAGCCACAGCTGCCCTTGGCATAGACTGAATCGTGTCAGTCCCTACGACCATCACCAACCACTCTCACCTAGGATACTGGATAGTCCCTCACAGTCTCCCATAATAACCAGGCCCATCCTTGCTTAGCTTCGAGATCTGACGAGATCAGGCATTTACACAGTGGCACCTAAGCATGAAGGAGTAAACAAGGAGAGAGCAAATCTGAAAAAAAGCAACACAAAACATGGCAGCTTACGGATCAGGGTACAGTATGTGGGGAAATGGACGAACTAAGTGGACTAAGAATCCACACAAACTTTTGCCGAATCAACAAGAGGATCACAAAACACTGTTAGTTCAGAGTTGAGAGAATTCTGCTCTGAACAGTACACAGGTATTTTAATTGTCTTCTGCTTTTGAACAATGGACTGCTGTGATTGGTACAGAGCCAAGTTTGTGGGAGCAGGGATTTTCTGAGCGAGTGAGACACCTGCTCTCAAAAGAACATTTGTGGTTGACTATCATTATCAGACTAAACATGACAAAGAAGTGTAAGTAGCCCTAAAAAAAATGAGAGACCATTTAATCGATCTCAGTCATGTGAAAGTTTGCGTAATAACTACTCACCGATTGCACCCGCATGTGTTTTGAGTTTTTCGCCTCAGAGCAAACACACTCTGCCTTTCTCTGTGATTACACATTATCTGTACGGTGCGGCCACGTATGTAAACTGGATTATTTGTACCAAGACGTCAATCCACAAACCACAATGTGTAATTTACATCATTCAGTACATCATTCTGATTTAACATGCATCACTGGTTTTTATTGTGTTCACGGACGAAAGCGAATCGTGTTTAAGGACAAGGTCAACTTTATTTATATAGCACATTTACAAAAATGGCCAAAGTGCTGTACACCATTCAATACGATTATAACAGAGAAAGACAAAAAGGATAATGTTGAAAAAGCCCTACTTCTATTAAAAGCCATTGAATACAAATGAGTTGTAAGGATTTAAAACTGTTTAAAGCAAACTGTTGGCTTTAAACCCCTCCATCCATTTTCTTCCGCTTTATCCGGGGCCGGTTGGCGGGGGCAGCAGTCTCAGCAGAGATGCCCACACTTCCTGATCCACACACACCTCCTCCAGCTGTTCTGGGGGACCCCGAGGCGACACCAGGCCAGCTCAGAGACATAGTCCCACCAGCGTGTCCTGGGCCTTCCACGAGGTCTTGTCCCACTAGGACATGCCTGGAACACCTCCCGCGGGAGGCAGCCAGGAGGCATCCGAAACAGATGCCCTAGCCACCTCAGCTGGCTCCTTTCGACTCTACTCCAAGCTCCTCCCGGGTAACTGAGCTCCTCACCCGATCTCGAAGGGTGCGCCCAGCCACCCTGCGAAGGAAACTCATTTCAGCCGCTTGTATTCGCGATCTTGTCCTTTTGGTCATTACCCAAATCTCATGACCATAGGTGAGAGTGGGAACGTAGATCGATCGGTAAATCGAGAGCTTTGCCCCCGACTCAGCTCCCTCTTCACCACGACAGTCTGATACATGTCTTGGGCATATCCAGGAGGAGCAGGTCGGCAGTGCCTCGCAGACACCAGCTCAGACATGTAAAGAGGGGCCATTCCATTTAAAATCAAAAAGATCTTAAATTGGCATTCTGTAATTGACAGGAAGCCAATGCCAGCGGGCGAGCAGAAGTGTGATATGTTCCCATCTCCTTGTTTAAGGTTAACTGCTTTCTACAGTTTATTGCAGCACTTGCAGCGTTTCACTAACATTCTGAAAAGCATAATGAATGAAGAATAGCTTACAACATTGCAACATTTTTCATGGCTACTGTATAATAAGGGAAAAATAGTTTGGGCTTTCGCATTTATGATCCAGGAGAAAAAGAACTTGAGCCGTGGATAGGACATCTGTTGATAAGAAACCAACTTGAGGGGAAAAAATAGAGAGCTTGTTTTACTCAGGAGATAAGACGGGCTGTTTGACGCATGAAGTGTTTTACCCAGGAAGCTGCAGCAGTCCAGGAAATGCAGTCAGCTATGATGCCTGGATGGACATAAAGCATGTCAGCCAGAACCTGGACACCTCCAATGAGACCACCACGACTTACACTGAATAATCACAATATAAACATTGCATTGCAAGGTCAGAACCTTATTTTGGCAGTTACAGGGCGAATGTGAACACAAACTGGGAGAGAATTTGAGAATTTTTAATAACCCTAGAGTGGGAATTAAGGTCTTGGTTTTCCTCTCTTGATAGACCAAAATGCAACAGGGCCAAAAGACGTCCAGAGTCATACCATGTTGCTACTTTGCATGAATCCAACTTGGAAGCACCTCGCACAGACACACATAATTTATGCTTATGGCATTATCCATTTATGTGAGCAAACCAAAGCATTACAAAGGCAAGATGACCTCATCTTTATTGGATCGCTATATCGTTGTAATGGTTATTCAGAAAAAGAATAGTGATGGTGAATAAAGAGTGAATAATGATTGAAATTTACACACTTATTACCAATCACATTACTCACCAGAAGTACTGTATTTTTAGGATGTAAACTGAGAATAATAGGGATTGGAGGAGGAAGGAACAATGCTGTATTAAAGATGCAGCTAGAATAAACGGTGCCAAACCACGGCAGGCAAATTAAGACTGCTCTAAGACGCAAAGGGGTTCCTTAGGTTGCAGTGACCCGGCATAACGGCAGCACAATCAAGTGGTCAGGCTTCGCGGCACACATCCAAGTGTTATGCCTAAATTTAAATGCATAAGTAATGGGTGCCATGTGGATATCCAGAGATAGCACTGGGCCAAGGCGCAAAATCGAGGGCCGGGTTTTCTGTGCATCCAACCGAGCGGGAATCTATAAGCACCGGCAGGCAACAACACTTTTTTGGACGCTAACCCCACTTTCCATCAACTTATTACCTCGACGAAAAGTTAAATATTGACGTTTGGCGCTGGTATCATAAACCTGCACTGTGCGGCGAGTGGTGTGTGTGGCAGGAGTTTGGCTTCGCTTCTACAACTCAGGAATTTCCTCTAGCCCCGCCGCCAGGGCAAGATGGCTCCCATATGCCAGCCATTCACACACACACACACGTTCACACACACAAACACAGACAGCTGAATGAGGAGCGCGGTCCGGCCAGAGTACAAGTTTACCGAAGCCAGCCCCGCGCATAAACAAACATCGTAAAATGCATAATGGCAGGGAGGCTAGGCTAAAAACACACATGCGCTCAAATGTGAGGCGCATGTGTTGTGACGACTTGAAGACAAAACCCGTGGACATGCCACAATGAGCGTGACGCAAATAGTCAGCAGAGAAAGCGTACGAAAGCGTCCAGATGCTTTCAGCTACAAGGCCCTGAGTAAACCTACCACGGGAGTGAAAGCAGCTTAACAAAGGCTGTAAACACATTACTTCATTTGTTGAAATGTCCTATTTGCACTCAACATTGAGATTTGTCTGAACGAAGTGCAGAAGGTTCACACTGATTGTACGTATACAGCCCGAAGCACAACGCTAATGGTTCATCATCATCTGTCCGATTATTCTCATGGCACATTTGTGAATCTGTGAGTTTGTTCCCCAGCTGAACAGTTAAGGATCCATGGCATGCGGTCAAAACAGACAAACCCTCTCCAGCATGGCTCTATAGAACATTTCCATAGTTGGTTTGTCGACTTCACACAGTCTCAGCCGGCTCAGAAAGTACAGCCTTTAGCGTAGTCCATGTGTGTTTTCCAGGTGAAATGGTTGTCCAAGTGAACCCCCAGATACTTATAGGAAGTGACTTGTATCACTTGTATAACTTGTCCTGGGCCCATTCTATAATTATCACCTATCAACTATATAGTACTAATTGAACAACATGCTCATTTTATGCAGTATTGCAAACAAAAAAGCTCAGAATTGACAAGAACAAGACAAAGCAACATAACAAAAGATGTAGCATGAAAAGTCTTTAATACTGGAAAAAGAATGTCAGCATTTTGTTGAATAGGCAAATTCACTATGACACTTTAATTATATTTTAAAAATCTGGACAAATGAACGAGCTGTGGTCAACTTGAAACTCCAAATTCAGGATTACGTACACGGTTTAATGCTTATTATGTGCTAAAAGGCTTATAATTAGGCACTATAAATGATTTAACCATGAGAAAAGATGATTCAAGTGAGAAATTGAAACAGAGTGCAGCTGTACATGTGCCAGTGCTAACCACAGCTTGTATCCAAATGTGCTGCGATGCCTCATTGACTGCAGAAGTCTAGAAAATAGATTTAACAGAATGTGGTGGCTTTAAAAACAGAACAAGAAGGTCCAGTCAGACCGCTGACCACATTAGGTCCGGAGCAAAATGTCCTCAGCAAACTGTTGGCAAAGGAGAAA
This sequence comes from Gobius niger, assembly GCF_951799975.1. Taxonomy (NCBI): domain Eukaryota; kingdom Metazoa; phylum Chordata; class Actinopteri; order Gobiiformes; family Gobiidae; genus Gobius; species Gobius niger. The sequence goes on along the minus strand of NC_136853.1, from coordinate 12,168,859 downwards.
TGTCAGGAGGCTGTTTTGAAGTTGCGTCGTCCACATTAATGGAGTGCCGAAATGACCGGCCACAGCAGGTCTGAAATGAAAGCAAATATCGGCCGAAATCTAAGCACACTGACTGATATTGCAGGACAGTAAACAGTCTTTCCTAAGCTTTCTCAAGCCACTTGTCCACTTTCTCTTGTTGTCGCTCGCGCCTGTATTTGAAGTCAATCACCAAAAACCTCAAACATGTTCAGGATTAGTGGTTTTAGTGGCTTCCAGTCCTCTCTTCAGCCCAAGAGCCAAAGAACCATGAACAAAGTGCCCAGACAGATGTGCCCCTGGGAAACTTCATCTGGGTGGAACTATTCTGGACTATGGTTTGGTAAAAACATATCTGTGCCTCAACTATAATGTTTAATATAAGAAAAATAAATAAAAAGAAGCTTCCAAAATATATATATATATGTTTTACAAGTTCATAAAAAAGGTAGTGTTTTTTTGTGTTTGTTTGTTGTGTTTAACAACACTATCAGAGAGCTGAATAAAGTTCAACTGCAGCCATCTGGTATTACCACATTATTACTGGTTTGGAAAAAATCTTCAGATTCCAGTCTTCTAACATGTGCCTGTGTCGTTGCTCATGCTCACATTTCTGATGCCGCTTTAGGTTCCCCTTCTCGATTTCAAATTAAGTCCAAGAATTTCAGAAATTATGGATGCGTCATCATCTTACTATATTGTTATTCCGTGGATTATTTTGGATTACTTTGGATTACTTTTAGAGCCTAGATTCCAACTCACAGTTCTATATTGCCTTAAACAGGTAAGTGAAGTTTTCCACTGCCTCTGAAAGGTCGCACTTCACTATGACTGATTAAATCCCTCTGTCTCTCAGTGTGAGTGTGGGATATAGTAGATAGACATGTATCTGTGTAGAAAAGCACCTACCGGAAATCACAATTCAACAAAAGCCTTGGGGTCAGATCACTATTTAATTAAAAGTTATATTGACAAATCGCCCAGTCCTAGTTCCATGCAGCAGAGATTTAAACGTTCTAAAAATGAGATTTATATACAATGAGATAAAACATTGACGATTTTATGCCATGGGACTTCAGTTTCGGTGAAAGTCGATAAAGTTGCTGGATCTCCCTCAAAGTGGCGGCAGATCGTTTCAGTTAGCGCCGTGTAGTAGCCAGAGAAGGACGCACATCTGCAGTGTATGAGCCAATGACAGGCTTTTTAAACATACACCCACTTACCCACCCACTCACTCCCTCACATCTGCTGCGCGTTATTCAACAAGGCCTTACTCAGAATCTGCCAAGCCTTTATGCATACTCAACCCTTCTCCTATGGAGCCTCCCCGGCCGCCCTATCAACAAAGAGATATTTCACAGGGTTAGTTTAGACGACGCTGGATTGACAATTTCATATGCCACAAACTATAAACTATGCATACATTAACTACGCTGAATATATAAAACATTGGAATAAATAGTCAAAAATCATATGGCAGAAATGTATTCATAAAAAGACCCCATGTGACAGCTGTTTGCAGAGGACTTTATGATGCCTAATATGTGGCCATTGTGATTTCCAATTTAAACAGTTCAAATTTCTGTATTTATTTTCATTGCACTAAATCTTGCTGCTTTGTTGCAATTACTAATTATATTATTTACATGAACAGGCTTACTTGCATGTCTGCTCTGCTGGTGATATTTGCATTAAAAAAAACAAAGTCGTAGCGTGTCCGCCAGAAGGTTCGTCCGCCAAAAGAGCTCTGCCCTGTCCTGCTTTGCCACTCTGGCCTGATGATCTGTTGTAAGTTATGAGTCGAGTGTGGAGATGTATGAAGGCTTCGACTGGCGCCACACCACGGCTGGGAGTGATTACAAAGACATGGCGCAGATAGCTGGAGATTATGGCTTCACGCAACGCCGACAAACATAAGTAACTATAGAGGCGCATGAAGAATGTACAGATCTGCTCATGCGAGAGGTCAGTGACGTGTGATGGGATCCCCGCTAATGCACCGCTAACAGTACAAGGACATAAGTGTGATTATAGACTTGACAACTATTTCTTTCAGCTACTCTCTTCACATGCAAAAGCAAGCAAATCACCCAGCGCTAACCTCTGCTTGTAGCCTACTACTTTTCTCATTGCGGACGTTGTAATTTGGGAACACACGGATGGACTTGAAAACTCAGGAAAAGTTAAACTTCCACTTTTGTTAGTTTGTTTTAGTACACCAGTACACACTCGGGAAAATCCAATTACACAGAAACAAAACACGTTTCACAAGCCGGCAATTCATTTATGCTCCACAAGTATTATTTTGTAAGAAGAGGAAAAATCCGTCATTTTAATTTTCAATAGTTGAGGCCACTGGCAATACAATAAGCCCTTGTACAAAAAAAAGTATGAGCTACAAAACAGAGGACAGTAGCTGCATGTTGTTTTTCCCAATTCAAACGCCTCACAGCACTCACGACTTTCATCTTGCGGTTTACAACGTTTGTATAATTACTAAACAATCTTCAAATGCGTGCTCTGTACTCATTTTGAGTAACTGTATTCTAGTGCAGTTACACTTTTGTTTGAGAGTATTTAGAATACAGTTACTTTCCAAATATGAAGGGAATACATCCCAATACTCAATCATTCAATGTTATGCTCCAAATTGCACAACATTAGAAAGAAAGAACTTTAATGTTGTTGATTTTATTCCTCCTTAAATGAAACAAACATTTAAAACTGCTTATGCCACAGTTCATACCAACACTGCACATGTATCTGCTGCTCCATTTGCCAAGAGAGTTCAAGAGTTCATCATTAACAGGTGTTCCAACAATCGTAGTCCTTATTTTTGTAATTATACGCCATATTAACACATAAATATAATGACAACCAATGTGAAAGCATTCTAGAAGTATTCAGAATACAGTACTCTGATTAGACAAAGTAACGGAATACATTACAAAATACAATAACAATTTTAAGGCAAGTATTCAGTATTCAGTAACTAAATACATTTTCAAAGTCTTCTCCCCAACACTGACTGTGACACAAATAAACTTCACAAAAACAAGCAAATGATCACACTGTAGATTTAGGTAATGAAACGGTAAAACTCACTGCGAAGTTAAGGAGAATAGAAGTCCCGAAGATGCAAAAATCATTTCAATGGAAACCAGAAGCTATTTTCAAAGTGTGCGCACTGTTGCACTTCTTTGCATACATTTGTCTAAAATGTATAAAAATAGAGGTCTGAAGTTCTCTGGGTCCTCAAGGGTGTTACAATTAACTAGTTTCACTTATAGCTACTGGCAAATATGATATGAGGGGCATCCCATTACTTATTTTAAGAGATTAAACCATAACTCAGGATAGAAAAGGTAAATCATCGACTGGACTGGGTATTGGTAAAGATGAGGAAGTTTCGCTTCTAGTCACAGAAGCTTCTTCCTAGCACTTTCGGTCATTAAAGACACTAATACCAAGCCCAGTCGATGATTTAACCTCTTCTACAATGGATACTCCCTGGATGAATGAGACCCAAATTAGCATCTGATTATTAGTTTATTTTGCAGTTTGTATTGTGTGCATTATGGGCCTGTTCATTCATCTGGTACCCAAAAGTAGGTCGGCCCACCGGTGCTCCCGATGGTCAGTCCTGCCCTGGCCATCGCCGACCACCGCCAAATGTGCACGATGAGTGAATAATGCGATTTAATGTAAAGACACTGGAAATACGGCATTTTGGGAACTGAAAGTACTAATAGCGTTGATAAAGAAATTGGAAAGAACGTTGATCGGCTAAGAAAATCAAAATGAAAAAATTTGATTTCAAGCGAAACCCAAACAAGTTGAAGACTCCAAAGCAAGCAGGCATATTTTTAGCTTCAACGGTCATGAGATGCCAGCTTGTTCTCAAAGCACTGGGCTGGATGTGAAAGAAAGAGGTCTTGCCTTCCACCAGCTTGTTCCATGATGTGTACAGATTTGCATAGCCTATCGCTCATCAAACAGTGCGTCCTTTACGTTCAACCACAATGCGTTCAGACCCCACGCCAGCTGATGTTAAAGCAGTACTAAGTAACTCTTCCCCATAGAGGCCATACGCGCAACTGCAGGTGTAGTAGCAAGTTACGATTTTTTAACTTATTAATTGTCTTGGAGAGTAGACAGGAAAGGCGAAGGGGGAGAGGGTTACTGTGCATCCAATTACACAATGGAAATATTTTTTTTCACTCAAACTTGGCTGTAAATACTGTTTAAAGTGACGTTAGCCCGCAGTTAGCTTTGCCCGTTAGCATGTTAGCTTCTTCTTAGTGACTCCATTAGTGTGTATTGGTGACTCTGGACCGGTGGCAGTCAAGTTGCAAACATGGTTTTCTGTCCAGAGACACCAGGGGGAGATGAAAGACCCTCCAATCATCCCATAAACACTTGTATTACCCCCACAGGGACTACGGGACGGATTTATTAAGGTAAACACGTTACTTAGTACTGCTTTAATGTGCGTTTTTATGGTTCTGAAGCTCACCTTCGGACGACCTCTAACACTGTGAGTAAACAGGCCATATGTTCTGCAGAGTGAAAACACGAGGAGCCCGCGTATCACTCATGTTCAGACGTCCGCAGGCTACGCCAACGCATGCGGTGAAGAAGCCTCGCCTCCAGGCACCCAGCTCCACCCACGCGACCCCTGCTCCCCCTGCAGCTGTGAGTCACTCTGCTGGGAACTCCATGCCTTCTACATTGCTACCATCAGAGCGAGCCTAGCACTGGAGGAGAGAGGTGGAGAGAGGCAGATGGATTAGTAGGTAAAAGATCACAGGCAGGATGGAGTTAAGCTGGGACAAAAACAAAACATGACCATGATGAGGAGCTACGAGTGAGTCCAACAATTTGTTCCACATACAGAAGTTGGAAGAGAGAAAAAGAAGCCTTCACAGATATTTACATTCACGAGGGTGGCTAATAACACCCAATAAGGAAACGTGGTCCTATCTTTTTTAAAACAACTCCAAAAGTTCACCAAAGTCAAATTCCCGTCAGACCAGTCACACCTGTCTCCAATGTATTAGTGTCATGGCGTCAAATGTTATGTGCCGTTAACCTTTCCAAAAGAACAAGTTCAGCTACCCGAGTTTCAACAACCTCTGGCATCTCTTGTTTCTTCATCACTTCCAGGACGCTGCTGGGATTTTCCTGACGTAATATGTGCTCCCCAGGTCCTCCAGCACAGCCTGTGAGCGGCAGAGATAATAAACAGTGTGGATACAACTGGTGTTAGCGCTAGTCGTACAATTAAAACCCCAGGCAAAAGTAACCTCGGACACAATGACTTTAACAAGGCACAGTTTGAGCTCGAGAAAAAAAAAAAAAAGGATAACATATACAAAGACATGCTTTCTTCATTACTACCGTCTGACTCGAAGCAGGCTTGATGAGGAGAGGCCCAAAGAGGGGAACTAATTTAGCGATGATCTCAATAGAAACAAACACCGCATTGTTCAACTTGTCAGCTTGCTGCTCCCATTCAATTTTGGGGACCTGTATGTAGAATTTTTCACAGGTGGACTTACTGGTGCCAAGTAAACTGAGATACTGAAGTCTATGTAAGAAAGTAGCAGTGGTATGTTACACCATTTACTACAGTAGGATATTTATGTGCGGGAACCCGGAGACTTAATCGAAAAGTACAATGCTGATAATTGAGCTTTTTAATTTAATTTAATTTAATTTAATTTAAACTCCCCCTTTTTTGCACTGGGAAGTAGGGATGGGCAATACAACATTTTTTGGAATCGATACGATACCGATACTTTTGGGGTCATTTTGTCGATACCAATACCGATACTGGTCATTTTATATGGGTGAATGTATTTCAATCAATATACATCTCTAAAACTGGTTATTATATATAATTAACGGCTCAGTTAAAATTATATTACCTTAACTGGTTAATTAAACAATACTAATGTGAAATTGAATACATAAACAAAATTTAAATTAACACTTAAATGACAAACAGAACCTAAACCAGAATGATATGCCCGGCTCAGTTCAATCCTTTGTTGTTGGGGACTGTTTTGCCTCAGAACAAAGAAATAAATCATCCTTTTGTGTTCATAATTGCTGCCCCTCCTTCTTTTTACATATGCAAATTAGTATCGATACTTTTTGCCCAATATCGACGCTTAAAAAATAGCCGTTTGGTATCGATATATAGATACAGACGGCATCTCTAGAATCGCCCAAATATGGTCATATGGTAGTCAAACTACTGTAATAAATGCTGAAATATGAATATAGTTTCTACAAAATAAAGATACAAAGACATGGGGAGGAGCAAAGTGGTTCAACATCCCATAAATACATGAATAACGGAGAGTGCTAACTTGATGCTACATGTTAGCATCGGGCTAATGCTAACGGTTAGCTAGCGCTTGCTACAACTGCCGTTTTTTCACTTCTACTGAACAATCTGCTGTGAGAAAATATCCATATGGGCCCGATTTACACTGGACTTAATGTATGTGTGATAAATAAGTTGATATTCCACCAGAAAATGGCTTAAAAGAGTGAAAAATTGTGTTTCTCTAAAGATTCTATTTCCCCCCTCGGCGAAGCCACGCCCCCTTCTATGACGAGATGCCGTCTGTATCTATCAATACTTTGGTATCGATCCGCCCATCCCTACTGGGAAGAGCTCAGTCTGGGCATTAAAATGAGCCCTCCAACAAAGTTCCCTCTAAAGCACCTACTAAATATGAATATACAGCGCCCCCTGTTGTCACAGTTCAACACTGACACGTTTAGAAGCTTCATACACAGGATTATAGCCCAGACATTTTTCAGATATATATTAGCCAAACATATCAGCGGTGCATACCGGCATCAGCCAATCAAAAGCTACCAAACAACCTCTATTCGATTATTTCTATTATTGAAACCTTTATAATAATAAATGTTTAACTCTAGACTATTTGAAAGATAAAAACAAACGAACATCAAACTACTTAAGATATTGGGCCCTACTTTCAAGTGCCTCCGCAGTAGAAGTACACAGGATTACGCAAAAATGTGAATGAAGCATACTTTACACCACAGTAGATGATCCAAGTGAGATCCCCAAAGCCGAAAACAAAGCTGTGCGTAGGCTTCCATTCATGATGAACAGTGCTCTGCTGTGTAAGGGCAATGTGGTCAGCAATAGACTGAATATCACAACGACCTTATGGGGATTGACTGAGGTGAAATGCAAACGGCTTCCACTCCACACTCACAACATCAGGGAGAGGTTTTTTTGGCAGTTGTACTAAAGACTCCGGGTTCCCGCACATGATCAAAATGCAAAAATCCATCCAAATGTGCAAATGGTAAAGATTAACTTAAGAGTGGTTGGCTTTTGCGCTTTCTCTTCAGGTCTCTCATCAATGCTACAGTACACAGGCCAACGGCAGCATTAACAAGAATCTGTATCAAATATTCAAAAAATACTCTTAGCTACGACATCAGGAGTCTGTTTTAGTCCAGTTTAACGGGATGTAGTAACAGGAGCATAAAATAAATGTCAAATACGGGGGTGGACGATCCTAAAAAAAACAAAAACACATTGTCACAAGGATCAGTCAGCGATTTAATTTTTAATCATCATATCGCCCTATCCCTATTCAAATGTATAGCACAATAAATGAAAAAATATATGCCATGAGCTCTTCTAAAATAAATAATGTCCTTCTAAACTGTCGCAGCCCTCATGAGTCAGGCCCTGCCCCCACACGCAGCAGTTTACTCGAGATGATGAGGCCGATAGGGGCTGATTTACAGTGCACCGCCATCACTTGGTTCCAGAGTTTGTTGACTTTTGGACACTTGTGTTTGTGTGTGCAAGGTCTGTGCGCTTCCCGTCAGATGCTGCGCTCAGATTCAAATGCAGATCAACATCAAAGTCCGGACGTTTGGCAGCTTCAAAGAAAACACGCTATATAGTGCAGGCCTTTTATATTGTATGTAAAAGAAGGGTGTGCAAGTTACGGTCGACTTAAAGGAACAGGCCACCGTTTTTCCAGATATGTTCTTACCATAGCTTAGACAAGTTCATGCGTACCTGTCTGGTCTTCACGTGTGCGCTCAGTCATGCAAAAAGACCAAATATGTTGTTCGCATTCAGCCTCTCCTCCTCTCCTCTATGGACCCAAATGGGGGCTAGAAGTTAGAAGCGACCGAGCTCTTCCATGTTTCCCCTATTTAAATACAGTTACGTGAGTGTTTACACGATCCGAGTATAGTTACACAAAATTAGACATGTACATTTTCGAAGCGGATAAAAAGGGGTACTATATTGTAAGGCGTAGGACCGTACCTTAGGAGCACTTCGACGTCCGCGCAGTAAAGTAGTGGCCTATTTCTTTAAGGCACAGGCTTTGTAGGAGGAGATTGAGCAGAAATATTACTATAAATGAATGGGGCTAAATGGCTAATCATCGATCTCTTGATTATTATACAGTATGTATGCAATAAACTGATGCAGGGGGCGCGTCAGACCGGAGAACCAAATCTGGCCCCTGACAAACATACCCAGATGATTTTGAGAAATATTATTGCAGACAAAAGAGATCAAACACCTGTCTAAGTTTCCTGGTGGAGGATCCACAGACTCCTTCTAAGTCTATATCAGGGATCTCCAACCAGTGACTTAGCAGTAACTCTCAAGCCCTCAACAAGGGCTTTCTACATGAATATACTTGAGTGACATTTTAGATGCATTTTTCCGTTCATTCCGAGAATACTGACCACAATCTGTACATTTTTAGACATAACATAAAGTATAAAAAGGGAACTTAACACACTTTTTGAAATGATAAAACAAAATATTGATTGCGCTCTCGCAGAAGTGGTAGCTCTCTAGCACTTGACCTTAAAGTATCCCACTAGGAGACCTCTTGTCTATATATATAGCACTTCAACTAAACCAATACTTGAGTTTAGGCCTTGGGCCACCATGAGGAGGCTCGTCTGGACCATTGTTTGTATTCCCCTTATTCCGCCCTGCCCACTTTTGACTCTTTTTGCTTTGTCTCGGCACTTCCGTTGTCCTGACACTTCCGGTCGAGTGCAAGCCCGTACACCGCTCAAATCTGATGTTTAGTAGATTGATTTGTGTAAAATGTTAATTTGCACCAACAAGTCAACACTGCACCGTTTCTCTGCGCGGCTTGAAAACGGCTCTGTTTTCGTGTAGTAACTGATTTTATCTGGACTTCGTACATATTACTCCGGAATAAGGTGAATAGTATTAAAAGATATCGACCTGGCCACCAATCAAACTTGTCCAACTCTACACTAAAGGATATTTTTACTCCTAAGGCAATGAAAATAAGTACATTGTAGTTAAGATGGGAATGGCAATTATCAGCATTGTACTTTTTAATTGACTTTTTAATTTTTAATTTGATTATCCCTCGGTTTTAAGTGGGACAAAGGTTGTTTAAAAAAATGTGATGCATATTTTTGTGTATAGTTACTAAATTAGTACATATTAATAATAATAATATTGGCTTACACTTGTATTGTGCTCTACAATCCTGTAGTCATAATCCATTCATGTATTCGCTGGTAGTAAGTATAGCCACAGCCGCCCCCCCGGGGTAGACAGACAGAAGCTGCACCATCGGCCTCTCCAACTCACACAGGAAAACACACTTTCATTCATCCTGGTCCACTGCACATGCTTTGAGTGGAAAGGAAAAGCGGAGTACCCGGAGGTACCCCTATGCACACACAGGGAGAACATGCAAACTCCACACAGAAATACCCCGTCCAGCCCGGGGATCAAACCCCGGACCTTCTGCTGTGAAACCACTGCGCCTCCATATTTCCCAATTTACAATCCACACTCCAAGTTTGATGGGCATTCACACACGAGAAATGACTTCTGGAAACCATTTTCTAAATAACTCATTACATACAAGTGCTTCCTTTCAATGGGGGTTATTGTAAAAACCCATTGTAAATGAGGTCTCTAGTGGTGCACATACACTTGTCAAAAGAAACACTATCCTTTTGGCTTCAGCTGGTTTGCATCTTCTGCCAAATCAGATATGACGACCATACGCTCGATAGCTTCCATTCAACCTCCTTTGAGCGTGGCAACACCGCATGAAGACAACAAACATGCATAAGACTAAACTGAAAAAATAAGAGCAGCAGCCTGATAGACTGGCAAAAACAAGGTCATAAAAGCTGTGAGGAATGTGGCCAGATAAAGCAAATCGCCCCCAAAAAAAAAAAAAGGTTTGAGAATTCTGTTGTCTATACAAATTAGATACCAAAGGTTTTGAGTGATGTTTACTTAGTGCTCAGGGGACTTTCGTTAGACTGTAAGTAACAGTCTCATAATTTAAAGAGACAAGGCTTTTAATTTTGCATGGCAAGCCCAGTGAAAATAGGCACTGCACCAAGGACACTGCAGTTCAGACAACCAGCGTGCATTTCACAGGTCAAAGTTGTTCATGCATTTCTTTTAGTATTAACGATTAACATGTTTTATCCACAAAGAATCTGGCGACAAATGAACAAAAAGCATTTGTCTTGGATGTAATACCAAAGCAAATGATGTCAGGATGTAGCTTTGAACGTTCATGTCCCTTGTATGTGTCACCATTTCTGTTTGTTTAGACAAGGGCAGCAAGATTAAATGCAATAAAATCAAAATATAATTTCTCTTCGGAGTCATATGTAAAACACCGACAAATTCTTGAAACGGTTAAAGGGATATTTCAGGATTTTTGACATAGGGCCTCATTTCCTAGTTATCCAGTGTTGCTGGTACCTGGAGATATTTATTTTGTAATTCATGCAGTTCTTATGTTTGAAGAGTTTTGTGGCGCTAGGCTAATGCAAGGCTAGCGCATTTCTACGATGTCAGCTAGCCTGCATTAAAAACAGTCTGACCCGATACACAGCGCACCTGAAGCAAATCACTTATAACGCCAGACTAACCATATAAATGTCCGTGTCGATAGAATCATTTTTGGAATATAACTGACCTTGCATCCCAGGAATGATCGCATTTTGAGGGACTATTTTCTAGCAGATCACTCCGCCGCTGCGTAGCTTATACAAACACGAAGCTGATGCTGCTCAAATATAAGGTATTTTAAATGCAAAATGGTTAAAATTATTCTATCGACACAGTTATATGGTTAGTCTGGCGTTGTAAGTGATTTGCTTCAGGTGCTCTGTGGAGCGAGTCAGACTGTTTTTAATGCAGGCTAGCTGACATCGTAGAAATGCGCCAGCCTTGCATTAGCCTAGCGCCACGTAACTCTCCAAACAGAAGAACTGCATGAATTACAAAAAGAATATTTCCAGAAATTTTAAAGTTAAATTTTAATGTGAAAGTGTAAGAAATTAGCATTATGAATTAAGTATTGATAAAACACATATAAGAAAACAATAATAAATTGCCATAAAAAGAAAAAAAGGAATTTAGTTATCTATCTTATACGTCTATTAACCCAGCCTCCAAATGAAACCTGACCACAAGGCAGTGATGTCCAGACCAAGTCCCAGACATACCATACATACGCCAAGACATCAAAATCTGGCAACAAGTAAATGGTGCGTGTGATCAAGTCAGGTAAGTGAGAGCCCTCAAGTCCCTCACTGTGCATTAATGAAGCAGATGCTATCAAAGGTGTAACTATGTGGAGATGAAGACGCGCTTTTTACTCCATGTCGGATATCAGCTTTGACAAACAGCGCAGTCAGTGAAGCGGTGACGGTAAATAAGAACACCTGCGGAGTCGGTGGGCATCAACACGACCAGGGGCCTGCGGCGGCACCAGCCACAGCAGCTGCTAAATCGCTCCACAGTCCTCACAGCGTCGGTTTGGCAAAGTGTCCGCTTCTGATGTGGGGGGGGGGACCAGTTTAGATTAAATAAATCACCAAAGTCGTTGACCAGAACTCGAATAAATGAAACAGTTAGTGGCGGTTTTCAAAGCCAGTGTCGAGCAAAATAGTTACACTGTGTTAGTAAAACAGCTTTTTACCAGAAGCAGTCAAAGAAAAGTGAAAAAGAACATATTCACCCAACAGTACATTGACTTGGAAGGTGTCATGTGATGCTTTATATATTGGGGCGACAGTGGATCAGATGGCAGAGCGGTCGTCTTGTAACTGGAAGGTTGGCGGTTCGAGTTCCAGCTCCCACAGGTGCAGACTATGATTGTGTCCTTGGGCAAGATTGGCAGCCTACCAACTCAGGGAAGCTTTGAGTATCCAGAAAGTTCAGTTTTAGCGATGAGTTTTCGGAAACATCAAAACGATGATGATGAGACAACGATACCAGTTAAAGTAAATCAAACTTATATCTCTCAAGTCAAATAAAAAGAAATTGAAAATATTACCTGGTTGTTGTTTTTTTTTTTACTAAGATTTAAGGTTGGGGATTACACTAAACAATAGCATCAAATCCAGACTTCCAAACAACTAATCATCAAGAAGACTGTTTTTTGTAGAAGTGGGAATCAGCATATTCAGTCATTAAGCGCGTGATACTTTTGCTTTCTCAAGACCATTTTTCCAGACATAAACCAAAACAAACTTGAGCAGTCACAGGACTAGCCATCGTGCAAACTGAGACTACATGCGCTCGAAACCATGTCCGACAAAAGAACAACAAATCAAGGGGAGCAGGTGGATCACTGTTCCCTTCTTGTAAAATAATATGAGGCAGTATGAAAGGCCCATGTATGAAACTCTAGAGTGAAAACATATTTATGAAGTGAGATATGTGTTATCAGGTATTTCTTTTCTTTTTTTTCTTGGATATGCCTGTTGGCAATTAGACTCTCCTTAATTAGAAACAGACAACACCTTTTGAGCATATCTCATACTTTCCACAATCAAACTCTCCGTCAATTCTTGGTCTTAAGAGGCTTTACTAATATAGGGAGCTGAAATTTTTTCCAGATTCATAAATGCAAGTGGCTGGCAAGCGTTCAACCTTTATGTAAAACAGATGTAGAACACTTAGGATTTCTGGCAAAAGGTTTCTTGAGTCAAAAAGCAGAGCTTCTTTGGAAAAGAGAAATGGCAGACGTACTAGCTCACTTAGCTTCACTTTTGAACCGCCTCAATCCTCATAATAAGCCACAGCTTCTTACCACAAGGTGAAAACCAAGACTCAACCTTTTGGCTTTGCTGGGAAGCTTGTAGTACACCTCACTGTACGGCATTTTGGAGATGAAATCTTCTACTAAAGCCGGGCGATTTTACAGGTGATATAAATATGTTTATTGCCTCTGTTGGTCTCTAGAGTCAACTTCACCTCTTAAAGAAGAGTCAAGCAGTATTTAAAATGTTTTGCTCCTTGACTCAAACTCACACGATAAAGGTTTATGGCTGGAAACAAAAATAACTAACTAATGCTCTTTGTAAAATCACCCAGAGTATAGTTCAGTCAAAATTGTGAACAGTCTAACTTGTGCCACTGCCACAGTGTTCTTGCCATAGAACACATGTGCACCACATGCTAACCAACCCAATGTGGTACTCGAGTGGTATTTTTTAGCTTTTACACACCAGTTCCATTTCTCTGAGGTCTGGATAAGCCTCTGTGTGATTAAAATAAACAGGAGCATGAAGACGAGTGAGGTACCCCAATCAGGGCCCCTGGCTGAAAGCTGGTTTTATATCAATAGCTGGCTCTTTGTGCGTCTCTGTCTCTCACATGCTGCAAGTATGGCCTCAGACCTGGCAGGCCGCTCGGCTTCTTGGAGCAGCCTTGTCTTTAATTTAAACTTGATTGCTGCGGGCCCTCTGCGAGTGACTAGTGAAATATGAGTGCGGAGTACGGGTATGGAGGCTTGAACCCGAATTTTGGCTGTGGACTTGTGATTATATGTACATGTGTGCTCCGAAGTATCGAATCGCCAGAGTTTCAGTCCGCCTGCGCCGTATGTGTGCATGCAGAGGTCCCTGTGGAGCCGGGGCGTCCTTGTGTGTGTGTGGTTTTTGGCCCGAGTTAGCGCTGAAATTTGGCCTGCCTGCGAGAGACGTCTACTGGGACTCAGGCAAAGCAGAGAGCAGACCGAATAGAAGTACCTTTCTCCAAGTTGGGCGAAGTGTGAGGAGGTGAAAGTAACTGAAGGGAGCTTTGCTTACAAAAAAATCTGGCGGAATTAATGTCAACAAACGATTTTAAAAGAGGGTAATATGATAAAGGTTTGGCTTATGAGGAGTTCATTGGGAGTCGTTTGCTCAACCAGTGAAGTTTAGTCGGCAAGGTGCGTGGTGTTGAAAATCAGTAAACTATTTTCAATCAAAAGATAATTTGTTGAAAACTGAAAAAAATAACAATAAAAAACATGATCAATAAAAGCAAAAGGGCAATGCTAAAGTAGAGCAGTGTGGCTAAAGCATCTGCCAGGGTTACTAGGTCATGGTTACTGCGCCTTGAGTCTAAGCACACCCGCAAAATCCATATCCCAAGAATCCAGAATATATTGCAAAATCGACGGTCTTTTAGCTGACTGAGATTGACACATTTTTGGAAACAAAGCTTGACACATGGCTTAAGACCTAATAATGTGCAAAGGTTATTTTTCATACATTTTTAGGTCAGTTTCACCATGCTTGTGTCCTGTCTTGAAACCAAATGATAAGCAAATATCATTCTTTTTGACTAAATAAGAAATTTGACCCAGAGGAGGCCACCATTCAATTGGGATTCATTGTAAAAACATGTAAGACCCCCCGCTCTGGTTGCAAAAGGAAGTTTATCTGGACCAACTCAAAAAAAAAAAACAGAGACGAAAGAGAAGCCTGTTCAAGTGTTTAAGTAGCTGGTTACCTTAATAGCTCTGTGATGGTAACATGGCCGTCCAAACCTCAAAGATCCATGGATAAGGACAAAGCGAAAATTGTTGGAAGGTTGAATTTCAAAGTATAATCTTTATGCCATCCCTCATATGCTTTCCAGAAGTCAGACTTTGATGTGTTGTATTAGTTACAATCCCGCCCCGAGTATACTGTATCAGCCCGGCTTTAGTGACAGCACTGTGCAGCTCTCCCAAACCAAAGACCTTTTCACTCCCGTTTAGGGGTGTAGCGGTCCTACTATCTCGCGGTACGGTTTGGTTCACGATGCAGGACCCACTTTTTGGGTCATCACAGTGCAAGTTATTAATCAGTTGAATAGCCTAAATGTTCATTATTAGACAGTACTTATCATCTCATAACAACATTGACAATGCTTTATAATAAAATGTGCCCCGGGCTCACAATGTAAACAGAGTAGAAAACAAAACTGTAGTACTCTTAAGTAAAAAAAAAAAAACAGTGCAGTGAAGGCAATGTGCTCAAGTGTTCCGTTTCAGTTTCACACAGATTTTAGTCTTGTGTTTGGGCTGTTTCTGTACAACATTAAGGTGGATTACGACCAAGATTGGATTTTGCGCACTCTGACAACGCACGAAGCTCTGTCCGCAGCCCAGTCGTCTGCAGGAGATCCAATTACAAAGACATGCGGATTTCATGGAGGATGTAGCTTTGCAGGTCTTGAGTGTCTGTGGCCTTCAGTTTAGTGGTAAGTGATGATGACACATATGCGCTACCTAGTTCTACCTTCTATCAACTATTGCAGTAGGCTATAATTCCTCTGTAACTATTTACTTAATTCTCTATGACTATGTGAATCTTAATAAAAGTATCACATCTCTGCCAGGTTGATAACCAATGAATTGACGTAAGATCACAGAATGCAACGGCTCCATTTCTATCACTGCTGCGTAATATTAAACACTGACCTACCTTTATGACGTTTCTCATTGTGCAAAGTAGGGTTGATTATATTTATTTATCATAAGCTACAACAGCAATCATTGCAATTGACAGTACAGTACAACCCCTTCTTTCTCAGGGATTGAAGTTTATGCTGCTGCAGAAACATTGCCAATAGGGCTGGACAATAAAGAAACAAAAGAAAGAAAGAAGAGAAACACGTTTTGATCATTATTGGCAATGGCAATTTTTTTTAAAAATATATATATAAATATATTAGTGCTGTTGCGTTGTTAACGCGTTAACGCAAATCAATTTTAACGCCATAAATGTATTTATTGTGCTATTAATTAGTTTCAATGTGCAGGCACATTAAAAACATGCAGTATGAGCTGCTCTACAGTTGGCAGTTACTCAAACGGGAGCGCGTCACGTGACCGTGTGTTTACAGGAAAAATAGCACTTATTGGTTTGTTTTGCCACTAAACCGCTGATGACAGCTTTGAAATCGCTAATGGACTTATCAGGAAACGAGGAGCAGAAACGATCCTGAGGCTTTACTTTTACCACGTCACGGACAACTCTTTGTCAAGCAAAAGCAAGTTTGGGACTATAGTGGAGCAGCTTACCGACCTGTGGCTATAAGCTGCTCTCCTCAGGTTAGTAAGAAGCTGTTGTCAGCTGGGCTTTGCTTCTTGCTGCTGCATTATTTTCATCACATGTGCCTGTTGCACATGTGCTCAGGCACTGTTGTTGTGCCACATCTGGAGCAGAAGAGCTCGAGGCTACATCTAAACTCGAGGAAACAAAACATGCAAATGATATGTTTACCTCATAAAACTGGACATTCAACAAAACATAACCGACTTTGGCATTTATGGATAAGAATGTACTTTATGTTATAAGTCAACAATGTGAGGGGAAAAATAAAATAAGTGCGCTTTTTAACCCAACCCACCCGAACCTTGCCGTATATTTGAGGTACCTGATAAGAGTATTTGTGAATTAAAATGATAATTCAAGGGACATTCAGAATAGATATAAATGTGACATTGATAAGATTAATCGCAATTAAATACTTTAATCGATTGACAGCACTAATGTATATATATATATGTATATATATATATATATATATATATATATATATATATATATATATATATATATATATATATATATATATATATATATATATACACATATATATATATATATATAAATAAAAACTCTTCCTCACCCTTCACGGGCGGTCTCTTTTTCCTCCAAGCTCGGGTCCTCTACCAGAGGCCTGGGAGCTTGAGGGTTCTGCGCAGTATCTTTGCTGTTCCTAGAACTGCACTTTTCTGGACCGAGATGTCTGATGTATTTTCTGGGATCTGCTGGAGCCACTCCTCCAGTTTGGGGGTCACTGCCCCGAGAGCCCAAACGACCATCTAGTTTCACGTGTTCCTTTTTCCTGATGTTGAAGTCACTTGGTATGGCTATGTCGACCACAACGGCTTTCCTCTGCTCTTTGTCCACCACCACAATGTCCGGTTGGTTCATTACCATTCAGTCCGTCATTCTCGACCACCTTTGGAGGTGTTTCCCACTTTGACCTTGGGGTTTCCAGCCCATACTCTGCACAGATGTTCCTGTACACTACACTTGGTTATGGCTCCGTGTAAGCTTTTCATGCCAGTGCTGGATTGTCTCATTGGCATCCGTGCACAGTCTACACCTGGTGTCTTGTCTGGTGTGATAGATCTGGGCCTCTATTGCTCTGGTGCTCAAGGCCTGCTCCTGTGCCGCCATGATGCTTCAGATAAATTCAGAGGTCTGCGCTGTTACCCTGTCATCAGCCACTCCTATTAAAGATGGCTCCTCTCTACCCCAAAGCCATTTGCCTGAGGGAGACCTAAATGCCGAAAAACATTGCACTTGTAAATAAAGTTTACAGTTTACATGACGTGCACAATGAGACGTGTGCGTTAGTGAGTGTTTGAGAGGAGGGGAGCACTTTGCACTCAGTGTGTCAGTGTGTAATTGGACAGCGGTGTGCGGAGCACAGGGCTGTCCAATTAGTGTTTTTCCAGTACATGTGTACGTGTGTGTGCCAATATTGGCCTAATCATACTTGTTTTGCCGTCAGGGCTAGTGAAGGGGCTCTTAAAATCGGATAGCAGTGCGTGCAGCAACGCAGAGCAAAGCAGAGCACTCTGCTCGGACAGTGCGCACAAACGAGCGTAAAGTGCGGCACAGTAGTGCAGCGGTTAGCGCTCTCGCTTCACAGCTAGAAGGTCCGGGTTCGATTCCCACCTAAACGGGGCCTTTCTGTGTGGAGTTTCCCCATGTCGGAGTAGGTTTCTTCCGGGTACTCCTGTTTCCCCTACCTCTAAAAACATGTACAATAGGCCAGGATGTAGGGCTACTACAAACGGTTATTTTGGTAACCGATTAATCTACAGATTATTTTTACGATTAATCGCTTGGCTGTGAAAGGAAATGGAATTTGTATTTTTTTTATTTTTCTTATCACGACGCTAAAGTGGCGCCGCTTGAGGACATGTTGATGGAGTAAACTTAAAGTAAACGTTTGTAGGAGGCTCTTTGTGCTAATTCTGCTTTCTGATTGGACGAGACAAAGACAGATATTTATGAAATTTATAATGTACAAAACACTGCAGACCCTCACTTTAAAACAAAGTAGGTTTTCATCCAAAATGCATCATTTTTATGTCTTTTTTGCTCTATTTTAGTCTGTGTTTAAAAACGATTAATCGATTACTGAAATAGTTGTCAACTATTTTAGTAATCGATTAGTTGTCGATTAATTGATTAGATGTTTCGGCCCTATTGTACATGTTTTTTGTACAATAGGCCATTACACTACACCAATTACAAGCCGACACATCTCACACCTCTCACTCACTCACAGTTATGTAAACTGTAAACTTGCAAAAAAGTAGGTTTATTTACAAGTGCAATGTTTCGGCAACTCGGTCTTCCTCAGGCAAATGGCTTTGGGTCAAAGAGGAGCCACCTTAAATGGGAGTGGCTGATGAGACCCGGGTAACAGCGCAGACCTCTGAATGAAGCAAGCATAATACATGTATAACAATGAATGCTACAGAAATATGTAATATCTATTTACAATGGAACTCAGACTGGATCCAAGTCCCTCGTGCATATAAGAGATTCAAAACATAAACAGGTGAATAAAAGTAACCTGAATATGTATATCTATCATGTGTACTGTAGACCAGGTCATATCCTATCTCCAAAACAGTCTCAATCAAGTCTATTTAAGCCCAATATGCAGGACACTTTAAGTATCTCTGCTGCTCCATTCAGCCAAAGTTTTGATTCCACTCTAAATACAAAGTAAAGGTTCGTATCAGTTCTCCCCGATACCAATATCTGGAATACCTGTAGCATGAAATCCAACACACAAGCTTAATCCCTTGGGAGCATTGTGATTAAATAGGACAGCTCTTCGCCACTTCTGTATCTCTCTTACCTGTCTTACCTTTTCACTTCACATATGCCCGCAGGCCTCAACTTTGCACTGTTAGCATTCCAGCTCGGCACTATTTAAAGAGCCCAATCAGCCTGTGTGAACTTGAGGAATGCAAGTCTGAAGAGGGCCCTGACCCAGTGTCTCCGCTCTCCTCCATCTTGGCTCCCTGTTTCTGGCTGAGGCTTTAAGACGCTGGTCTTTAGCCTCACTACTGAGCCGGATGTGGAGCTGTGCACATAAATATACAAGAAGACGAGAAGATGAGGGTGAGGGTTAACTGTGTTTATCATATCAACAAGTGCCTTTGGTGACTAATGATTTCAGCGCTCTGTGGATCGGCCAAGTGTTGGCAAGAGAGTCAAAACCAGACACTCTATCAAGTCTGTCTATGCCATTTCAACTTATTTTATTGAATTTTTTTGGAAACTTTGCAAACTGACATCTTTAGAAACTTTAACTTTTTACACACATCATGGACAGGTTAAGCACAATGTCACTGAATGACAAAAAGTGTGTGGCAAAAGCTGTGGGGAGGAAGCAGTCTGTTCATGTCACATTAGTATCAGTACGACTCACTTTGGTGGAAAGATCGTTCCAAAATCAGCGCTGATTGGCCCTGTTCTAGTACGCTAGTACCCATGCAATAAAGCATGGGGTGGATAAGTACCTTGCGGGCAGTGCCAGTGGAAGAAAGCTGTACAGTAGTCCAACACTAAGACAACATAGATAGATAGATAGATAGATAGATAGATAGATAGATAGATAGATAGATAGATAGATAGATAGATAGATAGATAGATAGATAGATAGATAGATAGATAGATAGATAGTAGGGCTTGGCGATATCATGAGCGAGTCATATATATTTTGGTTGAATATCGATACACGCTATGGATTCAAAGCCAAATACGAGTAGTTTTATTGAAAACTCTATGAAATTTGCACATTTAATTTAAAAAAAATATCTTGGATAAAATAGGTCACTCTTTTTCTGACCACGGCATTTATAAACCTATTTAAAAATAAGCTTGAGATTACCTGTTTCTTTATGTTAACTTAATATCTTATCTGAATTTGAAATATCCCGATAGACGCGATATGTCTAATTCCATATCTCATCAAAAATATATATATCGATATATCTTAAATATCGATTTATCGCCCAGCCCTAATAGATAGACAGATAGATAGATAGAGGGATAGATAGATAGATAGATAGATAGATAGATAGATAGATAGATAGATAGATAGATAGATAGATAGATAGATAGATAGATAGATAGATAGATAGATAGATAGATATAGATGAACATAGAATAAAGACCATTTCAGCTGCATAAAAGTGAAAAAGTATCAAAATTAGGGCTGAAACAACTAATCTATTAATCGACAACTAATCGATTACTAAAATAGTTGTCAACTATTCCAGTAATCGATTAATCGTTTTCTAGTAAACACAGACTAAAATTGAGCAAAAAAGACATGACAGTTATGTATTTTGGATGAAAACCTACTTTGTTTTTTAAATTTAGGGTCTGCAGTGTTTTGTACATCGTAAATTTCATAAATATCTGTCTTTGTCTCGTCCAATCAAAGCAGAATTAGCACAAAGAGCCTCCTACAAACTTTACTTTAAGTTTACTCCATCCACGTGTCCTCAAGCGGCGCCACTTTAGCTTTATGTGATAAAAAAATTGAAAAAAATACCATTTCCATGCACCTTTCACAGCCAAGCGATTAATCGATTAATCGTAAAAATATTCGGTCGATTAATCGATTACCAAAATAATCGTTAGTTGCAGCCCTAATCAAAATACATTCAACAACTACCTGATTCCAAGAACAATATTACTGCAGTATTTTAAATATGTCAACTTTTTACATGAAGTTTTTTTTCCTTCATTAAATGGTGTAACAATCATGAACAACCAGCCTCTTTCAGTGTGGTTTGAAAAAAAAAAAAACACATTATTGCACTTTATTTAGACCAACCTTTGCTGAAACGTTTCCAACAACAATAGAACAGAAAAACAGCAGATCAGTCGATTAACACGATTCTAATCCAGAAATCGCCCTGTTATTGTCAAAAAATAACAATGCCTGTTCACACCAATCCCTTTAGGCAGTTTAAATAGACAACCCGGCACTAGACAGTTATAAATAATTCAGGACTCACGCGCAGCTCCTGGACTCAGTGTAATTACACCAGAATGAACTCAATACAAGCACAGAAGGTTTAACAAGAATTTAAAAAAGCCTCCACACGAAACAAGTCAAAAACAGTCGCCTTTGTGGATGCTATCGAAGAAAACAACGTGTAGCTAGCCGTATGACACATCCCACAGTATGAGTAACATTCCCTCCCGTCCCGTGTAGTGGAGCGGATAAACTTTTACCCCCCCCTTCGACGCCTCTCGTAGCCGCTAAAAAGCCGTTCAAAAGCGGCGTAAAGTCCGCAAACCTACCTTGGAAAGCGGCCGACGGTCAAATTGGCGTGATTATATTGTCGCCTTCCATGGTTGAGGGCTTTCCGAGCGGTTCTTCGACTCCCGGGAGAAACTAGAGACGCGCGGACGGCCGGGGCTCGGGCTCGTAGCGGGGGCACAACAGCAACTCACGGACACGTAGGAGGAGGCGCGAGGGGAGGCCAGGCGAGGCGCGCGCCGCCGGTGGTTGGAGGAGCGGGCTGTCAATCAGGGAGGCAGGGGGGGGCGGGACTAAGCGGTAAGAGATTAAAGGGAATCCGGGCTATTAGAGCAGCTCTGATTTGCGTGTTGTGTTATGATGGGGGTAAGTGACCCAGACAGACTGTTACATAAAAATAAAATGAACTTTTTTTTTCTCCACTGCTGTCTCTTATTACCCTGGTTGCTTGTTGTAAGTGTTAAATGTATCCACGGTTGTTTATTAGGTTTTATAAATACAATTGCTATTTTGCTCAATGATCATTATGAGGAGTTGAAATATTGATGTCTACTGCAGAATTCCTTCATCTCATAGGTTTTTTTTAAATTATTTTTTTATTGCAAAGTCAATTGACAATGTATCTTAATCAAAAAAAGGCAATACAAATGACTGCCGTGCATGAAAATCTAAGCAGCATCAAAAAATAAACCAAAAAATAAACAATAAATAAATAAATAAACATTTGTTACAAAAAAGATCAGGGCATTAGCTCATATATACAGATAATTTTTCACATAGTTTTAAGGCACTTTTACATTCTAGAATTTTAAGAGAAAATTGCATAATAAGATCCAGATATTTATCATTTCCGCTCCTACCTAAAATGAAAGGAGTGCACTTTAAAACCATGAATGATGTATACCCTTGTAAAGAATTTTTAAGAATTAGATACCAATTTCAAGATAACATATGTAAATTTTGTCAAATTGATATTGATTTTATGAATGTAGCAATGTGATGACATTTTGGGTTGATTTACACAATTGGTT
This sequence comes from Gobius niger, assembly GCF_951799975.1. Lineage (NCBI taxonomy): Eukaryota > Metazoa > Chordata > Actinopteri > Gobiiformes > Gobiidae > Gobius > Gobius niger. The sequence continues at coordinate 12,146,113 of NC_136853.1, read as the reverse complement.
GAAGGTAAAGAACAATGTACCCATGTTGGATTATAATTGTGTCAAATTTGTCTTTCATTTTTATGAAAGACAAAAAGATAGAATATATGTATAATAATTTGATAATTCCGAGTACATTTTGTTTACATAGATGTAGATTTCTGAATGTAAATCCCAATTTTGTTCCTTTTAAAAATGGACTGATGTCCTTGTATAAGTCTCTTAAAAATCTCATAGGGTTAGTCTACTTATTGTTTTGTTGCGTGTGTTTTTTCTATTTATTCCAGATTAAACAATAATGGCTCAGTGTTGTGTAGTTAAGGCAAATTGTCATGGCACAGGCTAGAAATCAGTCATAAAAGAGAAGAAAATGGCCAATGGCGATCAAACGAAAGATGGGCAGCCAAGTTAGAGCCAAGAGAGTGTGTGGAAATCACTTAAATCAAGCAACATATATTTAGGCAATTGGTTAGACAAAAATGATGAAAATGGAAAATGATTTGTAGCCTGTGTATGTATTTTAAATGGACCATGCAAGTGCAACTAGATATATACAGTGACTTTAAGTTCTTTGGTTGGGGTGGGACCCAAACAGGGGCGGACTGGCCATGTGTCCATTCTGGAAGAGCACAGAAGGGCCACTGGCTCTAGGGCCACCGGTCTGGCCTCTCACTTTTCTCCTTAACCTCTCACACCCTGCCGTAATCGAGCTTTACCCAAATCTAAAAAGCTTAAAAGAAAACCATCCAAAAATGAGGATGAAAACGGAACAAAAAATGTACCGTAAAAGCAACAATAAAGTGACACAAACACAACAAAATGTGACGAAAACGTGACGACAAGGCAATGAAAAAAGCGATGAAAAAAAAAAAAGAAAAACAAGAGACAAAAACAAAACACCAAACAACAAAAACGCAACGAAAAAGTGACAAGAAAGTGATGAAAGCATGACAAAAATGCGGCGACAAAACGTTACCATCACTTTTCTAGATTTTAGCTTACAAATGAGGCGTCGCAGTGTTGCTCTCCAGTCAAGAAGCCTTTAGATTTGGGTAAAGCCGAACTGGAAAAAAATGCTCTCGGTTATTACGGGAGGTAAAAGGTTAACATGTCTTTGTGGAAGTGTCGCATTTACGCTAATTTGGGCCAGGCTGGTCAGAGTCCAGGGCTGTTTTTCAGTCCCAGTCCGCCCCTGGACCCAAAACCATTATATTGCTGATCACGATGAAAAGAAGGGCCGAATATTGATCTTGATAATAGATTTTTCATTTTCAGGATCATAGTTTTTAAAGATAATCTAAAAAAAAAAAAAAAAAGGTAATAGGTAATACAAACAGGCTTCTTACTCTGTGCTTATAAAAGTTTATTTTGTCAGTACTGCCATCACAGTTAGTGTTTTAGCTGTTCAAGGTCTCAGCTCAGGTATTGCGACAGTTTTACATCCTCAGATGACGTGTCCACTTTCTTGTTTAACTTTAGTCTGACAATTCAGCATCCATTCTCTGCTGAATCTCTTCTGTTTTGCCCACCAGTGCGATGCACATTCAAACTGGGCAGCTATTTGTCAATATCACACGCCTAATATATTGTTTTGGGGTTTAAAAATGTTGAATCCAGACCTATGGATCACCAAACTGTGAAGACGACATTTACTGGCCTTTATTATATTTGAGAACATGTTTCTATTGTATGTGTTGACTCTAAGGACAAAATATTGCTGTAGGAAGTAATAGTCTGTAGTTGTTTCACTTGCTGCTCTACATTGACTGTAAGGATTCTGCAGTTGCTCTCTGACTCCTTTAGAGGGTGTACTTTTCACAGATGGTATCTACACCACTGGAGGTACCTGGGTTTCTCACGTGGTGCTTACTTACCAGACTTTATTCATTTGAGATAGTTTCATTTATGCACCCAATTTTTTTTTTTTTGTATGTTTTTATTTGATCTCGGTCTAGAGCTGGTTGCACATGGAAGGCCATATGTCTTATAGGGTGGTATTTGGCGTGAAAAGTTTGATCTCGCCTATAGCCTATTTCATCCATTTATCAGATTATTTATGTCTTATTATCTTGCACATGAGACAGACATTTCCCCAAAGCCGTTTTTTTGTGACCACTTATTGACCAGGCGGTTCAGGAGGCGACACAACACAAAGGAGATTGGGAGCCTCAGAGCAATTCCGGGCTCTAATTTATACTTTAAACGAAACTAGGTCATTGTGCGTGCCCTAATGGGTCATAAACAAACAGAGCAAGCTTTTGGGAACACAGGCTGGTTCTTCCTTCTGTATTTCTATTATGAGCAAAAGAACATTGCAGTCATATTTCTGACCCAGCTCACAATTTGACCAAACAAAACATGTCCGCGCTTCAATATTTCAGTATTTCGGATTGAACAAAAACCATTGACTGTGTTTTTGTTTGTTTGTTTGTTTATTTTGTGCTCTTTTGTGTTCATGATTCATCCTCGGTTCAGGTTCTAGATTCTTATCTCTTCTTCCTCGGCCATAACGCCAGACGGATGCCTCTGTGTTATCGGAGTGGAAGTGGCGCTTTCGTCAGTCATGGTCACGTGACTGCTGGTTTTCTCAGTCCATCAATAATGAATCATAATGTATTTACAGCAGCCGAGCACAGTAGACTTGTCATGGATCAATGAATAAATGAAATGCACCAACAAGGCAGTTTCAAGGCTACACTGCCAGTTAGTGCTTCATTACACTGCATCATAGGTGGGTGACTTGCCCAAGTACACAACAACAGTGTGCATTGGTTTTAGAATAAATCCACTAACTTTTGGGTTTGTCGGGCCATCACTCTACCACTCTGCCACTGTGTGATTAGTGCTGGTCAAAGATTTCAGCAGTCAGCCCCGGGGCAGATGTGGTGATTTCTTTATTTCTTTATTTAAGGAGGTGATAGAAACAGCTTACCCTGTGACTGAAGACTGAATGAATAATGCTGTGTAATTGCACATAGTCTAAGGACACTGTCCAAGGTGCTTATTTATTTTAACAGCTACATTGTGTAAAAATATATTTAAAGTGCATATCTCACAATATATGACATTCATTTTATACTTAAAATACAAGCTTTAGATGAGACAAAACTATGCAAAAGTAAAATGTCGTAACTGAGACTAAACGGGGTGGCCGCGTGTTGAGATTAATAGTGTAGAGTAAACACAACAGCAGTTTTTATTAGAACGAATAGCACTTCCAATGCAGCTGAGAGGCAAACTTTCCCGTCTTCATTTTTTGCATATAATGTTGGCGCCCCCTTCTGGAACATACTTTACATTACAAAGTATTCCATCTCTGCTTTTGCAAATACGTACATGTGTTTTCAGTTTAGAATTGCATTTTTGTCATGACTATCTGAGAGAATAGAGTATTCTAAATTGATCATATTGTCAACATTGTTACATGTGTGTAGGCTATACTACAGTGGGGAACCATATGTTTACATACACATTTGCATTTTATTTTTCTCGCTGTCTGACATGAAACCAGAATGAACTTTTATTTTTATGTTTTAGGTCAATTAGAATTTGAAAAAATATTTCTTTTTGTCAAATACCAGAAGAATGAGGGAATTTTCTGCGCAATTTTTTTTTAAATCACTTTTTACAAAACCAAAAGCTTACATACAGTGCTGAGAAAAAGTAAGTGCACCATCTGGAATTTCTCATATTTCTGCCTAAATTGGTCACTGACGAAAATAAATAAATAAATAAAATTTAAAAAAAGGGGGGGAATCTTGCAAGCCTGGGAACACCATCCCAACTGTGAAATAGGGGGGGGGGGCAGCATCATGCTGTGGGGTTGTTTTGTTGCCTGGCCTGCCAAATATCATGCTTTTTCATAGATATTTCAAAGACGTGTAGCCAGACTACGCGCCTGATCTCAAGTATGATCTCAACGATTGCCCGATGTCCATGATTGACAGACGGCTTCAACCAATTAGAGCAACGATGGACACGTCGCAGTAACAAGCAGCAGGAAGCCTTTTCAAAAACTTCCTTATTTATGAGGAACGCTTGGAACGCTGTTTCTAGCTCCGGTTTTGGGGATTGTACATTTTTCAAATGATTTAAAAATGAGAAAAGAGCAGAAGAAAAGAGTGTATCGGTCGCCTTTAATGTTTTGGAAGAGCGCGTGATGGTAACCACCCAGACGGTTCTTCTTTTAAACAGAAAGGAGGAGTGTCTGGCAGGCCAGGCAAGTTTTCCTGCGGGAGGGACTGGTGCACTTCACAAAATAGAAGACATCATGAAGAAAGAACACTATGCGGAAATATTGGAGCGACATCTCAAGACATCAGCCAGGAAGTTAAAGCTTGGGCGCTGATGGGTCGTCTGAATGGACAATGACCCAAAGCAAACTGCCAATGCTGGTTACAAAGCGGCTTAAGGAAAACAAAGTCAATGTTTTGAAGTGGTCATCACAAAGTCCTGATCTCAATCCAGTTGAAAACGTATGGGCAGAGCTGAAAAGGCATAGGCACACAAGGCGACCTTTAAATGTGTCTCAGTTACACCAGTTGTTTGGAGGAATGGACCAAAACTCCTGTCAACTATTGTGAGAAGCTTAAGGAAGGAAATCCAAAACGTTTGACCCAAGTTATACAGTTTAAAGGCAGTTCTAACAAATATTTATGAAATGTATGTAAAGTTTTGGTTTTGTAAAAAGTAATAAAAAAAAATGTGTAGAAAATTCTATCTCGCATTCTTCTGGAATTTGACGAACACACACAAAAAAAAGTAAAATTCTAGTTGACCTATATAAAAGTAAAAGCTAATTCTGGTTTCATGTCAGACAATGAGAAAAAAAATGCAAATGTGTCATTTTATAAAGTGTATGTAAACATATGGTTCTCACTGTATGATTAAGATTGAGCCACCACTTGTAATTGGTTGTTCGTTTGTGCAACTGGTTAATGTCAGAATAAATAATAATAAAACGCATTAACCTCATGTAGGATGTTCTCTGATTGGAACTGCAGCTGTAAGTGTGGGAACCCCCCACTTATTCATTCATTCATTTCCAAAATACAAACTATTATGTTCATTTTATCTTTTTTCTCATGCTACAATTTTTTCCTCTAACACAATTTGTCCTTTAAAGCAGAAAGTGGCAGTGGCTATTTCTTTATTTCTTTATTAAATTCCAAAATACAAATTATTACGTTGTTCATTAGATCTTCTTTCTCTTGCTACAATATTTTCTTACCCCCCACAATCTTTCCTTTAAAGCAGCAATTCAATTTTATTTTCATCTATTCTTTTGTATACAAAATATGTGGTGTGAGATTAATTTCTAGCACCTTGTGAGTCATCCCACACACTAAAACACCCTGACTTTCAAAGTAACACTCATTTTCACTTCCACTGCTTCCACTCCTTCTGCTCACAGCCTCTAAAAGCTCCCCCCTCCCCAAGCCCTCCCCTCCTATTAGAGACAGAGCTGGTTTAAAGCCCGTGTGTGTGTGTTTGTGTGTGTGCATGGCGTCACTACCAGGCAGCAGCAGCAGCAGCAGTCAGCGTGGTGGTGTTGGCGGTGGTGGGTGTGGCTTTTACCGAATGGCTGAACATTCCTGTGCACTTGTCTGACAACTCCCGCCCTCCTTTCTCCTACTTATATGCAGATTATTCCCCTCAAGCTGGCATTACGGTGCTCCACTTCCAGGCAGTCCACACACTTCACAAGGTAAAGCTGTTTTTTATTTTGTGTTTCTGGTGATTTCATTGAAGATGCAGCACATTTCCATGGCCCCTTCTTTGTGTGTGTTGAAACAATGGGCTGTGTTCTAGATGTGATGACGTGATCATTTCAGATGGGTGGCAGGAACATATTGCAACTTTACTGGGCAGTTTCTGAAGAAAAAAAATATATAAAAAATGCACCAGCTTATCACTGTAACCTTGTTTCATACTTGGGTTTGTGTTCACAATTTCCCCACATTAAGGCGAGACACTGCAGGTGAATAGGGGAAAAAATGCATATTTACAGATATCAATTTGAAACTTTTGCTGTAGATCACTGGCATAAATGTGAGAAAAAAATACATTGCAGGTTTTCTGTCATTTTATCTTTTCATATAAGAACAAGGTGTTTTATGCCTAAAAATGCCCCAAATTTCCCATCTTTTCGGCGACGAAATCTGAATAATAGATAGAGCTACGTTCAAATTTATGGTTTCATTTTATTGGTAAATGAGTTGCCAAGATTTTTGTCAGAGGGGATTTAGGATATCTTGTTTAGTTTTAAAATAAGCTGTTTTATGTGGAAACATTTTTTGACATTCAAAACTCAATAAATGGGGCTTAGGGATTAAATAATAAAAAAATCCCTCTGAAAAAATCTTCCAAATATTGTTCAGTCTAAGGCTGGAAAATTTGAAGTCTTTAGGTCCTACTGACGTGGACATAGCGTCGCAACAATGACAGAAAAATGTGTTTTGAGAAAAAGGACCTTGACATTGCATTCTCCCATGTAAGTCTATGGGGGAACATTGAATCAGCGCAATATTTAAACATGTCATTGTGAAGATTAGGCATATTTTTTGTTTCCAGGTGAAAGCTTGTATGTTCTGAGACCAATTTGGCCCAAAACCTGAAAACTGACAAAATTGAGTTTTGCCTGTAGTGTTTCCCCTTAATCTTGAGATTTAAAGTAAATACTATGTGCAATACATATTTCACCTTAGTTCATTTTTGCTGACAGAGAAAACACTGAATATCCTACCAGTGTTTTTGCCTCATATATGTGCACCCTTTAATTATATAGATATTAACCATAACCAGGGTCAAAACATCTGTGTGTTTTTACTGTTTAAAGCCACCTCAATTTTAATTACTGGACTTGGGATTGTATCATCAAAACCACTGCGATTTCTGGGATTCCTGGTGCAACCCATAGTAATAAACCAATGATTTTGAATTATAAAACGCTCATTATTGTTGATATAAAAGCATGTGCACGCTACAATAACATGGTTTGCACTTTTCTATATTGATTCTAGTCTTTGGGCGATGTTTGCTAGAAGCCCCCTAACATTGATTTTCATTGTAACATTCAATTTAAAGCCTTCAATCTTAAACGCTCTACACTCAAGGCAACACTAGTAAGAACCACTTTTGATCCGTGACTTCTCGGCGTAGTATCCTCTAGCTAAGGCATGTATTTCCGTGCAGGTTTTGCTGAGAAGTGAAGATGTCGGCCCCACTGTCAGTGCTGATCACGTTTTCCGTGGTTCTGCTGTGTCTCGGGGAAAAGCCCGTGGAAGACGTCATCAAGCCAAGTGAGTATTTGAATATTCCAAAATAAACTCTTCCCTTATGAGTGTGTGGCTTCACAAACACGACACAGTGCCAAGTCCTGGGAGGGATCACGCAAACAGTCGTTGATAATGTGCGTTGCCTGAAGTGGAATAATGCAGTCGAAGTGTTTGCGCTGCACCCGTTGTCGTATCATGTCAAGAGCGGTTTCCTCCATGTGGACAAACTTGTAATTGTGAACATACCTGCACTAATGGCACACAAAACCTGTTTGGCGTGGATGATATGACGCCTCAACGATAACAAGAACAACTTTCCAGACCACGTAGACTCCGACGTAATCTCTAATCCTTCCACTCAACAGTGTCGGTTTGGGAACACCATATGCCGCAGGGACATGGAATTTATCATATTAATGGCAAAAGCTCAGGATAATGTGACTTCAAATGGGTAATCCGGTGAAGAAAAACAAGTTGCTCTGTGGATCTTTTCTTGTTTTTTCTGTATTCTACGAACGAAAAGGACTAGAGTGGACCTAAAAAGAATCAAAGCGCCGAGGAACACGTCTCGTCCGTTTGGCCAAAAGAAACACTTAGGATATAATGTTACACAAAAGCAAACACTCAGCACAGTTTTCCCTTATTAACGGGTGCTCCACAGTTGCTGAAGCGCGCATAGGACCTGCATTGTATTTGGTGTGGCAGTATACACAATGACTTCATGATGCCTGTGTCTGCCTGGGTGAAGTGACTCACTGTGTGTCATTGAGCTAGATGTATGGGGGCAGCTGTCAGTGGTCACATGACAGAACTGTGTGGTTTGTCAAAGGCTTTACCGTCGTCATTTACTGCACTTTAAACGGTGTCCAACGCAACAAATCATGCCCCATGGGTGTATTAATTATACCCCTAACCAGAGATGTTATTCAGTTGTGATTTGCAATAATTCAGTCCTGTTTTTTTTCCATCTCATTTATGACCATTTGAGTGAGCCTTAATATTTTTCCGCTCTCAAACGCTATGCTCACTCCAAGATACGCCGGTACATCATCATGATCCATGTTGTTCCTCACATGTTTTCAAAAAGAGAGTTCATTCTTTATTTTGTACAGACACAATAAATATATTATATATTCATTTCAAAGAAAAAAAAAAAAAAAAATAGTGTGATTCAGGCATTTTAGTACTTTAGGCGCACACTTAAGACAAGATATGTAATAAAACATCAATAAATGCATGCTTTTACCAGGATGTTCAGCACCAAACATCTTTAAAAACAACAACAACAGCAAGTGCATGCAAAAATTCAAACCTTTTCCTGCAAACTATTATTAAAAAGATAATGTTATTTTCAAATAATATTGAGACACTGTTCGGTTTAACCTTCAGTTTAGATCTGAAATATTTCCAAGTACCCCTGAGATGCTCTTTTATGTGTCCTTTATTTCCAGTCAAGATCATTTTTTATAATGCTTCCCATTGTGTTCCCATTGTGTTCCCATCATTTGTTTCCCCTATTACTTTAATAGCAACTCCTAAAGGTATTTTGTTGCAAAGGTCCACATGACATAATGTCTGGAACCTCTTATCCCCATATCATTCACAGTAGAAGAACACACTTGGTCCTATCTGTAAAATGGGATTTGTTTCTTGGGAAAGGCTGCTGTGCGTCATTGGTGACAGGCTGGGCTTCGGCCCAGTGGCACAGAGGGAGGGTGTGGATGTTGCTTTAGGGTTGTTGACTAATAACTTTCCACGATTCTTCAACAGCCACTTAATTGTGGAGGACTTTATTTTTCCTGCTCCGGGAACTGCATTTAAGTGCCTAAAATTAACTTCATTTCAAAGTCTTGAGTGGCATTAAATATTTCTGGTTGATTGTGGCATTCTCTTGACTAGAGATAAGAAGGAGGTTGGATTGACGCACCGGCCACATTTAAAGTGGGCATGTAATGCAGAATTGTGCGTCTCAGCACTGATTGTTTAATGGCCTTGGCGGACAGCATTCAGAATTATAAATATGGCCATGGTTAAGCACTCATTTTTCAGGCCATTCATATATTCATTCATTTGCTTGCTTGAAGTCATTGAAGTATCCCAGAAATCCTCTACCTTCCCTTTTAATTCAAATGTAGTTTATTTTTCCAATTGAAAGTGTTCCATTACATCATTTAACAGATTAAAATAGGTTGGAAGGTAAGCACTCATTTTTTTAATGGCATGCTAACAAATCAATGCGGCGTATAACGGTCAGAACAGGTCTTTTAAGGGCTTCATAAAATTAGATACACTTTTGCATTCTATCTATTACAAACAAAATCCAGAAAATCCAAATCAAAGCCCTTCAGCTGTTGAAGAAGAAATGGCCAGAATAAACAGACTTACTCAAAACTTAAACGTTTAGTTGGCACGTGATGACATTTGAACAAATAAATTGTATTTAGCCTTGATTTCTGGGCTGTTTTGCTTTAAGGAACATTACATTTCCTAATCCATGTTACTCTTGTCCTGACAGAAAAGACGCAGTTGCTTGGAGGGTGGTTTGAGAGGAGCCCAGACTCAAAGGAGGTTCAGGATGCAGTGCAGTACTCTATTAAGATGTACAACTCCCACTCTAAGGGCAAGAGGCTGTTCCGATTGGACTCAATCACCACAGTACAAAGTCAGGTACGTCTTTATAAATACTGAAAACACAAAGCAACAAACAGTAAGTTGTCTTGTCAGGATGTTCATGGAGCTCAGCGGTGACCGTCCAGCTCAAAAACTAGCTCAGGAAGAACATGTTTGATTAACGTATTCCATAGATTTGTCAAAAAACGAATAATTTATGGTAAAAAAATATATATTTTCCTATGACTGCGTATCAACAAAACATGTGCTTCTGCCATATCTTTTGTGATATAGCACAATGCTTGTCTTTGCTCTTTACTGTAGGTGACAAACGTTGTCAACTTCAAGATTAAAGCCATATTGGGAAAAACCAAGTGTTCCAAAGCCGAAAACCATGACTTGGAGCACTGTGAGCTGGAGAAGAAGGTATAATTGTCAGTTGTCATTATTGCATATAAATGAGTTGGTTGTATAACATGTCTGGGTTTCGACAGCGCATGGATTGCCAGTTTGTGGTTGCCTTCAACCATAGCAACAAAAAGCACGAGATGAAGAGCCGGAAATGTACGAAAATGGTCAAGCCTAAAGCCTAATCTCTCCTTTTACTTCATACTCCCCATGTGTTTGAGTTTATAAGCCTGGTCAATTTTTGATACAGTTTTTGTTCCTTTTCTTCAATAAACAACTTTCCCAAAAAACATTTGGCTGTTGATAATTTATTGTAAATGGTTTCTCCTCAAGTTGTGTCAGAAGTCACAACACATAATCCCACACCAAAGATAAGGTCATAGAAAGAGAAAACTGTATGCTACACAGAATGGAAGCAATAACCTAAACGGAAGCCTGCATCTTTTATGAAATACCTCTGGAAGAAGGAGTTTGCATTATGAAACCAATCCGAGAAATTGAAATGTTGATTTTGATACCCACTTTGAGGAACAATCATTTTCTTGATGTGTTCTTGATACGATGAGTTCATGAATCGTTCTCAGCTCATGTGGCAGTGGAACCGACCATCAATTTAATGATGCCAAGCTACGACCCAAATAAAAACATATTTTCCCATCCAATGCTTAAATCATTGATTCAAGCATTGAGCTGATCATTTAACAGACTCAGGTTGTGAGTCTGTTAAATGAGAGAGATTATGGTTTACTTCCAATTCACAGACAGGACGTTCATGGTGAGTGTGGATACTTGCTCCTCTAAGGTGCATGGAATTACATGTGGTGTGCCCCAGGGTTCAATTTTAGGCCCAGTGCTTTTTAATCTGTATATGCTCCCTCTTGGTGATGTCATCAGGAGACACGGGGTCAATTTTCACAGTTATGCTGACGATACACAGTTATACATCTCCATGTCTCCAGATGACACCGGGCCAAAAGATGCACTTTTTAACTGCATTTTAGATATCAAATTCTGGATGGCAGAAAACTTTCTCCAGCTTAACCAGGACAAAACTGAAATGTTAATCATCGGCCCTGAGAGAGAGACTTTTTCCAAAACTACAGTCACTGTCTCTTCCTCACAGGTGAAGAACCTGGGTGTGATCTTTGACTCTGAGCTGGCGTTTATTCCACACATTAAGAATATTACAAAGATATGTTTTTACCATCTAAAGAACATAGCCAGAGTCCGCCCCATTCTCTCTCGGGCCAACACGGAGACGCTCATGCATGCTTTTATCACCAGTTGCATCGACTACTGTAATGCCCTGCTTTCTGGTCTTCCCAAAAAGAGGATCTCAGGTCTACAACTTTTACAAAATTCGGCAGCTCCTGTCATGATGAAGACCAGGAGGCGGGACCACATTACACCGGTTTTAGAATCGCTGCATTGGCTCCCCGTGTGTTTCAGGATCGATTTTAAGGTTCTTTTAATGCTTTTTAGATGTCTTTATGGTCTTGGTCCTTCTTATCTGTCAGAACTGCTTTTACCTTACGAACCTTCACGGCCCCTTCGCTCCTCCGGCAGGGGTCTCCTAGTTATTCCTAAAGTCACCAAAAAGACTCATGGTGAGGCGTCTTTCCAATATTACGGCCCTCGCCTCTGGAACGACCTGAGGAGGAGCTCAGGGCTGCAGAGAACGTTCATGTTTTTAAACCACCTTTTTAGCTTAGCCTTTAACTGACTAATCTATTTATTTAATCCTAATATATAAAATATATATATGGGAGGTTGTCCCAGGCGCATTGTTTGAAATGTTGTAATCTGTAAAGCACTTTGTGATACCTTTCCGTATGAAAAGCGCTTTATAAATAAAGTTTGATTGATTGATTGATTGATTGATTGATTGATTGATTGATTGAGTGTGATGGGCTCCAACCCCTTTCCAAATGTTTCCCCGGAGACCTTTCTGCTTTATTTTACTTAACAATTATCTGTCTCCCTTCTGAGAAATTTGGTTTCGACGTGTGATCAGCTGCACGTCAGGACATCACACAAACTGCTGCACAATACAAGAGACACACAGTAGTACACATAAGTTGCAAAAAGTCTTTAATGTGCAATTTGTGTCAATTACATCAGCGTTCTCTGCTCCCTCTACACTCACTCGTGCACACGTACGTACGCCCCACACTCACCTCTGGTCATGTAACAGCTTCACTGAAACTGGGACAAAAGAATGTAGGTTTTGTATGTACACAGATGCTCCTGGTCTGTCGAGATTCCCAAAGCAGCTGGTGGTTTCGTATTTGAGGACTGACTCGATTGTAAAGATTAGGATGATGTTCCGATAGGCACCGAACAGTCTTAGCTTGATACTGTATGTCAAATGTTATTATGCCGAATAAAAACAACTAATGTATATTATACGTGCATTTTCTCTGTACAATGATTTAGGGATGAACACAATCTGCAGACATTTGGACTGTTGTTTTGTAAAAGCTGCTTTTAAACAAAAATGATTGAATGGTTTTTACATTACGTACAATGTTATATTTAAGATGTGACTGAAATCCCTGTTTCAAACTCCAATATATTTTTGAATCCTGAAAGAAAGTCTTAGTTATGTGCAGTCAGTGGAACAGTGAGATCACTGGCTGAGGTTGCCTTGTGGGAATAGGACTTTTCCGTGAACACATTTCCACCACGGCCATTTTTTTTTTCTTCTCAAATATCACACACATAGCAAAAGATATTCCAACTGAAGCAATGTTAAATAAAGCACTTTAAAAACTACCCATTAAAAAAAACTAGTTACAAAACCACATTCAAATATTATTGTCCACATGATCCTGTCTTTGCCATCTCTCAGGGAAAAAATGTGTGTGTCTTTTAATCTCTTTCCTCGATCCTCACAGCGAAGTATCAGACGCTGGTCTCGATGTGAGGAGACACTTTGCAGTTCAGAACATTGGACAGGAGTCTGTGCTGATGATGGTACCTGGAACACAACCAAGACTGAGATAGACCACACTGGCTCCACCACCTGGTTTAAACACGCTATTGCAATTATTATCAAGCGTCCTTTCTTCATATGCATTCTTACAGAGAACAGTACTTGTATGCAGTTTCAGGGCACTGTGCGCATGTGGGAAAAGTGTTTCGTCCTGTATTGTACTTTGGGCAGTGCCATTAAAGGTGATCTGATATCCCGTGGCAATGTTGTAAATTGACAAGACAAAGTTTTGTAATGTATTGTAATAGTCAAAATTGACCTCTTGCAGAAACCCCACCCCCTTTCAGAAATGTTAGCTACTAGTTCCGGGAGAAGTGTGTGTTAGTGGCACTTTTTGATGCATTACCTGTGTGATATCCTCCAGATTGAGGCAAAATGGGTTTCAATGTGCAGTAGAAGAACTATATTCAAAATGTGTGTTGAAGCGGACACTACTTCTAGACCAAATATATAATATCAGAAATTATCCCTGGAGCTACCTGAAATGCAAACAGCACAGCGACCACTCAGACTTAAGCCCACTGTGCCCTACAACCGAGTGTAACTTATACGGCCAGTCTGAGGTAGGCGTAAGTTGCAGATTTAGCATGAGATGTGCGGAAAGCGGCTCACATAAGCCTGACAAGACGGCCTCATACCGCATGGTGCCAGATATTCCATGTTTTTGTTATTCGGTTTTGAAAGGGAAGAAACAGGCCCCCGCTCCATCTATTTCTATGGGAGGATATCCAGGAGATGTCTGGTAGCAACGGTCAGGGGCATCAAACTGCTGGGGTAAAGAGTAGCCAGGGCCCAGAGCAGGGTAGGGGCCCTCAGAAGTGCTCCTATAAAAGCGTTCTGTATTGCACTTTCTAAATGCAGAATTTGGTGCTTTACCCCTGGCAACGGTTGCTGTGAGGTATGATTGGACAATGACCATTTTTGGGGCAGGGTTTTGCGAAAGGTCAGTGGATCAGCTGCAACAGTCATTGGTGGCTATTATGAAAATTGCTTACATTGGTTTTAGCAGTATAAATTTGTAATGCTTAGCTAGTGAAGAGAAGTGATGAATAGGGAATATGTGCAAAATCACACAAAAGATCATATTTTGCTCCAAACTTTGACAATATCATCATTGACCAACAAAATTTGGGAACACTTTATATTAAGATATACTGTGTTGTGAAGCACTTTGTGGCCTTTGTCTGTGAAAGATTACTTACTTACAACTACTTACTAAGTATTAATAAACTATTACTAAGCATGAACAATTAACAGACCATGAATAATACTGTATGCTAGACAGTGTTAATTTCGTCGACTAAAATATTTAGTCTTAATTTTAGTCAAAGTGTTATTTTTGCCGACTAAAACTGGACTAAAACTAAATTAAAAGTTTCTTGTGAGACTAAAACTATGACTAAAATGTCCAGATATTTTAGTCGACTAAAACAAGACTAAATAAAAATGAAAGGGAGAGACTAAAATCAGCCAAACTTCTATTGACCGTCTGAAAGAGCCTCAGATCATGTAAATTCTCTGCCAAAGGATCAGCTCTGAGCTTTGTTCATGTGGAGCAGCTCCATGAAGCAGAGGAACAAGATAAAATATGATTATAATGAATATTATCAATGCAAAGTCGAGTAAATTCGTCTTAAATTTAGTCGACTAAATTTACTTGCAATTTTAGTCGACTAAAACTAGACTAAAATTGAAGATATTTGTTTGACTAAAGCTAGACTAAAATCGAATTACATTTTTGTCAAAAGACTAAGACTAAAACTAAATTAAAATATGTTGTCAAAATTAACAATGATGCTAGAGTAGAATAAACTACTTATTATATTATTATCTATTAACATACTAATAGGCCATGAACAATATCCCTACTCTAACCTTAACCTTAACCCTAAACTTAAACAGATTACAAATGCTAATTAATACCATAATGCTTAACAAGTACATATATAAAGCGAAACCCAAAAGTTCACTACATTTGTATAGCTTCACCAGGACAGCTCATACGACAATGTAGTAAATAGTACTTACTTGCTGATGACCCTCTGTATCTCTTTGCTCTCCTCTTCTCTCAGCTTTAGGAGGACCTGCTCCAGAATAGGAAGCTCGAGATTTAGGTACTGAGCAACCTGTTCACAAAAAATTAACAAATGAAAATACAAATCAATTTTTCAAACACTAGTACATTTTTAGACTGATACATCAAAATATTAATCTTTGTGAGAAAAATATATATCATTGATTCAATATTTGTAATGACATGAAGATTATACTGAGTAACTTTGTGGTTTCGCAGTAACCCAACACGTACATCATTGCTGACTTCCTCCTCCTCTCTGTCCATCAGAAAGACCTTCATGATGTCCTCTGATGGGCCCTGGAGGATGCGCTCCCACAGCGGCTGGTCTCTGTTGCACAGCTTCCTCTTTTCTAAAATGATGCACACACAGTCAGTATCAAAACTGGTCATTCAAAGGAACCATGTTTTACACAGGATGTAAAACAGGCTGATGAGGTGGCCCTCTACTGGTCAAAGTGAGTAATAGAGTACGTTTTAAAGTCTGGTGAAACTGTGTGATCGGGGCACTTAAATCACAGTTAACTATTGGGAATTGTGTGACATATCATGTATATAAACTGTTCCCTTGTCAAAACCATACAGTTTTTCAGTTTGTTGAGTTTCTTCACCCACTGTGTATTCAGTATGTGTTCTGTATTTCCAGGATTTTGAGTTTTTAAAAGACTTTATTAAAGCCCATAATCCTGTGTGTGAGTGTGTCATTGATTCCTAGTGTGTCATTAGCCAAAAGGTTAAGCCTGTATTCACTGTTTTATAGATAGGATCCACGTCTATGTCACTATTTTTATACATGGCCTTATAGTTTTAAAGTCTACAGTTTTCAAAGGTTTCCATTTACAGTGTCTACCCAGTTTAATTTTTCAGGTTCAATATTTCAATATCCCAAAAGTGATTTATCACCAAGAAACAGAGCCAGAAAGGCTTTCGTATGAGATGATGTCTTTCTAAGTCTAAATTAAACAAGTCCACTTTCATTTTAATTCATAAATTCATATTGTTACCTCCACTCTGGTGAACACAGTACAAGGCGAATTCTTCAGGATCGTTCTCTATCTGCAAAAGAAAAAGTATGTATTAATCAGCATAAATACATGTTTAATCATTTAATTTTACATTTCTTTCAGTATTTCTTTTTACCTTGAACTTGTGCAGTAACTGTTCTATGACCTGATGTGTCGACATTCTGCTGGTTATCCGGACCTTTGTTGATGCTCCGTGGGTGGGAGTGAAAATAGATGTCTAGAGGCAAACAAATTGGTATTATTGTTGTTGTAAGTTAAGCTATTGGGACCAGCTGTGGCCAAGTTGTTAAATAAAAGGTACCTTATAATTATAAAAGTGCCCATTGATAGAAAATCGGTGCTGTCGTTCCTCCTCTCTTTGCGCTGCTGTTTTGGCCTTTCTCCTCATTTTGACCAATGACGCGTCGCTCTGGCACCGGACCAGGTTTGACTCCGCCTCCTGCTCTGTGTTCTTGTGTCTCATTGGACGCAGTGTGGTCGTCTCATAAGGAATCGGAGCTTTAAAACGTGAAAACAGAAAACAAAAACTTAACAATTGATCAAGCACGCAGGTTTCCAGTTTCCATTTTTAGGGATTAACTTCTAAACTTTTTTGTGTTGATAAAACTGTATAATCCAGTGTTGCATTAAATGGCGAGATCTCCCATTAGAAACCTCATACCACATACGTTCAGTAGTGTTGCTCTGGTACAATTTTCTTGCTGATACGAATACCAGTCCGAAACCGTATTGAGTGAATCGGACTTATGCCGGGGTTCCACGCTTCTATTCAGTACGGTTCAGTAGAAGTACTCGGCTTCCCACGCATCTACTCTCATGGATGTGCACGCTGGAATACACATTACTGAAGGAATAACGGAAAACTTTTGTGAGCCGCGGTGAGAACTATGTGGACTTTTGGTGGAGTTTATGGAATTGTTCAGAGGTGCCAAGGCAAACACTAGAGGAAAGAAGCAGCTAAAAACAAGCAATGAAGGTAAACTAAGTGCTAATGTTATGCTAACAGCAGCTAAAGTTGTGCTAACAGCGTCTGAATGCGATCAACGGCAAAGGTGTGAGGGCTGTTCTGTCTTTCGTTGGCCAATCAGAGGCCAGCAGTCTGTTTACATCATGTTAGTATCTAAATCTTGTACCTGGTCAGCCTGGATTGGCTTTGACCTGGGCAGTGGGGACGCTCGCCTAACAGGGACAGGGTAGACCAGGCACTGGGCTGGGTAGGCCTTGCCAATGGAAACATGCCATTGTGGAGTTTTTTTCCGTTTGTTTATTCCTCAAAACCACGGCTGCTTCCCATTCTTCTATGAATCAAATGCAAACTCCTATAGATTCTACAATTGTTGGTGTTGTTCTTGGTCTATATAAGACAACACTTCACCTGACCATATTTTTTCTTCCTCCGACAAGGCATGAAGCATATTTTCTGGACGAATGTTAAACCATTTCACCTGGTGGAACGTTGCTGATGATGATGTCTGGTGTCTCTGCATTCTCATCAATCTGGTGCAAGTCAGAATATTCTCCCCATCGGGTCATGCCTCTGAAATCCCCAAAAGAAGTTGTCACCTTAAGAACTTAAGAAAAATAAAAAACCTCCTTAAGCTTTACCTCACCTCTTGCTCTCCAGTGGGCTGACAGGGATGCTGATCTCTGGGGTGATGAGAGGAGACGGCGGGGTCTGTTTGTCGTCCTGTATCTGCAGTCTGATGGGCATGGTCACTCCCCATGAGATGTTTAGAAAGCCCTCCACTGTCACCTCCCCATCCCTGTCCTGCTACACATACACCAGAACACAATTCACAAAAAACATAACGCTTTAATGCTTTTTGGGGATACTACTACTACACTACAGGCAAAACTATTTATTTTTTTCAGTTTTCAGGTTTTGGGCCAAATTGGTCTCTGAACACATAAGTTTTCACACGGAAACAAAAAATATACCTAATCTTCACAATGACATGTTTAAATATTGCACTGATTCAATGTTTGCCCATAGACTTATATGGGACAATGCAATTTCAAGGGCCTTTTTCTCAAAACACATTTTTCCGTCATTGTGGCGACACTATGTCCACGTCAGTCAGACCAAAAGACTTCAAATTTTCCAGCCTTGGACTGAACAATATTTGGAAGATTTTTTCAGAGGGATTTTTTATTATCTAATCCCTAGCCTGATTTATTGAGTTTTGAATGTTAAAAAATAAGGCGAAAATAAAATTTGTACACATTATTCCACTAAAAAACAGATTTTTTTTTTATTTACCATAAATTTGAATGTAGCTCTATCCATTATTCAGATTTAGTCGCCGAAAAGATGTGAAATATGGGGCATTTTTAGGCATAAAACACCTTGTTCTTATATGAAAAGGTACAATGACAGAAAACTTGCAATGTATTTTTTTCTCACATTCATGCCAGTGATCTACAGCAAAAGTTTCAAATTGATGTCTGTAATTTTTTTTTTTTCCCAATTCACCTGCAGTGTCTCGCCTTAATCTGTCACTCTTCATCCCTCACAAATAATAGTGTGATAATTGATATGGAAACTTGGACACCCATGTGAGCACAAGACATCAATGTTTAGTTGAAAAATCATCCAAAATCAGCAGACACTCTTTATCAAAGATGCGTCACACCGGGAGGAATACAAATCACCTCAGACCATAAGTTCACACACATACATGCCCTCTGAGAGATCAGCCCAAATACAACCTCTACTTCAATCATTCAAAACAAAAGCATTTGTCTGTTTGAATTGCAGAGTGTTGGTTGTTTGCTTTTTGGTTTGTTGTTTTTTCTGTAATGTAAGAAGCTGTGACTCTGAGCATGATGCGCTGTACCCAAAAATAAAATTCCATCAAGCCTACTGAGGGTTATAATACTTGAGCTGTGTGCCACATGTTTATATATATATATATAGCTACTAGCTAGTTGTAGAGTTCTATAGTAAACTGCAGACTTTTCTTCTATTTACATTAGTTAACAAAGGTGTCAAACAGTGTCATCTTCAAGCAGAAAGTTGGCGATTCTATCCCAGGTCTGGTGTGTGTAGCATCGTTTTCACTCTGGCACTGGTTATATTAACAATAATAATGCTTTTATTTTAAATAGCGCTTTTCTGGACACCCAAGGATGCTTTACATTGTATTATTCATTCACTCCATACTTAATGGTGGTAAGCCACTATTGTAGCCACAGCTGCCCTTGGGTGGACTGCCAGAAGCGAGGCTACCAATCAGTGCAATCGGCCCCTCCGACGACCACCAACAACTCACTCACTCACTACATTCACTCAGGCCTCCTGGTGTCTCCCATCCAAGTACCAACCAGGCGTTGCCCTGCTTAGCTTCAGAGATATGACGGGATCGGGCATAGCAAAGGCGTTGTGGTTAGTTGGACCCAAAGGGGCCCCCGACCGGAGTGCTTTTTTGGTCAGAGTGAATCCAACAGCAGCACTTTGGGCTAAACTAAACAGCTGAAACTGGAATCTGAGTAGCTCCTCTTGCACTCTGGAGCGGGTGTGGTGGGAAGGCGGCTGACGTCAAACCAGTTTTGCCTTCATTCCTCTTTTTGGAGCGAATAAAGGGCTTTGTTTTAATGAACTCAGTATGACAGGACGTTTGGATAACTATTCTGACAAGCAAAAATGTATCAGCTTTATATCATATCAAGGTATGTCTCTCTCTCTTGCCTGTCTCTTCTGCCTGCTGGAGTAAAGCTTTCCTTTCCATGTGCCCATTAAAGTGCATTGCTCCTCGGTCCTGCAGCCTCATTGTATTTATCCACGAGAGAGAAGTGACCACTGCGTGACATCAGGACAGCACATTCTCTGATTCTCCGATTCTCTTGTTTACGTGGCTGATGACGATGGCCTTTGGAGCGGGAGTGGCCTATGCGAATGCGACTGAACTTTGAAGTCCAGCATATACAGATGAAACTGGTCTCGGTCACAAAGCGCTCCGACTTGTGTGACCATACTTGCAAACGTATGGTATTGTTTTGTAAATCTAGCTCTATGACTTGAAAAGATCAGCAGCCTCATGAATGTCATACCTGAGAGTAGGTGAGATGTAGCTGAGCCTGGTCTTTCAGGAACCAGTTGTAGGTGTTTATCAGAGACAGGAATTCTGATCTGAAACGAAAGCAACGCAAACTTCAAGTTTGTCTGTGAACAACGACTCTACCTTTCTTCAAATCAAATAATAGTTTTACAAACACACCAGTGGAATTTTATGACCACAGCCTTTACAAGAAAAACTTTACAGCCTTTTTAAGTAGCATGTTTAAGAGCTGGAAAGATGGTGTCTAGGCCTATATTAATTCTGTCTGTACCACAAAAAGAAACTGCAATAAAATGTTATACGACCATGATGCAGTAGCTCTTTTAGCTCACAAGCTGATCCCAGAAAAAAACATGCGGTAAAAGAAAACAGACCAAATGTAAACCAACAAGAAACCTTATGCCTTATCACCAAATGTTGAATTATTAGATTTGAAGGGGAGACACTACAGGCAAAACTCAATTTTTTCAGTTTTCAGGTTTTGGGCCAAATTGCTCTCTGAACATATAAGCTTTCACCTGGAAACAGAAAATATGCCGAATCTTCGCAATAACATGTTTAAATATTGCGCTGATTCAATGTTCCCCCATAGACTTATATGGGAGAATGCAATTTCAAGGGTCTTTTTCTCAAAACACATTTTTCTGTCATTGTGGCGACACTATGTCCACGTCAGTCGGACCTAAACACTTCAAATTTTCCAGCCTTGGACTGAACAATATTTGGAAGATTTTTTCAGAGGGATTTTTTATTATTTAATCCGTAGCCCCATTTATTGAGTTTTGAATGTCAAAAAATAAGGCGAAAATTACATTTTTACAAATTTTTCCACTAAAAAACAGCTTGTTTTAAAACTAAACAAGAAATCCTAAATCCCCGCTGAAAAAGTCTTGGCAACTCATTCATCAATAAAATGAAACCATAAATTTGAATGTAGCTCTATCCATTATTCAGATTTTGCCGCCGAAAAGATGGGAAATTTGGGGCATTTTTAGGCATAAAACACTTTGTTCTTATATGAAAAGATAAAATGACAGAAAACTTGCAATGTATTTTTTTCTCACATTCATGCCAGTGATCGACAGCAAAAGTTTCAAAGTGATATCTGTAAATTTACATTTTTTCCCTATTCACCTGCAGTGTCTCGCCTTAAATACATATAAACATACAAACATATTGTGCTTTTTTGGAAAGACTGTATAGACATTTATTTTTGTTCTTGCGTATTTCTTTGTAAAGTCGCCTCGCTTTAACCTTTTTACCGCTACCTTAAAGTTTTGAAGGAATTAAGGCATGTTCATGAGCCTTAGAGAATTAAAAATCTCTCAGTTGAATAACTCAGAGTCTCCAATTACAATGAAACTACAAAAGGCCATGGTTTCTAGAAAGCACTATGATGCATCTGCGTGTTTGCACTACTTAGTACTTCAATGTTGTGATTGTCAACCTTCATGATGACTAACCTGGTCAGAGTCCTCCCATCTCCTGTGTGGATCACCGACTGCAATGCGCTCTCACTCATCTCAGCTTACATCTGCTCCTGTAGACAAACACACAGCAAAGCAACACATTACCTCAAGCACACGTACAAAGCATTACTTCAGTTTTCATAATTTGGGACTTTGTTGCACTGTAAATACATCCCAGAGCACCACAAGACTGTTATTCTTACCCGCGTTGTTTCTTTGCCTGCTTCGTAGTTCTTCTTCTCTTTGAAATGTGTTATAAATATCCCCTCTGTCTCTCTCTCTACTGCGCTGCAAGCACTGTCTTTCACTTTCTTTCTTTCTTTCTTTTTTCCCCACTTGTCTCCTGGAGATTTAATAACAGCGCTCCACCCAGTAACCAGTGATGACAGTCCCAGCGCTTGTTTACTCTTGGGTTACAGACCAAAGCGAGCGCATGTGCACAGTTGGAGTACGCCATGGAGTTTTCCCTTTCATTTTCATTCTTCAAGGATAAATTCTCCAGAACGCTTTCCCAGCTCGAGCTCCCGAGTTGGTCCGTGCACCGCGATACTGTGTCTAAGCCTGTTTGCAGCCACAGGAACTATCTCAGGTATTCGCAGTTGTCAGTCAAAGCCACGCCTCAGAATGTGCATTTACAGGAACAAAGGGTAGTAAAGCAAGTGTATGCCTTCCTAAATAACATGCTAGCAGAGAAGTAATAGCATGGTACCTAACGGCATCCGTTTAAGGTGCAGTGAGAATATGTGAATTCCCCTCATTTCATTCAGCGAGATGGGGCTGGGACAATACAGTATATGATTTCATGATGTATCACATATTAAGCTGAAAAACCAGTACCACATACTTTCACTGCAGCCTTTAATGGGGCCAAAGTGCTCCACTGCTTCCACTGTCGATAAGGGGCAAGAGTGGCTTTGTATTCTGCCAGGGCAGGACAGGACAGCTCTGTAGGTGCACACCTAACCACACTATTTCACTTGACATTTGGTTCATGACTTTTGCTTTTTATTCTATCGCATTCCAGATTGTGTTCTATTAATGAGTTGTATAAATGTGCTGGTTTGTAACCAATGTGGGGGGGGGGGCTGCATCATAATATGTCTCCACTTTATGGATCAAGATCAGAGAAGCAGCAGGACTTTGTGGCTGCAAATGAGACCTAATGACTCTCAGTTTCACCCCAGCCCAGGTCATTTGGCATGGTGGCACAGCGGTTAGCGCTCGTGCTTCACAGCGAGAGGGTTTCAATCTGCGGCCGGACGTGGCCTTTGTGTGTGGAGTTTGCGTATTCTCCCTGAGTCTGCGTAGATTTCCTCCGGGTACTCTGGTTTCCTCTACCACTACAAACATGTACAATAGTCCAGAATGAATGCAGTGTATCTGTGAATGGGAGGTGGCGACAGTTGTGGCTACAATAGTAGCTTATCACTGCTGAGTATGATGTACTGACTATAGCGTGGCGCTTTGAGAAGTTTAAGTAATTATTCAAAATGAGTGAATTTGTTGTTTGTAATTAAATAAGAAATGGGTGTTTTATGGCAGTCCTGCTCCCTCTTTTAGGGAGAGACAGAGCTTAAATAGTCCTCTATCTTAGTCTTATTTCTGGAACCAACAACAAGAAGAAGCTTCTGAAGATTTAAGCGAACTGTCCACAACACAATAAACCCAGTCCAGTGTCCACTGTCCAGGCCATGTACACAATGCAAAGTCAATGCATAGGGCCAAGAGGCATATAACAAAGTCCCTTACACATGCATGGATCAAACACAATACAAGTCCAAGTTTTTGATAAGAAAACTGACTTATATATAAAGACCCTTAAAGAATAATTGTTGTCATGTTAAGCCTTTTCCTGATGTGTTTTTCATCCTGTGCATTTGCCTTGTTGACTTTTCAAGTTACAAAACCCTGAATGTTGACCCCCTGCAGCTCTTCCCAGTGCAGATTTCAGCTCTGCAGTCTCACGCCTTGACTTGTGTTTTAACATTGCTTAAAGTGATTGCATCAGTCGTGTCTGACGTGTGTCTCTGCAGCGAAGTCTCTGTGCACGCTGTGTGTCAAGCTCGGGTCAATAGAACGAGACCTGCTGAACTACGGTCAACAGCTCTATGTCAACAGGGCGACTGCAGGTTTACACGAGGAACTGCACAGTCACTGTAGCCACCATTAGTCAGCACTGAGACAAACATGAAAAGATTAAATATATTGTAATTATCAGCCAAGATCCACAACTATGTTAACTACTAACAGCTATTACTACTTCCACTAGTAATAAACCACAAACTGTTTCTGCTGTTACTTCCAGATTCGGTTGGTAGTACACAGTTACAAGTATGATGTACGAGAGCAACTTTTTAAATTGTTTGTTTCCCATCATTTACGTCACTACTGAAACATAAATCAGTCTTTTACATCAAACTATTAGGCCTACTCTTCACTCACAGTACAGTACAGTACTCACTACTTCCACTTGGATAAAGTTACTGTTAAGCTACCATTACTCTCACTTAAGTAAAGAATCTACCTACCTAAATACACAGGCCTAATATACAAAGTGTTACTATGTATGATACTAGTGCTGTTCTGTTACTACCACTACTTTTTCTACTAATACTATGACTACTGTTACTACTGTTACTACTGCTCAGAGGTGAGTAGAGTAGCCAAAATATTTACTGAAGTAAATGGAACGTTCCTTTAAAAACATATTTTTTTACTAAAGTTTAAGTAAAAAGTAGTGGCCCAGATATTGACTCAAGTAAGAGTAAAAACGTACTTTTTGCTTGAGTACCTGAGCGTAAAAGTCGAATTCACGTTTCAGTGCTGACATCAATTATGAGAAACAAAACATGAAATAATGTGAAAATTGTAAACACCATAAAAAAACATATAAAATGCAACATTTGGAAGAAGAAATACGCGTCGAAATCAAGATTTACTCCCAGGGACCTGAGTTACTTTTTTTGTTTTACTTAACTAAGAGTACAGATAGTACATTTTAGCGTTACTCAAGAACAAGTAAAAAGTAGTCTACTGTATAACAAGAAAATACTTACAAAACTAGTTACTTCAAAAAGTTACTGAAGTGCATGTGCTTGAGTAAATGTAACTGAGTACTACCCACCGCGTTACTGCTTACCTGTAACCCAACATATGTACTAATTCTAAGGGCACCTAAGATAGTTTTGCGCTCCCACGTTACACTAGGTATACAAACAGAAAATAAGAGCACCCACCTGTTTGGCTGGTCTTGTAGCTTCACTCCTTTATATCTGCTGAGTGTTGTACATTATGGGTTCATAGGTCCATGTGGTAAAAACAGCTGCTGGTTAATGATTGCAGAACACGTTAGGACAGCTCAGTATGGGCGGGGCCTGCAATACCTGGCACGAGCTGATTCACTGTTGTTGATGGGTGTTTGGAGAAGGTAGTGTGGTGGAGTTGGAGGTGCACTTCCTCAGACGGCCAGCAGACGGAGGCATTGCTTCAGAAAGCTCGGAAATGGAATAGAAGCATGATGTGAAATGTAGTTCTCAGAGCTAGGTTTGGGTTACGGGAGGAGCTGCAGCTGTTTAACCTCTTAACTCCCACCTGAACATGTTTTCTCCTGTTCTCCAAATTCTGCAAATCTAAAAGCTTCTTCAATATAGCGACAAAAAATGAGAAGAAAATGAGGATGTAAATTGACAAAAATTATAAAAATAGAGCGAAAAAGTGACAAAAATCCAACAAAAAAGTGACAAAAAGCCAGCAAAAAAGTAAAAAAAATCCAACAAAAAAGTGACAAAAATCCAGCAAAAAAGTGATAAAAGTGCAGCAAAAAAAAAGACAAAAATCCAGAAAAAAAGTGACAAAAATCCAGCTAGAAAGTGACAAAA
The DNA here is from genome assembly GCF_951799975.1 of Gobius niger. Lineage (NCBI taxonomy): Eukaryota > Metazoa > Chordata > Actinopteri > Gobiiformes > Gobiidae > Gobius > Gobius niger. The sequence continues at coordinate 12,120,340 of NC_136853.1, read as the reverse complement.
ATCCAGCAAAAAAAGATAAAAATCCAGCAAAAAGTGACAAAAATCCAGCAAAAAAAGATAAAAATCCAGCAAAAAAGTGACCAAAATCCAGCAAAAAAGTGACAAAAATCCAGCAAAAAAAAGACAAAAATCCAGCAAAAAAGTGACCAAAATCCAGCAAAAAAGTGACAAAAATCCAGCAAAAAAAGACAAAAATCCAGCAAAAAAGTGACAAAAATCCAGCAAAAAAGTGACCGAAATCCAGCAAAAAAAGACAAAAATCCAGCAAAAAAGTGACCAAAATCCAGCAAAAAAGTGACAAAAATCAAGCAAAAAAAGACAAAAATCCAGCAAAAAAAGAAAAAAATCAGCAAAAAAGTGACAAAAGAGCAGCAAAAAAATGTGACAAAACAGCAACAAAAAAGTGACTATAATCCAGCGAAAAAGTGACCAAAATCCAGCAAAAAAAGACAAAAATCCAGCAAAAAAGTGACCAAAATCCAGCAAAAAAAGACAAAAATCCAGCAAAAAAGTGACAAAAATCAAGCAAAAAAAGACAAAAATCCAGCAAAAAAAGAAAAAAAATCAGCAAAAAAGTGACAAAAGAGCAGCAAAAAAATGTGACAAAACAGCAACAAAAAAGTGACAATAATCCAGCGAAAAAAGACAAAAATCCAGCAAAAAAGTGACAAAAATCCAGCAAAAAAGTGACAAACAATCCAGTAAAAAAGTAAAATCCAGCAAAAAAGTGACAAAAACCAGCAAAAAAAGACAAAAATCCAGCAAAAAAGTGACAAAAAATTCAGCAGAAAGTGACAAAAGAGCAGCAAAAAATGTGACAAAACAGCAACAAAAAGTGACTAAAATCCAGCAAAAAAAGTAACAAAAGTGCCATAAAAAAGTGACAAAAACACACAAGGGAAATAAAAAGTGACGACAATGGCAAAGAGGAGAGAATGCATTTGGTTTTGGTGGGTGGTAAGAGGTTAAGATTGATCTGCATAAAGAGATAGTATTTTTTTTAAAAATACACTCAAAGTCACACACTGTTACTGCAAATTATTCATTTATTCATGCTTTATTATTTTTTTAGACAATTCAAGAGCAACATTTATTAATTTTTTTCTACGCTTTTGAAGTGACACAAAACTCTCACTAGATTATTATTTCCCATCATGTCCTCAACCTGTTTTTTTTTTTTTATCTCAACCAATTTTACTGGGAAAATTTGAGTGTAATATGCTGTCGATGATGACTGTGTAGGATTTAATTCAGCGTCATAGTTAAAGCCTCTACTGTGTGATCTTCAGCCTTTAGTTTATGTACGGTCATTGGTGACTGTACGCAACAGGGAAACACAATAACTACATCCGCTGGCGGCAGAATGGAAGCAGAGTAAATGACGTGAAATGCCATTCCTTTCCCAAAATAAAGCTGAGACACAGAGACATAGGCTGTAGTGACAGGTGACACAAGGGCCTCCTGAACACTGTCCAGTCTGTGTGCGTGGAGCTAATGCTATAACTGAACAACCACGTTTGTTTAGCTAAAGCTATGGGGTCGGTGTAGCCTCTTATTCCACAGGGGACATACAGTATACCAGTCTTAAAGTGCTGTTTGAGCGTTCTTCTTACAACTCTTACAAAATTCAAAAATTAAATAACCTAACACAAAAAAGTCAGGTGCTTAACTTAACATATATTTTAACAATATCATGTAGGTCAGATGTTGTCTCAGTCCTGAGCCGCTGTGACTCTGTGCGCTGCCAACTTGGACTCTGGAGCACCCGGAGGAAACCTACGCAGACACAGGGAGAACATACAAACTCCAACTTCCAGACACTCCCACAGCTTGACATCCTTCATGATGTTGCATGGTGAAAAAAGTGTACGCCTGATGAAGATACCAGCTGATAAGACTGAAGTCCTTCCCACCACCACGCTTGTTAGGTTTAGGTTTATTAGAACATTGCCATAGTAGGATAGAACAACCTGAAATGTGTCAATTACAATAGAAGAAAGACAGCAATAGAAGAAAAAAAAAACGTCTATAAAACAGATTTATAAATCAACATTAAAGCTTGTGGGATAAAAGACATGTCATGTTTTTTGTGTGTTGCTCTTCTTGGCTGCTTATGGTCTTTGGTGCCTGAGCTGGTATCAAATGGAGGGGGTCTGAAGGTCTGAAACTGTCCTTCAGGATATTCTGGAGGGTCTGCAGTGTGGCCATGTCCCACCTCTCACTCAGGGATACCAATAATCCTGCAGTACCTTTTCTGCACCAGTTCCACTGACAGGCTCTTGGAGAGGCCGCCACACACTGGCACAGGTCTGATGAAAGTCAGATAGATCTTTTTGAGGACATCAGAGAGAAGTCTAGCTCTCCTGGCCACACTCAACTAGTATATATCCTGGGGCGTGTTTTAGAAAGCTTGTACCGTACAGTAGCATCCCAGGAGAGGTCAGATAATATCTGGACAGCAAGAGGTTTGAAGGTTGTGACTCTGCTCACCACGGACTTCAGGCGAGGGAGGGCAGGGAATGCAAGTCTCCTGGCACTTCCCAGCATGTGTGGTTAAGATGCAAGTCTTGCCTGGATACCTCCTTGTTTGCCCCTTTTTTGTTTCCTGCAGCTCCTCTTGTGATGCCTCCACTGTGCTGCAGGTGTGAGGGGCACTTGGTGCCTCTTCATTGTTTCAAAGGAATACATTTGTGGATTTGTAGCTCGCAAATGCTACTCAAAGACATTTAGGTCATCAACTAGCAGTTTGTTTACTTCTGAAAAAGGCCAGTAAGTAAAATATCCCAAGACTGTGTAATTCAGGTAATGCAGCTCTAAAGGATTCTCAAAGTTATTTGTGCTGAGTTGTTTTTGTTTTGAGGCCATGTTGTGAAAGGTGCAACATGGCAATCCTTTCTATGATGGAAATCTCTTGGATAACTGAGATCTTGCACAAAACATGCACCAGTGCATTCTCGTTGAACAAGACAAACTCACCCCCTCCCGTACCTGTATTCCGCAGATGCTAGCACGGTGTATCATTCTGGTTTTCTCGGGATCGGCAGCTTACTGTTCGACCCATCAGTGGAGGAGGATGCGGGGAACGTCGGCTTGGTTACTGTTAGGGTCTGGATGTGGGACCGGAGGCATCAGTCATTACATGGAGAACAGCAGCACATGTCTGAGTCTCAAAGGCCTGTCATTAGAAATGGGGAAACTGCAGTACCTGGTAAGTTTAAGGACCTGATTTTTTTTTTTGATAGCAAACAATAAAAGACGAGACCGGGTAGAAGTGCACAAAAGAAAGGTTTATTTACAGAAAAGGTGAAAAAGGCTGACAAAAGATATCTCAATGATGAGCTAAAATGCTAAACTAAAATGTTAGTTGTCCAGACTCATTCCTAACTTTCCAAACAATCGCATCCCAATTCTTCATTTTCAGGCACATTTCATAACTTGCAGGGCCACTTTTCAGGGCCACTTTTACAAAAATACTACAAAACTAGCCTGCAAGTTCATGAAATGGATACAAATACTTTATATTTAGAAGCACAGTGTAATTTCTTTTCAATACGAGAAAAAAAAAAAAAACATGTCCAGTGCCTTTAAGAACCTCCATTAAACTTGGCAGAAGTGTCCCACACCGCTGATGATGTCACACCAATGATGATGATTGCAATGACGGTTATTGGCTGAACAGAAAGAGCTATGAGAATAAAATTGTGTCTTCATAGTTGGCATTAAGTTCTTTATTAGTCATCTGGCTTGTTGTATAAAAATGCACGGAGAAAGCACCACCATTTGTGTCAGATGCAGGATTATAACGCACAGCTTCACAGCTTCTATGCAAACCTCTTGTATGAAACGTTTGAAGCACTCGAGGAGGAATGTTGTTAGGGACTGTGACGGGGTTTGCTTTCAGCCTGAGTGACTGTACACGAGGACAGAGTGCAGCTGCTACTGTCCATCACCCTGTCCATGCACTCACTGTGGACAAGAGCGGCTCCGGCTAGAGCTACATGGCTGTCCACTGGAGACACATCTCGCCGCCGCTACACCGGAATTAACTCGATTTTTCACTGGCAAAATGAAAACGGTTCAAGCTATTTTGGTTGCGGAAGCCCTTGTCCTGTTGTGTGTCATAAATCCAGGTTTCGGTTTGCAAAGAGGTAAGAGATTGAGCTCTTGTTGTGTTGTTAATGTGCTGTGTATTAGGCCGACGTACTTAGAAACAGGCATTATCTGAAGATAGAAGGGGAAAAGTTCAACCTGACTGAGAAGATAAGAAGCATAAGTTTCTCCTTATACTGTGTTTTTCTAAAGCTTTTGTTATCAACTGTTGCCGTTGTACTGCATAAAGAAATAAGATAAAACCATGAATTACAAGGCCAACATGGGCTAATATACGGTAGAGGGATATTTTTCTAAAGCATGCATCTGTTGTGGGTTGCATCAGGACGGCACTTTTGGTGTGATGTGAGATGCACTGGATGAAAAAATACTTCACAAGAAACATACTGCAATTAAGCAGAATGAGGCTGTGAATAATGCAATTATATCTACAGTATGTGTACAGTATACACACTGCAAAAAGTAATTAACTAGATCAGTATAAACATCTCAATTTGAGCACAATAATCCAAATTTTAGTTGTTTTGACGAGTTAAGAAGTTGTTGGGCATTTGTCCCAGATTATTTCACTTGTTCTGAGATGTTTCTGACTCGTTTCGATACATTTCGTCCTCATTTCAGGTCATTTTCTTTGCTAATGGGGTAAGAAAATTGGTCTTGTCTCATTGGCAATTTTACTTTCTTATTTCAAGCAAGATTTACCTTAGAGCTGGTCTGAAATGTCCTCAAACAAGCAAAGCGAACTTGGTCCGATCAGGAAAAGTGTCTAAATGAGTGAAGACCGCTCAAAACAAGATACATTTCCTCAATTCAGGTCATTCAAGCCAATGCTTGATATTCACTTTTTGCAGTGCAGAACCGCTCAAAAGTTTGGAAATACTTTTTTAATGTATGTTTTTTTTTCTTTTACTTCAACACTATTAACATTGTCGTGTTGCTTTGATACTTTACTTTTACTGTACTTTTGACATTGCTCAATGTGCTTCACAGGACTGTTGAAAACCATTTCAGCAAACTCCAAGAATAAAGGGTGGCATTTTTGAAGAATTCGAAATATAAAACATGTTTCGAGTTATTTCACCACTTTCTGTTTCCTACATAATCCCATGAGTTAGTTCATAGTGTGTGTAATAGTCTTGAAAATAAAGAAAAGCTAATACATAAAAAGTGAAAACATGTACATCATCGTTTCGATAATTATGCCACTGAATGCTTGGATAAAGTGTTGTCTTCTTAAGGGAGACACTACAGGCAAAACTAAATTTTTTCAGGTTTCAGGTTTTGGGCCAAATTGGTCTCTGAACATACAAGCTTTCACCCGGAAACAGAAAATATACCTAATCTTCACAATAACATGTTTAAATATTGCGCTGATTCAATGTTCCCCCATAGACTTATATGGGAGAACACAATTTCAAGGTCCTTTTTCTCAAAACACATTTTTCTGTCATTGTGGTGACACTATGTCCACGTCAGTAGGACCCAAAGACTTCAAATTTTCCAGCCTTGGACTGAACAATATTTGGAAGATTTTTTCAGAGGGACTTTTTATTATTGAATCCCTAGCCCGGTTTATTGAGTTTTGAATGTCAAAAAATAAGGCGAAAATTAAATTTTTACACATTTTTCCACTAAAAAACAGCTTATTTTAAAACTAAACAAGAAATCCAAAATCCCCTCTGAAAAAGTCTTGGCAACTCATTTATCAATAGAATGAAACCATAAATTTGAATGTAGCTCTATCCATTATTCAGATCCCGTCGCCGAAAAGATGGGAAATTTGGGGCATGTTTAGGCATGAAACACCTTGTTCTTATATGAAAAGATAAAATGACAGAAAACTTGCAATGTATTTTTTTCTCACATTTATGCCAGTGATCTACAGCAAACGTTTCAAATTGATATCTGTAAATATACATTTTTTTCCCTATTCGCCTGCAGTGTCTCGCCTTAAGGCAATGATAGAACATAAGCCTTTCCCCCCTTATTTCTTTTCAATATAACAGAGTGATCAATGAGTTAATTCTGATTAAGTGCATAAGTGAATACCTGGTTGATACGTACAGGCTTTAGATGGAAAAAAGATGAGTGACTTCCTGGTTGTCTGACTGTGCCGCCATAGATTTTCTGTTAATCACCATCTTCATCATCACCATCATATTTTTGTTGATTTTTTTGTCATTATAACCTCATCTTAGGGAAGGATGCCCTCACTTTGCTGAGCTGTTCGAGGATTTGAGAACAGGACAGGGACGGCAGCTCTCACCTGCTGTGTCCAGTTCACGCAGAGTGCGGGAGGTGTTTATTGGGCTGTGCTGTGTAAATCTGGCTAAACCTATATCCTCTTTACTGCATCCTGTTCGGGAGTACACCCAAGTGCCTGGTAACATGCTTCTGCTGACTCGTTATTTTGTGATACCTCCTGGGGTTGCAAGTCAACTTTCCAGGTGATTGAAGTATGTCAGTACTCGTGGACTCGTCACCTTGAGTCAGTAAAACACTGTCCATGCTTCACGTACCAAATGGTCTCCTGCTCGTCTCTGTGCCTTTTCAAACTGTCTCCGTTCAAACAATGGATGGGCTCTGACAGCTTAGAGCGTGGATGTAGCACACGAATCTGGCCTGTCCCACTGTTTACAATCTGGACTCAAAGGATGGAAAATGCCTGCAGGAGTAAAGCCAAACTTCAAAGAAATCAAAGCCAGTTGGAACCCAGTTGTGGAGCGCTGCAGGTCAAAAAGACGTGTCCCTTTATTCCAATTTACATAAGAAAATAAAAATAAAGCAGTGGCAAAAATGTTTGAGTTTATTTTGAGAAACAAATACCTAAATTAAACATTTATCCAAATCTTTATGAGATGAAAGGCAATAAATGCATTTCATGGTGTTTTTAAGCATTTAATATTTATTTTCTTGTACACTATCCCTGCTACGGTCAGTAGTTTGCACATAGCTGAGGAGCCCCCACTTGCATTTAAAGCAGTACTACTATGTAAGTCATATGCCTCTAGTGGCCATAAGCGCCACTGCAGGTGTCGTAGCATGTTGCGTTTTTTACTCATTGATTGTCCGAGAGAGTAAATACTACGCTGACAGAAAAGACAAAGGGACCGAGGGATATTGTACATCCAATTACCCAATGGAGACATACTTTTTTCACTCAAACTTGGCTGTAAATACTGTTTAAGTGGCGCTAGCCCACAGTTAGCTTTGCCCGTTAGCTTGTTAGCTTCTTCTTCGTGATTCTATAAGTGTGTATTGGTGGCTCCCTTTATAATTACATTTTTCAAAAAGTCCATGAAAAAAAAAATAGGATTTTTTGCTCTTTACATAATACAACTCAAGTCAACAATTACAAAGACTTAAAAGTGTTAATTGCGTCAGTTGACAAAAGTGTATTTTAATGTATTTCCACATAGTACTGCGATATGTTTAATTTAGTTTATTTTTTGTTTATTTAGACTATTGTTACAGCGAGTATTTTTCAATTGCACAGCTTTGCAGACATTTTATGAAAAGTACAAATGTGCAACATGTTATTTTATTTCAGATAATACAAATCTATATGTGATTGACAGCATAGGCGCTTTATTACGTGAGAGTAGATGACAGTATTTAGCCTATAAACAGTTGATTTCATTACTTCATAAAAAAAATAAAAGATTATTGTAAAAAAAAAGAAAGAAAGAAGGAAAAAGGCATTGGATGTGCATATTTTAGATCATCATCATGAAATGAGTTTGAGATATTATACTGATACATGAAACCGTGAGGATTTTTGATAGGATTTGTTTGTGATCCTGGAAAAAAACATGACTCAATCAGCAAATAATGTTAGTGACATTTAAGCAACAAGGCGCCGCACAGCCAGCAGCCAGCACGGACTATCAGATTCACTGACCTCACTGGTGGCCAGTGGACCGGACAATGGACAGTGAACGGGGCCAGAGCATTCAGTAAATGTGCATTGAGACACATGAGACAACGGGGCACACTGGGAACATGAGCCATAATATCACCGACACAAATCAAGATTTATCTAAAGACCGGGGATAAAAACCTTTGTTGTGTGGAGGATGGTTTATGGCGTTGTCCAACTGAAAGTGCCAAAACTAAAAGTAGACCGAAGCATCTGGACCGGGTTTCTGCATTTAAAGCCGTTTCAAAATGATGTCCAGATGTCAGTCGGTTTTATTTGGATGAATTCAGTCTTCCACCCTCAAATGGCATTCAATATGAAGCTTGTCTTTCTCTGTTTTTTAGCCTTATTTAAGCGACTTTCACCACGTTCAAGCTTTCACAGGCATATTTTTATATTTGTATAATTATCGACTGGTCCCTGGTTAGCTAAACATTCACACACTGTGGTAGCCTCAGAGCAATACAGTAAGCCGGCCACAAGAGGTCAGTGTACTTTTTGTGTTGCTAAAAGGGTAAGATACAGAAGGCATTGAACATAAAAAAGTATATATGATTGGTTTCTCTGGCAACTCACAAAACTTAAATTCAAGCCTTCTTCATTGTTGGGAAAAAAGGAATTGAGATTTTTACTTGATCGTAATGTAATTTTTACTATATCCAGCTTATTTTAAACTTATTTCCTGTAACCCTGGTCTCCGTTATCCAAAATAAAAGACACTCTTCCTCCCACCCCCCAACCAAGGGGTTTATGCAGCCTCACTTGTTCCGTATGAGCAAACCAGGTGGCTCCAGTCATTTATATGAGCACTTGAAATGGTATCTACCTTCTTCTCTGTTTTCAAGACTCTCGCCTCATAGCAAGAAGGCCCCGGGGTTGTGTCCGGACCGTGTGGGGCCTTTCTGTGTGCAGTTCCCACTCTCGCCCTCGCACTTACACTCTCGAACACACTCTCACTCAGCTCGGCCTATTGTACATGTTCTTAGGTCTACTGTAGGGGAGCATCTGGAGGAAATCTATGCAGGACAACTCCACACGAAAAGGACGCCGTGCAGCCCAGAGATAGAATCCGGGATCGCTGTGTCTGCATTGGTTTACTAAAACGTGTGCAATATGTTTCCTTCAGGGGCCAAGACTCCCCAGAAAATCTCATTCTGAAATCTTAGTATGACTATTATAATGGTCAAATGTTGTCCTCTCCTTCAGCCCCTCGTATCATCACATTATTGGAGACGGTGGATGTTCTGCTGGACCACAATGCCACGTTCATCTGCGAGGTGGAGTCCCGCCCCTCTGCGGACATCACCTGGACCAAGAACAACCACCAGATTATGTGCGCCACGGCCATGTATCCGTTTGAATGTCAACACATGTGAGCAGGCTTTTATTTTGTTTTTTGTCCCATCAGGTACTACGACCAGCGCTACTTGACCAGAGAGCAAGGTCAAATGCTTGTCATTCCACATGCGCGCGAGTCGGACAACGGAGAGTACTGCTGTATTGCCAGTAACGGTGTCGGAGAACCGGCCAAGAGTTGCGGAGCGCTGCAGCTAAAAATGAGTAAGTCTTGGACTGTACGCGGAGATCAAGACACAGAGCCTATTCATTCACTCCCCACACTCAACCGTGCGACGCTACTTATGTTACCAAAGCTGCCCCGGGTCTGACCGGCGGAGACATGGCTGCCAATGACTTTTCCGGCCACCACCAAAGACGCACTCACACACTTACATTCACAGCAGACAGTGTCAAAGTAATGGTTCGTTTATTTCAGAGCCACAAATCAAGCGTCACCCGACCAACGTTACGCTGCTGATCGATTCCAAAGCAGTGCTGCCGTGCGTTACCCTCGGCAACCCCAAACCTGACGTCACGTGGCTAAAAGATGACGAGCTTATCAAGGTATCCACTTTGCTTGCTATGTTTTAACCTTTTTTTTGGTGGAAAACTTCATTGTTTCTTTTTCTAACAGCTGAGTGACCGGGTGACCATATTGGACTATGGGGCACTGAAGATCCACAACATTCACAAGGAGGATGCGGGACATTATCGATGTGTGGCCAGGAACAGCTTTGGCTTGGCTTTCTCCAAACCAGTCACAATAGAAGTCCAAGGTTTGCACTTCAAGGATTGTATTCCACACTGACACTAAAAGAGGCCCATCCAGAACCAAGTTATGACCCAAAAACCGTCGCTTTTGTTTAGGATTGGTGGATTTTCATTCGATTAGTGACCGCCTAAGAAATGAATGGATTTCTTGCAGTGTAAGGTTGCTCCTATGGGAAATTGTGTTGTGCTGTGCTTCACCCATCCTTCAGTGTCACTGAGGGAGCCTGTGGTCAACTGTAGTGCTTCCCCTGTAAACCCTTCTCCACATCTTGAACTAGGTTGGAGAAGGAATCAAGAGCACCCAGCGCAAACCCACCCACAGGAAGAAGGTGCAAACGCGACACAAAAAAGGCCACACACAGTTCAGGAAGTGTACTGCTCAGCAACATCCAGTTCTGCTCAGTCTGAAGCCTCACGACAGCCCATCTCTTCCTGGGATTAACCACTCAGAGACAGCCACACAGACATCTATGGACCACTGCGCTGATGAAATATGAAGGAGCCTCATTATGGAGCCCTTGCCTCGTGCAGCACATTAAAGTGTCCTCACTGTCTGTCTGTGATTTGTGTGCGTCTGTACAGCCCCGGCTCGAATCCTCAAGGTTCCTAAAGAGAAGAGAGTGGCATATGGCAGCCAGATCTCTCTGGAGTGCAACGCAACCGGAAACCCCATCCCCACCATCACCTGGCTGGAGAACGGCAACACTGTGAGCACATGCAGATCATTCTTTATTATGTCGTATTGTACTTGCTTACAGGTTTTTTTTTACCTACTTTGATCTTTTTACCCTATTTCTAGTAGCTTACCTTAGATACCTTCTTGTAGCTTACCTACAGACCCTTTCCAAATAAGTTGAATTTCATGGAAAAGTTTATTTATTTCCATAATTCCATTCAAAACGTTAAACTTCCATTGATTATAGATTCAGGGCCCAATTCTTAAAACGATTTCAATTATTTTGTTGTTTATTTGTCCATAATTTGGGCTTCCAGCTCACAAAACTCACAAAAACAGGATTTCCAAAAAATAAAATTTTTACAAGGCATGAATGTTTTAAACTGAGTGTCACACGCGACTCATCTAAACTCAAAGCACCTGCACAGGTTTTCACAGGTTTTCCCAGGTGTCATTGAGTTTCTTCACTTTGGTTCATTTGTCTCAGTTAGGATCAATATGGGGAAGACTGCAGACTTGACAACTGGCCAGAAGAACATCATTGATACCCTCCATAGGATGGGTAACAAACAAAAGTTCATAGCTAAGGAGGCTGGCTGTTCACAGAGTGCTGTGTCCAAGCATATCAATGGAAAGCCCAGTGGAAGGGCAAAATGTGGCAGGAGAAGATGCACCAGCAAAAGAGCTGACCATGGGCTGCAGCGGATTATCAAACAGAGAAGATTCATGAATCTGGCAGAGATCCAGAAAGAGTGGAATGAGGCGGGAGTCACAGCTTCAAAAAACACCACATTCAGACGCATCTGGGAGACGGGCAACAACTGTCAGGTTCCTCGGGTCAAACCGCTTCTGAGCCAATGAAGGAAGTGTCTCAACTGGGTCAAGGAGAAGAAGGACTAGACTGTTGACCAGTAGTCCAAGGTCCTCTTTTGCGATGAAAGTAAAGTGTGCCTTTCATTCGAGAATCAAGGTCCAAGGGTTTGGAGGACGATGGTTGAGGAATAGAAACCAAGCTGCTGGAGGTCCAGTGTGAAACATCCACAGTCGGTCATGATTCGGGGCAGTGTCAAGTGCAGGTGTTGGTAAACTCTGCTTTCTTAAATCCAAGGTCACCGCATAGGTCTACCAGAATGTTTTAGAGGACTTCATGATTCCTTCTGCTGAGGATCTGTATGGAGATGCAGATTTCATCTTCCAGCAGGACCTGGCCCCTGCCCATAACGCCAGAAGCACCAAAACTGGGTTTGATGCCCATGCCATCACAATGCTCCACTGACCAGCCAACTCGCTGGACCTAAACAACATTGAGAATCTATGGGGTATTATGAAGAGGAAAATGAGGGACACCAGACCCAAAAATAAAGAAGAGCTGACGGCAAGCACCAAGGAAATCTGGGCTTCCATAACTCCCTGACAATGCCACAGGATGATGCCTCGATGCCACAGCACATCGAGGCAGTGATTAAAGCAAAGGGATTCAATACAAAGTATTGAAGATTGACATATCATTTTGAAAGTACAATATTTTGATTTATTTTTTATTTTTTTTCTGCAAAAACTGAGAAGTAAATGGTGATTTCTTCACAGTATTCTAATTTTTGGAAATCCTTGGAAATCCTGTTTATGTGGGTTTTGTGAGCTGGAAGCCCAAATTATGTACAAATAAACAATGAAATACTTGAACTTGTTAAAATTGTGGGCCCTGAATCTGTAATCTATGGAAGTTTAACGTTTTGAATGGAATGGAGATAAATAAACGTTTCCATGATATTCAAATTTTTTGGAAAGGGTGTAAAGTGTTTCAGTCTGGACTAACTCAAGGGAGAGCAAGAACTGCATGCACTGAAAACCGTTTGTATCAAGCTAAGATGAAAGCTGCGTACAGTCACGTTGAGCATGGAAATGATCAGAATGAGTGTAGTGAAGACCACTGACTGAAGTGCACTTGTGAGGGACTTGAAAGCTCACAGCATGCAGATCTGTCAGGACGATGGTTTTCATTCAGGCTAAAGAGATTCTGAGACTGCCGTCACAAAATGATCTCTCATGGACAGCTGAAAATCTATATTCATGGTGTGATATGTGTGGTTATACCTTTGAGGTCATTCTTTGCACTTTTTTTTTATTTCTGTCACAACGAATGGGCGATGGCAACGGATCCCAAAAAATCTCCACAACTTTGCCAATGACAATATTCCACTAAAATTAATATTTAACTCCCTTAATGCCAAGACAAACAATTCCACACTCCTGCGCACGTTTCCACACCCTTCAACAGTTTAGCCGTGGGATCAGAAATCCAAACAGCGCAGGAATTCTCATTATGTTGATAAAGGATTGAGGAGATTGTGTTTCATCTCGTCACTAATGCATGGCGTTATCACTGGGTTATTAGCATTTATCGACAGATAGTGTCATATGACGCTGTATAACTAACTGTGTCACTTGATTACAAGTGTTTTGAGTGAATCTCATGAAAGTTCATGAAGCTTTAATGATATTAACGTTGTAAAAATACCACATGTTAATAATAGGTTATATCTAAAACTATAATTAAATACAGAAGAAGACCAAGAATGATTATCATTGTGGCTATTCAAATTCTTTGCCTGTTTGTCTTTCTCTTTCCATCTTGTTTGCTGCAGTATAATCACACAGTTATAACTCATGTTTATAGTACGTGCTGATTTATGTGTGACTTTAGCAGCTCGTGGAGTTGTTCATTTCAGCGTCCTATAATGGGGTGACTGACCAATGCTACTGTAAATTTAGCCACATCTCCCATCAGCACCTTCACGACTCCCCCATTTATCATTTATATTTGTCCGTGTAAAATAGGATCTAAAAACAACATGCACATTTTTATTCCTATCTTTAACCATGTGTGAGAACTGGTTTGGGAATGAAAATGAGGCCACATTAATCACTAATTCTTGTTTTAAAGCGTGAATTTGTGACCCAACATTATAATATATAGTTAGACAGTGTAACTTGAAGTCTTTGGGGTGTTTGTTGTACCTGGTTGCCAATGCTCAGCTCTGGACTATTGTTTTACACCATTTAACAGTGTCCATTTGGTAATATCGCAAATGTGTCTCTTGATTTGGATTTTTTCTGTCTTGTGATGGTGAATATGGCTATAAATTCCAACCTTTTATTTCCCCCAGATCTCCGGTGCTTCCGTGGATGAAACTCTGGTGGGAGATGTGATTCTCTCTGTTCTGAAAGTCACAGTGACTAAACCCGCCCTGTACACCTGCCTGGCCTCCAACAAACACAGCGCGGGGGCCAACACCGTCAAAGCCACGGCTCGAGTCACAGTAGCAGGTAACGCCAGCAGTTAAGTGGTTCTATTTTTGTTTTTTTTTAATAAGCTATGTGGTGCAGGTGATGTGCTGAGGAGGGTTTTTTTCATCTTACCTTAAAGGGGCTATATCATGCTATTTTAGCCATTCCAAAGTTAAGTATAGGCATTTATATGATATATTGTACCTCTACCATTATGGAGCACTCATTTTTGTGATAAATATAAGTGTTTTCTGGAGGTATTTTTCAAACCCGGAAGACACAACGCTTCGATTCAGTTAACTCCGCCCCCTCTCTCCGCACATACAACTTCACCATAATATAAATAAACAGCAATAAGTGAAGTCACTTCACGATGCAGTTATACGGAGTTGACATCTGCAACACAGCTTCATAAATGGCTAACACACATGCTAATATGCTAACACACAAGCTAACCCGCGTTTGGATTGACTCACCCTCTGGTCCATCGCTGTTTACAATGTGGGACTCGCGTTGGTTATAAAAGTTAATCCACTTTGATTCTGGCGAAGGTTCCCCAAACATCCATCAGTGACAGTCACAGAAAAACAATATTTTGGCTGATAGTCGCTGAATCCCGGAGAAAAAAACAGCTGAGTGGCCTCTTCCTGAAAAGGGTTGAATATAAACTCCTCGTCCTCGTAGCCAAACGCGCTTCTTTTTCTCCGTCCGTGACATTATCGTTAGGAATCGTTAAGAATAAAAAACAGGTGTCCAGAGTAGGCAACGAGCTCCATCTTCACAGCTGCAGCGCAAACATGACTGATCTGTTCAGACGCGATGTGTTTGTTTTGGCCTCAGCTGACCTGGAAGCACCTCGGGCACATCCTTTTTTTTTTTTTTTACATTTTTTACTCTTTGTTTCTCTCTTACGACAGAAATAATGAAAAAGCTGTTTTACAAATTAAAATCAGGCCGTAAGCATAGAATTAAGACATTACATTACAGACGTCGAGCACTTCTGTTCCGCTGTTACGACACAACTGAACACTCAGCCGTTCACCAGGAGAGGGAGGAGCAGCTGCTCAGAGAGCAGGATTCAGGAGGATTACTGAGAGCTGCGTGAATGAAGCCACAAACCACTCTGGGGGTGTTTTTGATAAGGAAATAGCATAACAACATGGCTAAAAGCTCCAAAAAGTCGATTTTGCATGATATAGGACCTTTAAAGGGATTTTTCAGGATTTTTGACATAGGGCCTCATTTCCTGGTTATCCAGTGTGTTGTTGATTTCTGGAGATATATATATATATATATATATATATATATATATATATATATATATATATATATATATATATTTATATATATATATATATATTTATATATATATATATTTTTTTATTCACACAGTCGTATGAAGTTGAAGAGTTTAGTGGTGCTAGGCTAATGCTAGGCTAGTGCATGTCTATGGTAACTAGTAGCCTCCATTAAAAACAGTTTGACCCAAGCACAGTGCACCTGAGGAAAATCACTTATAACACCAGACTACCCATATAAATGTCTGTGTCGATAGAATAATTTTCTAAATATAACTGACCTTGCATCTAAATTTTGAGGGACTGTTTTCTAGAAGATCACTCCGCCGCTGCGTAGCTTATACAACCACGAAGCTGATGCTGCTCAAATAAAAGGTCTTTATAATGCAAAATGGTTATCATTATTCTATCGACACAGACATTTATATGGTTAGTCTGGTGTTATAAATGATTTGCCTCAGGTGCTCTGTGGAGCGGGTCAGACTGTTTTTAATGCGGGTTACTAGATACCTAGCACATGTCTGACCCACTACACTCTTCAAATATAATAACTGCATGAATTTAAAAAAAATCTCCTGAAATCAACAATACTCTGGGTAACTAGGAAATGAGGCTGTATGTCACAAATCCTGAAATATCCCTTTAAGATGACACAGGTACTGGGCACAAAGTTCCAAACGGCACAAAGGGACAATTTTTCATTTAGAGTATACAGTACTTAAAAGTAGAATAGAATAGATTTTTATTGTCTACCTAAGTAGAAATTAATATTTGGCTCACCGACACCAAATACATAGGAAACAAAAAAAACATAGAAAAGTAATACAAAATAAATATTACAGAGCAACTCAGGGAATCATAGATTTTTTAAACACAGCCTTGGTACCCAGTGGAACTCGGTATCGCGTCCTAGAGTTCAGAAGCTCAAACTAACAGTTCAGAGGGTGAGCGCAGTCAGAGGCAAGAGCTCGAGCTTTCGTCAGTGTCCTCTCCTTGTACAGCTCACTCAAAGGTCTCTGAGGTCTTCCCACCATCGACACCACCCTGTTCAGTTTGTTTTTTGTTCTGCAGGACATGTGATGGCACCATGCAGTGAGGTGAAATGTCAATGAGAGAACATTCTCAACAATTGATTTGTACACAGATTCTAGAATGTGTGGACCGACCCCGATTTTCTCAGAACCGCTGAGAGCTTCTTTTGAACACCTCCTCTGCATTGCTTTGGAAGGTGATCTGGGCATCTGAGATTGCCACAGTTATTTTGTTGTAATTTTAGGGGTAAGCCTATTGGATTCACTCCCTCGTGTTATTCTTTGTAGCTTCAGCTGTGGTCTACCCCATTTGCCCTACAGCCACACCCCCTACCCCATGTGCCCCAAACACACTCACCTCCCTGGGTCCGGACCACACACACTGGCCGTCCTGTGCTCACTCTGTGACTGTGCCTTCAGTGCCCTGACGCCGACAAGACATGACAGAAGTGTCATGGCTGCTCATCTCTTTTGCTCCAAACTGACTTTTTCTTCTCTAATCTCTCTGTTTTTTTTTTCCCTTCCTCTCCTGCCTCTTCAACTGGTGTCGTCTGGATTCTGCCACTTCCCCATAGAGTGGAGGTAAAGTGTTATTCAGGATATGCTTTATTCTTTCATGAACTGTTCTGTTTAGACTTACCGTAGTTGCAGATGGTTAATGTTGAAATGCTCAATCTGATGCTTCACAGTCAATACACACTCAGTGCCACTTTTCAGCTTCAGTATCACATATTCTGCATCTAGTTAATCTTCTATTTTATTCAGTTCTATTTAATATTCAGGCTTTAAACTACTAATTGAACCATCTGCACATTTAATTAATGAACTATCAAATATGTCGATTACAATGAGTATAATAAAAGCAGAAGAAAAAAGTGCCAGAGCACCTGTGCCTCAATGGATCTGGCAACACATGTCCATTTTTGTTTATCTCTTCCTAATATGCTGATTAAATCTGAAAGAAAAACAACATATCAATGCTACTGGATATCCTCTTGTGTTCCGACTCAAGTCTTTCTCAAGCTTCTTACATGGAAACATAAAAAAATAGACCTGTCTCTATTGAGTTTGCATGTTTTCCCAATGTACTAACGCCAGACTAAAATCACAAGTTTATATTTAGTCTGGGGAACACCAATTTATTTTTTCGTAGGAGAGGTGTGTTTTCCGATTGTCCATAGCCGTTTATTGGGCGCTACGAATGTCTATTATGCGTCTGCACGTAACCATAGCCTAAACTATTTAGAACAAGGTCTAAAGCTTGATCGAAAAATGGTGTCGTGTCTGCTGCTGTCATGATGGATCCGTAAATATTTTTTTTGTTTTTTCCGTAAACAAACTACAACCTTCCGTATGTCGAATAGCGCATTGTCGTCTTGCCGTCCCTCCTCGTTCTGTGATTGGTCCCCAAATCCATGTGAAATTTTCAGCCATGGTCCCCAGGCTGCTGTGCAGTTTGAAATGATTCGAGCGCACACAGCAGTCGTATCGGAGGTATTGACCAGCGATATAATACAAGAGATAGACAGTCAGCCAGTCAGACCCATTCATATGAGCCCATGTGGCCTGTGAAATTAACATGGAGCACCTTGCTCTTATCTAGAGCCTGTTCCTTAAAAGGGCGAAAAGCCGGCAAGAACCCAACCCTTGCGGAACAGGCGGACAGGCTACGAGCCTCCCCTTGGTTAAGAGCCTGTCAATCAAAGGCTTAGGCTTAAACTTTTGACTTTAACAAAAAAAAAACAGCACGGTTAAGAATTTGATACCCAGCCTAGTGTTGTCACATGGTTTTAACAAAAAGGAACTATTTGGAGCCAGACTTTTAAGCAGTGCTAGGGAGGTGCAAAGTGTCCATGGGAATCCTGTTTACAATGTTTCTTTTGGAGTCGACTCCGGCCACCAGAGTGTGGTATTGCAGCAAAGTCAGCTCCCCGCCATGAAGACCAAAGACCTCACCTATTGGTATTGATGCTCCGTTGATCCAAAAGATGCTCAATAGGCACATCAATAGCCACATTTCATGAAGGGAAAAAAATAATCCAAAACCTTAACTAAGTTTAAAATGAGAGGATATCACTGCTTATTGTTCACTTTCATCCTAGGCCCCAACAGAAAGTTTAAGCTGCTTGTGCCTAAACTCATTCCCAAAATTCCGCATTTCTATGCTAACAAAAAACTAGCCTGCAAGCTCACAAGCAAATAAAGAGGCTTTATATCTACATGGACCACAAATCACTGCATATATAATACAATAAAGGAGGACAAAACAGGGCTTTTAAAAAACCGAGCCTATTTCAAAATATTTTCTGTCCATGTGCACACATCTGGAGCTTATAAGGGCAGCATGTAAAATGTGTGATTGTGAGGAACAAATGATGGAGGAGAAACAAATGCCTGGCTGAGCGGTGAGCTGACTGATTTACAAGTCTGACTGGATTTAATGTAGTCTGTAGCTGTGGTCAATGAGCCTCCTCCCCAGCAGAGCCACATCTGGCCTGGGAGAACTCACAGCTGTAAAGTTCAGAGGGATGCGGACAGAGCAAAGGACACAGAACAGGTTCAAGGGGTGCATTGTATTTTACCCATAAAGTTCATCTCATGGCATGGATGATTTAAGAGCGTCCATAAGCGCCAAAAGAAGAAGAAAAAAAAATGTGGGAGTTTTCACACCAAATACACCATTGGCTTTCCTTGTGCCACCAGGATAAGACTATGGGCCAGATCTTGTGGTTCATAGCACAGGCTGTAGAGAAGACGAATACGCAGAGGGGTGGCGCTCCTTGCAATCTTCAGTGTCATACCTGGCGCAAAAAGAGGGCAGGACAGGAGGGGGGCACAGACTCGCATTGTAAACGCGTAACATGCGTGATACAACGCGCAATGTTTAGTTTAGTAAGATTAAAGAAATAAAACTGTCCCTCCGCTGCTGCAGCCACTCGCTGCAGATCCAAGGTGAGCGAGCGGGACAGAGAGGCAGCAGCCTCGCGTTGGACACCGTTCGAATGTGCAAAGTTACGAAAAGTACAGGATTTAACTGATCAGTTGCAAGAATACTGTAGCGTATTGGAACATTTGCGCTACAGCTACAGGATTCTTGGAGCGGCTGAATTGGAAAAGAAAAAAAAAGTTGCTATGCGCCCTGAGCTGTAGCTACACAAGGAGCATCATCAGGAGGTAAAGATTGACACACGATGGAAATGTCACCTTAAAACTCAGATCAGACGTGGTGTTGTGGCACTTGAAGGCATGTGTGGTTTATTTATGGAAAACTGTTGTTTTGGTGTTGTGTTGTGGTGTTGATCTACTGTAGAAAGTAAGCCCGTGGTATCCTACGCTCGAACAAACAAAGGCAATTTCGCTTTTGTTTTCAATTTGACATCGATTCAAAGGAAGAAGACAAGGCAGTGGGATGTAAAGAGGAACATAATGTGAAGGTTGCCATAGAAGAGTAGTGCTGCTTGTAATGAACCACGCCTCTTTTTCTTAAATAACACCCTCTCCCTTGCAGCGCAGCCTTTAGCGCAAAACCTGCGCCACATGCAAGATCGCGCGTGTACCACGTTGCGTTTAGATTTGCGCACGGACTGCGCCAGTCACAAGATCTGGCCCTAAATGTGTTCTAAAAAACGCATTAAACCTGGGTTAGACATGGACAAGCCCAGACTGTACTGAAACGTAAATAGAGCAGTTAAACAAATCTGAAATCTGAAAAAAAAATTTGCGGACAAAAAGCCTGAATCCCACGTTTTACATTTTGAGGTTTTGCTGAGGCTTAACTGAAAGAATGAAAAAAAGGATTATAAGTTAAAATGAAAAAGAAAATCAGACACAGTGTCCTCCACACAGGGAGGCCCATCTGTCTTTGTCAGGATATAATTTCATTGAAATATTAACAGAAATATGAACCTCTTCACTAGATGGTCTCTGTTTGATGCATGCCATATTTGCAGGTTAACACACATATGTATAGCACATATGGATGTGCAATACGTTTAACAATTTAAACCACAAAACTATGAGCCTCATTTACATTGGAAAAAAGTTAAAGTACAACTGGTATCGAAATAAAAGTATCAAAAGCAGGTAGGCCTACCGAAAAAATGCATGTAAGGAAGTTGTTTCTGGTTGTTTCTGGTTGTAGATGACAAATATGCTAGTATAAAAGTCATTGTTTAGGTATCGATATCGTTGAGGTATTGGGAAAAAATGTAGGATTCTTCCCTTCCCTATTACAATAGGGCCACCAGAGCTAGACAGTAGTTCCGGTGGAGTGCCATGGCAACACCCTTCATTTTAGATATGTGGCTATAGATACAGACGGCATCTCGTCATAGAAGGGGGCGTGGCCTCGCCAAGGGGGAAAATAGAATCTTTAGAGAAGCACAATTTTCCACTCCTTTTTGCCATTTTCTGGTGGAATATCAACTTATTTATCACACACAAATAAAGTCCAGTGTAAATCGGGTCCATATGGAAATTTTCTCACAGCAGATTGTTCAGTAGAAGTGAAAAAAAAGCAGTTGTAGCAAGCGCTAGCTAACCGTTAGTATTAGCCCGATGCTAACATGTAGCATGAAGTTAGCATTGTCCGTTATTCATGTATTTATGGGCTGTTGAACCACTTTGCTCCTCTCCATGTCTTTGTATCATTATTTAGTAGAAACTATGTTCATATTTCAGCGTTTGTTTCAGTAGTTTTTGAATAATTAGAGAAAATATACATTTTTTCAAAATAGTTTTCCCCCTTAACTGTTTTCAAAAATGACCATATATGGGCGATTCCAGTGATGCCGTCTGTATCTATGCTGAATTCCTTGAACGTCCTGTTTTTTCAGTATACATTCTTTGACATGCATATGAGATATTTCCAATGGCAGGCCCAACTCAGCCCAACAGTCTACCCTGTTAGGTGCACGTCCCAACTGCCCTGGCCAGGACTAATCCGGGTTAACCAGTTTTTAGGACCGACCTCGGGCTGTGGCCAAATAGCGCTGAGCTGATAGTAACGTGACGTAAGCAGACTGCTGGCCTCGGATTGGCCAGAGGAGAGAGGACGGCTCTCACTAAAACATGCAGGTCATATGGGATATGATATTTCACATCATTCTGCCGTTGAAACAGTTCATTTAGCAGACGATATCATTTAGCCGCTTTAGCATAACTTTAGCTGCTGTTAGCATAACATTAGCATGTAGCTTACTTTCATAGTTTGTCTTTAGCTGCTTCTTTCCTAAGTATTTGCCTTGGCACCTCTAAACAATGCCAAAAACCCCACCAAAAGGCAGCATTTGTCCACATTGTTCTCATCGTGGCTCTGTTATTCCTTCAGTAATGTGTATTCCAGCATACATGCTTTTGCTATGGAAAGGCTAGACGTTGAAACCCATATCGTGTCGCATGCAGCGGCCAGACAGGGCTGGGTAGATACCAGTGATGAGCGGGTCAATGTATAAACAGCCCACACCCAACCGACGTTTTCAACTAACCCGCCCGCAACTCAGACCGCAAAAAAAGAAAGAAAATATTGTACCTGACCCCCACTTTGTAGTACTGGACTAGTACTATATAAATTACAAAGCTTTAATTGGCATCTTTATTTCAAAGGGACTAGTTGGTGATTTGGTGATTGCTTGATTAGTCCTAGTGTTCATAAGGGTGAACATGTATCACTGTTTTCCAGACTCTACAAGGGGGTGACCGGTTACTGCAGTGCCTATAGAGGGGACGTGTGTCGGGGCGTGCTCCGTGACGACTCCCTGGTCTTCTTCAACTCGTCCCTGTCGGACCCCGAGGACATGCAGGAGTACCTGGTGCAGAGCTGGTGGAACGAGTTGGAGGGCCTCAGTGCCACGTGCGGCCCAGCTGTACGATCGCTTCTCTGCCACTCCGCTTTCCCAGACTGCAATCCTTCAGGCCTAGGACCGGCTCCCAAACCAGTCTGCAGGTGCGTAAACAACATTTGAATAGTTCAGATGAAAATTGCAGATGCCATTATACGTGACTTTCAACCTGTGTCTCACACAAAAAACTAACAAACTATAACATGCTACCTTTGGTTTTCTAAGCGATAGAGAGGCAGGGCAATATTGGGCTGGATGGTGATCACAGTTATTAAGCATTTGATGGCATCTTAGGGATAATATTAACAGCTATCAAATCTCTATAGTATGAGGCAACAACGTCCCTTTGAAGAAACAAAAAGCCAGGCTCCATGGGGTCTTGTTTACAATAAAACCTTCTAGCGTAGTGAAGCTTTAATCGTCGACTGGACTGAGCTCACTGATAAAGGATGTTCAGTGTTCAGTGGATGATTAAAACTCTAATACTTCCTCTAACTTTTGTTTAAGCAGTTTATATTTTTTTACCCCCTAAAATGTCCGTGTGTGTGACAGGGAACATTGCCTGGCAGTGAAGGAGCTGTATTGCCACAAGGAGTGGTTAATTTTGGAGAGTGCCACTTCAGTCCAGTCTGGTCTCTATGGTCCTCTCAGCGGGGCTCTCTCTCCCACTTTACACCTCCCCAAATGCCTGACCCTACCCAGTCTCCATGGTGACCCGGACGCTTGCACACATGTTCCCTTTGTAGGTATGAGTATCATTACACTTATGAACTGCACCAAACACCAGGCCAGCTGATATTCAGTAATAATCCATTCTGATGTGCAATGAAGTAGTTCATCATAAATGTTTGTGTATCATTTCGAGGGTAAGCTAGTTCTGAATAACATCACACCCACGGTTCTCAAGCTGTGGTTCGGATGCCCAATTATTCTTTTGACTTATGCCTATTATAGTACAATTATAGTCCTGCTTTAGTCCTGTTATGAACCTGAATTTGATCTAGGATTCAGAGAGCCAAATATTTAGAGTTTGAGAACATTGGACTACTTCACTCCACTGTCTGTGCATCACACTATTCTGTAGTAATGGTTTACCTTTAATATAATGAAAATGCAACAAACAGCTGATCTGAAAATCTTATTTGTATTCCTTTTTCAGACATCAAGAGAGATGAAGTCACAGGTGAGTCCTTGTGCTTTGCGTAAGCTGAAGTTATAGCTGGTCTAACATTTTGCATTTTTCCACGTGCACCAGCTTTCTGCTACAACGACAAAGGGCGTTTCTACCAGGGAGACGTAAACATAACCAGATCAGGAATCCCATGTCAGCCATGGAGCCAACAGGTATCGCAAGACTTTTGGTTAATACAGTGTTGCTCTTTTTTGTGTATTAATCTTGTATTTGTATTAATTTTGTAATGCAATATAGGGCAAAGCTGTATTTCTCTGGGTTATAGTTGGTTGACTTTACTATAGGGGGACTGAGATTGAAAGGCCGCGTGTTTTATTGGAATTTCCATTCAGCATTGTAAAGTTTATCGTTTGAAAGCATCAGTTTTCTCAACATTGAGAGATGTATAAAGCAAAATTAATATTTTTAGGTTTATAATGTTGGTTAATTAAAACAAAAAAAATCACTTCATTCAGGCAGTTTTGATAATCCTGTTCACATTCGTAATTTTTTTTTCAACTAAGAGCTTCAATCTGTATTTCCTGGATAATGTTGCTTGAGAGTGAGGATCCAAAAGTGTTCTTGACATTTCAAGTCCATATCCCCGGAGCCATTCTGCACTGAAACAGTGAAAAACAGTGTTCCAAATAGGCTGAGTTCACGTTTCGGAATGTGATGATGTTATAATCTGAAAGAAATCTCCAAAAAGAAAATGGACAAATATTGAAACTGGTCATTATTTGGATGTGATTGGATTCATAAACCTGGTGCAGATGGTAGAGCGGGTCGTCTCATGATCAGAAGGTTCGAATCCCGCCCGTGCACACTGTCGTTGTGTCCTTGGCAAGACACTTCAGCCTCTTGGCCTCCAGTGTCTGTATGAATGAGAGCGTGAATGGGGGATTGGTTCCTTGCTGTGAAGTGCTTTGAGTGCCTAATGCAGGTGGACAAGCCTTTGAGACCTTTTGCCATCACTTTTGGGACACTTAAAGGAACAGGCCACCGTTTATGCATACTGAGTTATGTTCTTTCCTGAGCGCAGACGAGTTGATGCGTACCTGCCTGGTCTTTACGCGTGCGCTCTGTCACGCAAAAAGACCAGAGATGTTTTTGGCCTTTAGCCTCTCCTCCTCTCCTCTATGGGGCCAAAGGTTGGAAGTTAGAAGTGACCAAGGTCTTTTACATTTTCCCTATTGAAATAAGTTTACATGAGCGGCTCTACGATCCAAGTAAAGTCACCCAATATTAAACATGTCGATTTTCTAAGCGGATAAAAGTGGTACTATAGTGTAAGGAGCACTTTGACTTTAATATGCAGACGTCGAAGGAGAGGCTTATGCTAACATCTTTGGGGTTTTTTTGCGTGACTGAGCGCACACGTAAAGACCAGACAGGTACGCATCAACTCATCTAAGCTAAGGTAAGAACATTACTCAGTATGCAAAGATGGTGGCCTTGTCCTTGACCATTGTGACCGTTTTTGTTTCATGTGGAACTGTACCTGAAATGTCCGAAGTATTGGCCAAAAAACATGGCAAAAAAATCTGCATTTTGACCAATACCATAGTTCTTTTTACCTCTCGACAGAATCTTGTGAGGTCATGTAAACGCAAACCTATCACTAAATGCATCCCCAGGCGTGACTTCATTCAAGCTTGAGTTACACAGTTGAATAGTGTGTGTAGCTGCCTAACAGATCCTACATGCAATTGGATTTAATAGATATCCAACTGATGTCTTTAACATAAACACTTGTAAAATATTCAGGCTTTATAGAATCCTCCCTTCGGCTTTATCTCTTAGACTAAGAGCCCACATGTGAACAGTGCAATCCCTCTGGTTTCACCCTCTGACCAGAATGGATGACACTCATGGATGCATCTAACAGCCCCAGTATTCCCCATAAACCGGGCTACGTTGAATGTCTAACTTTCAAATTGTTGCTGCGTTGCCTGATTGAATTACTAGAAAAATAACAATCTCACATGGTCTTTCCAAGGCTGGACTTAAAGCAATCATGAGTCACTAAGTTTAATAGTGTGTACTGTATTTGCTGAACCAATGCTATGGATTTTAAATATATCTTATCATAATAAACGGATGCCTTTAACATGCCTTGTCTTCCCCCTTTTCCTCTTGCAATCCAAGGCCATCGTGTCAAATTCTGGCTCCCCCATGTGCACACTGTCATTGGGTCCTTGGGAAACACACTTCACCCAGCTTGTCTTTACATTGGTGTATGGATGAGAGTGTGTACAGTATGGCTGAGCGGTTCCTTGATGTAAAGTGCCTAAGGTGAGGTGCCTGAGGTATAAATTTACCATTGTCCCACTGTGGGGGATCCTGTATTTGCGCTTAGACATGAGAAAGACAGAGGGGTGAACTGACTTTGCCTTGTAGCCCTCTTGATTTCCCACACTCACCGGTTCTCTTCATACTGTGAAGAACTTTGCTGGCTGTGTGGCGTGGTCCGGTACAAGGGGTCAGCCATGTCTCGTGAGGCAGATGATCTTACACTACAGTCCTGTGTCCCTGTATTCTCTTTGGAACTGTATCCTGGAGTTTGTCCTGGTTTTTCTCCAATGACTGGACAATGGCCAGTAAGATATTCTCCAATGACTGGACAATGGCCAGTGAGATATTGGCCAGTGACGTGTGATGTGCTCTGCGCCATTTTCCCGGGAGGTATTTCCGTACTTCACATTGCACTATGAGGAATGCCAAAGCTGAGGTGCCCAAGTGGGTTAACATGTCTGAATAATACTTCACTTAGGACCTGAGAAGTAAATACCCACATGTCAACCATTGCCTTCACTTTCTGACCGTGTTCTCATGGATGCTCTCTCACAGACGCTTAATGTCTTGCCTTTAACTACTGAACTTTTCCTCATAAACCGAGCTACGTATCCTTAAGTGCTAACATGTGCACCGTCATTTTCTCATGCATGCGCGGCGGCCACACTCCCACAGCTCCTTTGTGGCCTCGCTGCCAGGACTTGAGGAGAGGGGTCTGTTGTATTGCCATTACTGCTCTCCTGTGCTATAGCTGCTGTGTCCTTGCCAGGTCAGCATCGAGGGAGGGGCCGCCCCACTCACATCCTGGCTCTGGAAGCTATTAGCCTTCACACGCATACGCTGCACAGAATCCTGCAGTGTTCACAGCCCCGGAGTATTACATGAAAGTCATCCAACATTAGAGCCCCATTATGCAATTCACAATTAGCCCCAGACAAGTCGCCCCTTCCTCCCTCTCACCCAGCCTTTCACACATGCTCCGCTTTAGATGTTCCGAGTCGTGAATCGTAAAACGTGTGTATGCGCATAAAAGTCGAAGATAAAGTCAGGATTTAATATGTGCGAAAATGGCCACACGTGATTGTGGAATGGTGTTGGCCTGCTTTCAAATATAGCTCGACATAAATCAGAGGTTCCCAATATTAGGCTTCGTTCTTTCTTTTGCCTCTTTGACAGAAGTCACAGTGGCTAATATTGATTTGGTAGATTCTGTCATATGATTCTTGCAATTTATAAAGTAGAATCATCTGATAAACCTTAATGTAAGTCGCCAGGCTTGTCCACTAGAGTGGCAAAAGCACTCTGATGTGTGTTTTGTATACCAACTACAAAGTGTCTTACTCTTTCCCAAAGGCTGTCCGTATGCTAGTAGTAAAATGAAGAGATTCGAATGAATAGAAGTGGATGACAGCTTAACAAACTTCTCTGGCCTGTCGTTCTCAGCTGCAGCAGCTTTGTGACCCACATCACAAGCCACGACTCATACACAAAAACATGATTTTCTAATATGAAAAAAGTATTTTGCATTTTAGCCTTGTTAGCGCCATGAAGCAAAAACAATATTTCTTCAGAGTTCTGTTGAATGAAGCAATAATGAAGACTACCAACAAAGTGCCACAACTAACTAAAAATTGGTCCAGCGACCCACTTTTGCGTCCCGACCCCAGCATAGAACCTTGCTCTGAGCTGACTGTCCCGTTTAACCCTTCCTTGAGCCGTCGCCTTAACGTGGTAGAGGGGTTGAGCGCCCCAAATGATCCATGAGCTGTGTTGTGGCTCCCATGGCAAACTGGTCCTAAGCGACGGGTCAGACAAAGAGCAATTCAGAAGCCCCTAATGATGAGAGACCAATAGGGCCCGTTTCATTGCGTCAGCCTGAAGGAGCGCCTGTCCTGGACGCACCACCTGTGGGCTGAGCCAAAGGGGGCTGAAGTGATTTGAGCGACACAGAAACAGATAAAGCGAATGGATCATTGGAAACTCAAATAAATCAGTTGGAGAAAGAAGAAAAGAAATACAACTTACTAACCTGGCCATTCATTTGGTTGCAGTCATTCTTTTAGCATTGACTTCCTTATTGGAGGCTCTTAAATCCTGTTGTTTAATTTGATATCTGTTACTCGTTTCTGACAGTTCCTGAAACAAATTACCATTCATTTACGCCATTCCTTTTGCCTAATGGCTTTACATCTCTGCTCTACATTCTTCAAAATGGTGCTTATGTGGTAGCAGCAAAAGGCACTTAATCCCTTTTTCATCCGCTGATGTTTTGTCTCCGCTGAAGTCTGGGTTTACAGAGAAAATACAGTGACATCATGCAGCGCTCATATCCTGAGCCGTGACTCGGATCTGCCGCTGAGCGCTGCTTATTCATATAGGATGAAAAGTCTGCTATGTTCAACACTGTAGCTTTATTTGGATGATTAAGATCCAGACCCACATCAAAGTCTGCATTTCCTCCTTTAAGTGCAATAATAACGTGACTGGAAGGATTGAACTGGAGCAGTCTTGGACACACAGATGGCCTTCAGCTGAAATACTACTTTAATAAAGCCCTTCTTTTTCCTTACATATGTTTTGCTTTTACAGACCTCAGGACATACTGGGTGTGTTAGTGGCATATTAGCAAGTCACAACAGTGTTTTTCTTTCATGATCAGGATTCAGAGGCAATCAGGTGGCTCACTCACGCAAGTCTTTCCCAGGTTTGAGGGTCAAACATAGACGATGAATTAGCAATGTGGACTAGGGTTTGTTTGGGCCATGTCGTGAGATGATAATATTTAAAAGAGCGCACTGTTTTGTCTCTTCCCCTCATGTGTCCTGTTTAAATCACACCCCTTCTGTAGAGATGTGGGCTTCGCTTGTTCAGATGAGGAAGCACATGTAACATGTGTGACACTGTGCAAATGATTGAGCAGGCTTTCTTGTATTTGTATAGCATTAAACTGTTTACTACACCAATATAGTTGCTGTAGGTTCTTGTACTGTGTGACATGCAAACCATATGGGCCTTTGTCTTACATTTAACCTCCCTGCAAACCAAAACGAATACCTCTGACTGTTGTTAAAGTTCGGATGATTATTTGAAGTACCTCCAGTGCGTGTTAGGACCATTAGCTTAAAAGAGTGTTATATTT
The DNA here is from genome assembly GCF_951799975.1 of Gobius niger. Taxonomy (NCBI): domain Eukaryota; kingdom Metazoa; phylum Chordata; class Actinopteri; order Gobiiformes; family Gobiidae; genus Gobius; species Gobius niger. The sequence goes on along the minus strand of NC_136853.1, from coordinate 12,091,464 downwards.
GACCTCGATCCTGTGGGAAACGGACACAATGGGCCAATCGGTGAAACCCATCTTTCTGCTCCTCTCGCAGGACTGGCCGCTGAGTTGATCTTGTGATGAGTATCTGAACACACAAAGACACCAGATGTTCAGTGTTTGAGCTGGCGCTGGGGATTTTGGAAATAAGCAGACAGCTCTCAGTGTCTGTCACGATACAGCAGTTTCTTTTACCTTGAACTCCACTTTGGGGGCTCTCACCAAATATGTTTTGCGTTCTTTGACCAGTCATTTCCAGGAGAAGTTAAGATCTGTCCTTTTTGGTTTTCCTGTTTAAGTCTTTAGAATTCTAAGAAAACTTAGGGTCTGTTCTGAGATTATAGGATAATGTAATAAGCAAACATGTTTTAAAAGCGTAGGGAGTTTTCCTTTGGGCACGTTGGCTGTGTGGGGTTTACTGTTAAGACAACATTATGTGTTTAAGGTTATCCCATTCGATTTGTGGAAAATGTAAATATTGTTAATAATAGGTTCCAGGCTCCTAACAACTTTAGAGATATAATACAAGGAGGATGGGCTGCTATTGTAACTAAATAAAGGGAGTCCTGCACACAAAACAAACTACATTTCATAATATACTGTACTTAACTTGTTTTTGCTTCATATCCAATTATACTGTCTTACAGGATCCTCATCAGCATCGACTATCTGTGGACGTCATTCCCGAGTTAACGCATTCGGAAAACTTCTGCCGGAATCCTGGAGGCATTAGTGAGAAACCCTGGTGTTTTACAACCAATCCCAACATCCGCTGGGAGTACTGCGCTGTGCCTCAGTGTGGAGAAATTGAGAGAGGTAACACTGTTAAAGAAAAAAAAAAATCCTTTAGCTTTTTTTCCCACACAATTTTACATCACATTATTTGAGAACACAAAAGTGTATCCACAAAAGCAACAGGTACCTTAGTTATTTAAAATAAAACATATACATTATAATGAAAACATGGGTAATTCTGAAAAAGCTAGTGCCTACTATTTCTAGAAGTTGTTAATATTGAGGTAAGCAAGTGAATTTTAGTGTTTTCAGCATACATTTTGAGACTGCATTAACCAACCAAGTGGAAAGCTAAGAGCCTAAAACCGATCCTCGTGGGACACTGCACTTCAGCTTGGAAAGACTGAAAGTTTTTACTTAATCAAAGACAAGGTTTTTACTCTGTTATTGCTTTGTTACTATATTCTATTTTCACTACTGTATGTTTGGACTAAAATAAACAAAAAGTATAATTTTGAGTTAAACTGACATTGATAAACGTCCGTGCATTACTTTGTCGTTGTAGTGTTTCAGCCCGAGCCCTCTCCTCCTCGTCTCATCCCCCGTGTCCCGCCTGTGACCTCCACCTCCCCAGCTTACTCCATGTCCGTCATCGTGATCGTCATGACGTCACTGGCTGCCGCTGTCTTCTTCACTGTGGCCATTCTGGCCTGCCATAGACGCCGGAAACAGTGGAGGAACAGGAAGAGGTTAAACAATCTGACAAACCGTTTTCAACCCAGCTGCATATTTTATTGTGACCTTTTTATTGTGGCTGCCAAATCTGAATGTGCAGTTATGGACCTCTGAGGATCCACGTGAATTCAGGATCATATTTGAACAACATTTATGGCTATCTGTTATTCTTGACCTCACAGAAAAGCATGAACTCAATCGATCGAGGGCTCTGTAGAACTTGTGATTTTACAAAACAACATCTGTAGAGTTTTATTCACACGTTGCTTCAAAAGTTGTCAGCAGAAGAATGTTTGAACACACATCTCCATGTCTATATCTGGCATAAAACTGCATGACAAATAAATAAATGTAAGTTTGCCCACAGGCAGCGTAGGTCCAATAAAATATAGGACAAAGTTTTTGCTCCTCCTGCTCTAGTTTCTTTGTTCTAACTTACTATTTATGTATGTCTGGCTTGCAGAGTGATGGAAACCCCAACGCTGACCACCCTCCCGTCAGAGATGCTGCTAGATCGCCTTCACCCCAACCCCATGTACCAACGGGTCCCTCTGCTCCTCAACTCCAAACTGCTGGCCCTGGAATATCCTCGGAACAACATCCAATACGTGCGGGACATCGGAGAGGGAGCTTTCGGAAGGGTTTTCCAGGCTCGGTGAGTCTGACCGCACAATAGAGCAGAGTGTAATGCTGAGAATGCTCTGGCGCGTTGGCCGACAAACCGTGACAAGGCCAGGCCGCCAGTGTGCTGAGGACTACTGCGTCATTTACAAAGTGACACATACAGCACATACAGGTGTCGGCTTTACTTCACACCAATGCTGTTCAAATGTCAGTGTGGTCCTGCAAGATACGTCAGCAGAGTTTAAATTCATTGTCACGGAGTTTCATTTGATTCCATGTTGCTGGTGGGGTCTTTCTGTTTTGGGATTTGGTGTCTATAGTCTCTGCTTTCCTTAGGCCCTTGCTAAAGTTTTGAGGATTGTTACCGAGGTGTGACAGGGTGATTTCTATCTACTACTCCAGATAAGTTGGGCCAAATGTAAAGGGCAATTTTCGCTACGAGCCACCTAGTGCTTATAGCAGGGGTGTCCAAACTTTTTTTCATGGGGGACTGCATACTGAAGCGTACACTGGGTGAAAGGGCCATAGATCAGTAGCCTAGTTAGTGCCGCAAAACTTTTGACTAGCAGAGGTTTAAATTGCCACACCTTTATTTCTGCTCAAAACCTTCATGCCAGCTCTGTCTCACAGTAAACGGTTAGTTGTTAGGTTAGAATTGTATGGAATTATTACATTTCAAATAAAAAGGACTATCTCTGATGATGTGTCCCGATTCAGCAAAAAGGCAGAGGGCCACGAAAAATTGGTCTGAGGGCCGCATTTGGCCCCCGGGCCGCACTTTGGACACCCCTGGCTTATAGGGATATTTCACGATTTTTGACATAGGGCCTCATTTCCTAGTTATCCAGAGTGTTGCTGATTTCTGGAGATATTGTTTTTGTAATTCATAGAGTTCTTATATTTGAAGAGTTTCGTGGCGCTAGGCTAGTGCTAGGCTAGCGTATTTCTACGATATCAGCTAGCCTGCATTAAAAACAGTCTGACCCGCTCCACAGTGCACCAGAGGCAAATTACTGATAACGCCAGACTAACCATATAAATGTCTGTGTCCATAGAATAATTTTTGGAATATAACTGACCTTGCATCACATGAATGATCGCATTTTGAGGGACTATTTTCTAGCAGATCACTCCGCCGCTGCGTAGCTTATACAAACACGAAGCTGATGCTGCTCAAATATACGGTATTTTAAATACAAAATGGTTAAAATTATTCGACACAAGCATATATATGGTTAGTCTGGCGTTATAAATGATTTGCCTCAGGTGCTCTGTGAAGCGGGTCAGACTGTTTTTAATGCAGGCTAGCTGATATCATGGGAAATGTGCTAGCCTTGCATTAGCCTAGCGCCACGAAACTCTTCAAACATAAGAACTGAATGAATTACAAAAAAAATATTTCCAGGTACCAGCAACACTCTGGATAACTAGGAAATGAGGCCCTATGTCAAAAATCCTGAAATATCCCTTTAAAGGGACTATTACAAGCTCTCTTATACCAACTGAGCCAGTGTCGCTACCTTAAGCTAGTTCCGTGTGATGACCCCTGACATTAAAGAGGCACTCAGTAAAAGTCTATTATCGCTGATTTATCCCTGTCTTCACTTTCCATGGATGACTTATCACCATGTGTCTTCCTCCCTAAACTAAGTACAGAATAAAACATTTATTCTTCTCGTGAGACGCCACAGGAAGCGGCTCTCCCCCTCGAGCGATGTGTACTACTGTCAATGCTAGCTCCTGGGATTCGGGCATGTTATTAAAGAAAACACTCAGTTCTATTTTAACACTTCATGGCTCAGCATCCGGACTGACATTTCTTGCAGAGCCCCGGGTTTGCTGCCAATGGAGTCCTTCACCATGGTGGCTGTGAAGATGCTGAAGGAGGAGGCATCGGCCGACATGCAGAACGACTTCCAAAGAGAGGCGGCGCTAATGGCGGAGTTTGACCATCCGAACATCGTCAAGCTTCTTGGTAGGTGCAAGAGTCTCAAACCACATAAATTAACTAATCGTATAGTTTGAATCTTCATAATCAGAAAATTGTAAATGCAAAGGTAGTATATTTTTTTCCTAGGTCACTGGTTTAGTTCTGAACAGCTGTGTTTAACATGCAGAGAGTGTGGATTAGCTCAAAAACAGATGTCGGTAAAGTGAATTTAAAGATTTGGAAGACATAAATATTTGGCAAGACTACGTACCCCAAGAGAGATGGGTTTTGTTTTGTTTTGTTTTGGGGTTTTTTTGGGGGGGGGGGCTGGTGTCCAACATGTGACCGATTAGCAAGGATTAGCAATGTCAAGCACAAATCAATGAATCGTTCAAGACAACTTCACGAACAGTGAGATACTGATGGGATGTGACTGGATACATGTTTAAAACATTATGTTGGATGTAGATACAGCAGGACACGTTTTGTTCATTGAAATATAACTTCTTTTTTTTATTTTTTTTATCTCAGAGCTAACAGCTAGTATCAAAAAATAACACCACAAAAATTCAAATACATTATACTAAAGACAGGCCGATTATTTTTGAGTGGCTCATTCAAATGCTTGGCACTATTGTAATTTTTGTTCAGTGTTACCTGTAAGCATCAAGACAAAAACACCTACAACGATGAACGGAAGTATCCTCCAGTGAATTTTGTGCTCCTGATGCAATGTTTTTAGCATGATGCTACTGACTGTCCACCAGTAACTCATGTAATCTTGAGCTATTCTTTTTTTGTGTGTGGACAAGACACCGCAACTAACTCATAGGGAAATAACAGCACACAGGAAGAGCAGCGCCTCCTGAGGATACACTCCGAAGTCATGTGACGCGTGTGCACATAACCCATTAATAAAACAAAACAAGATAAACTCTTAGACTGTTACGTAGTGTCATATTTGAATTTTAAAAATGTATGAATTCATGTTCCTTCCGGATTATATCACATGCACAAACAACCTTTTAAAAATATATATATTTTTATGTTAAAAAAAAAAGTCCATCTCTCGCGTGTTACTGTTAATTCACTCAAAGGATGACATCAACTTTACCTGGAACAAGACAATCTCAGGAAGATTTCAAATCTCACTCACAGCTGCTTTTGACATATCGTATATAGCATCCCCCAATCCCTGGATCAGTACATCGGCAAGTGCAAAAACAGATGGGGGATGAGAAGATGAGTTGGTTGGTTCCCACAAAACTTAAAATCTAATAAAACATTTTTTTTTAATAAGTCATTATTTTGTTTCTATGCCATGATCCTTTCTGCACAGCCTTCACTGCAATCCATGACTAGCCTCATTAAGACAGTTTCACTCCAGTCCACATTAGTCAGCTACACGGCCCATTGGTACAGCATACAGCTCAGGCTACAATTATGGAAATTCTACTTATTTGCTTATCCCTGTCTGTATCCAAAGATCAATAATGAACGTGAAAAAAGGTAAAGTTATATTCAATTGGCATTTAGCCTTTTTACGTCAGCATCATGTTCGCAAACCTAGAATCTGCCGCCGACAAATGAGTTGATTGAATTATTACTCCAATCATGGAACTAATAATACACTTCAGATGAGAGCTAAAATTTCAGCGTGAGCTCAGCCAGATGTCCGAAACAGACCCCCGTATGTTTTTCAGAACTCATAATGGAGTCTTAGTATTTAGTATTTTTAGCGATGGGTCAAAACTCATCCTCCCACCACTGACCTTTTGTTGAGGCAGCTACCGTTGAAGTGCGCTCCTGTTTCTCTTGGACATGTGTGCGGGCCACAGAGGGGCCAGATTTAGACAGTGTTCTCTGGGGAACTGTCCTCCATAACCTCCAAGGACGTTAAACAGCGCTGATGACCTATACCGGCTGCCTATTCTTGGCAAGAGAGATGTGCATACATGTTTTTGTGCAGTCAAAGGGAAGTAAGTGATCGAACCGTGCATCTAAAATGTATATAATAATTCAATCACAGAGTTGTTATTAGCCAAACTGGTTTCAGCCATGGGATCTGGCAACCCTAAGTGTGGGACTCATTTTGCTTTCTGATTGGATAATTGTCTTGAGAAACAAAACAAACATACACAACTTCAACTTTATGTTAAAATGTATTCGTAATTGTGAATATATCACCATTGCAGCGGCACGTTGGCTGAGTAGTAAGCGCTTTGGCCTCACAGCTAGAAGGTCCCGGGTTTCCCACACCTCCAAAAACATGCTGGTCAGGCTGGCCCACAATGGCGGCGCGCTGAGTCGCAGCAGCTCAGGACTAACCCCACATCTGATCTACGTTATTTTGTTGTAAAGTTGTATAATGACAATAAAGTTCTTCATTCATTCAGTCAGTAAACTACAAAAAGTAAATATCAAGCATTGGCTTAAATGACTTGAATTGAGGAAATGTATCTTGTTTTGAGCGGTTTTCCCTCATTTAGACACTTTTCCTGATCGGACCAAGTTCACTTTGCTTGTTTGAGGACATTTCAGACCAGTTCTAGGGTAAATCTCGCTTGAAATAAGAAAGTAAAATCGCCAATGAGATAAGACCAATTTTCTTACCCCATTGGCAAAGAAAATGAAATAAATAATAAGGACGAAATGCATCGAAACGAGTCAGAAACATCTCAGAACAAGTGAAATAATCTTCTTAACTAGTCAAAACAACCAAAATTTGGATTATTATGGTCAAATTGAGATGTTTATACTGATCTAGTTAAATACTTTTTGCAGTGTACAATTATCAGTACAATCAATATTTGATGTTTTACTTTTTTACCTGGAGACATAGATGAGTTTTGTTTATGAAATATTTACAAGTAAATCTTACATATAGTATCTTGTTTGGATATTGCTGTAGGGTTAGGACAGCAGTCTGGTTGTGAGCGTGGGGGTTTTGGATTTACTTGGAAAAGAAAGTCTGATTGAACTTCTGTATGTGTAGTTACAAAATCGTTCTAGCTCCCGAAAAACTAAAGCTCAATCAATCTGCCAACTTCTGAAACCCTTCCCATGCCTCTGTCCTCAGGTGTGTGCGCAGTGGGCAAACCCATGTGCCTGATGTTCGAGTACATGGCCCACGGAGACCTTAATGAGTTCCTCCGGCGGCGCGCCCCGGCCCAGTCCAGCCGCGCCGTCAGCAGGGTCAGCATGTCCATTCGCAGCTTCGCCTCCGACTCTGAATCCCATGGGCTCAACTGCGACCAACAGTTTTACATATCGAAGCAGATCGCCGCGGGGATGGCGTATCTTTCGGAGCGCAAGTTTGTGCACCGGGACCTGGCCACGCGCAACTGCCTGGTCGGGGAGGAGATGGTGGTGAAGATCGCTGATTTCGGCTTGTCTCGGAACATCTACTCAGCCGATTACTACAAAGCCAATGAGAATGACGCCATCCCGATTCGTTGGATGCCCCCGGAGTCGATTTTCTACAACCGCTACACCACAGAGTCGGATGTGTGGGCGTATGGCGTCGTTCTATGGGAGATCTTCTCGCACGGCATGCAGCCTTATTATGGGATGGGTCATGAAGAGGTCATATATTACGTAAGAGACGGGCACATCTTGTCCTGTCCCGAGAACTGTCCCATGGAGCTGTACAACCTGATGAGACTGTGTTGGAGCACGCATCCAGCGGATAGGCCCAGCTTCAGCAGCATCCACCGAATACTGGAGCGCATGCACCAGAGCACGGTCAACACAAACGTGGACATCAACAGCACAGAGACAGAGACCCCGGAGAAGGAGCCAGACTGCTGAGGTGGGACAATCGGATTGACCACTGAGAGACAGTAAACACCAAGAGTGACCATCCCAAGGAAATGATTATTTTCAAAGTTATTTCAGTCATTTTCACAGTATCACAGCATTATTTTTTAGATTGTTTGGGGATGTACTATATTAAAAGTCCCAAGTTGATGTGAATTGAGATACCCCTGCAAAACTGTCATTCTCATCAAATGTATATGAGTTGTATGTAATACAAGTTACAGTATTATTACACTGAATGTCTCAGTACAGATTGTGCTGTAGGTGCTATATTTGCAGGTTTATTGAAAATGTTTGCATTCCTAAAATCATTAGTAATTCCCTGTTGGTTAGTATTTTAGGCTACGATTGGTATTGGTCAGTTAGTGAGCTGAACTGCAGATACTCGTTACCCATGCAACTTCTAATCTGATCAGAACTGCAGAGATGTGTAATTTGGTTTTAGTGTTTTCTGAAGAAATGTTCTGTAAAGCCAGTTTGTTGAACCATATAAGAAAGATGCAGAACAGTGTTTTTTGTTTGTTTTGTTACTAGTTATATTTCCAAAGTGGCAGGTGGTCACTTTAAGATTGTTATTGATTCCATTGTTGGGCATTTTTATTCACATAGTTTGATTTTGTATATGTACATATATATACATTTACCTTGAGGTATTTAAAGGAATAGGCCACCGTTTTTACATACTAAGATATGTTCTTACCTCACTTTAGACGTGTTAATATATCCCCGTCTGGTCTTTGTCCGTGCGCTCTGTCACGCAAACGGAGCACATACGCAGCCTCTCCCACATGTCACATAGCTCCAAAAAAGCTCACGATAGAAGCTACCAAGCTCTTCCACGTGTTCCCTATTTAAATAAAGTTACGTGAAGTGTTTTCATGCGAAGTATATTTACACAGAAATGTAACATGTCGATTTTATAAGCAAATAAAAAGGGGGACTATATTGTGAGGCGTAATGATACGAGGAGCACAGCGTCCGCGCAGTAACTCCTAAAGACTTCCCCCCGCTCACTTCCGTCAATAACCTTTAGGAGTTACTGCGCGGACGTTTTACTCCTCGTATCATTACGCCTCACAATATAGTCCCCCTTTTTATCTGCTTATAAAATCGACATGCTACATTTCTGTGTAAATATACTTCGCATGAAAACACTTCACGTAACTTTATTTAAATAGGGAACACGTGGAAGAGCTTGGTAGCTTCTATCGTGAGCTTTTTCGGAGCTATGTGACATGTGGGAGAGGCTGCGTATGTGCTCCGTTTGCGTGACAGAGCGCACGGACAAAGACCAGACGGGGATATATTAACTCGACTAAAGTGAGGTAAGAACATATCTTAGTATATAAAAACGGTGGCCTATTCCTTTAAATCATGTCAAATAATTACATGCCTTCAAATTGTTTTAAAAGATAGTTTTTTTTTAATGAAAAAAAATTAATGTGTGGACAATTTGTAATAATAACCTTTCAAATAAAGTTTTTTGTTTTCTCTAATTATTAGTTATTTTTTTTCTCTAATTATAAGAGAGAGAGAGAGAGAGATGATACTTTATTGATCTCACAGATGGAGAAATTGCATTCGATGAGAGAGCATCCGGCAGCAGCACCCATTCAGAGCGCACCACTCTTTTTCCACTCTTTTTTTTCTTTGGTGAAAGATCGTTGTGTCGCGGCCGCCATCTTCACTGTTTTGGTCACAGGAGGAGCACTGGTTGATGGGAAATCCGTAGACGATGACCACGGCGGTGGAGCTCTTGCGCTTGGCCACGATGTTCTTGGCCACACAGGTGTAGTTGGCCGTGTCGGACAGACGCGCCTGTATAGTATAAATAACATTGTTCTGATCGTGATTGATTAGTAATTCTAAAAAACTTCAGATTTTATAATAATAAGTCAGGAACAAATCAGGAATTTTCATTGTTATCTTGGAAAAAGGCAATACTGCTTCAATCCCACAATTTCAATCAAGAACGAGAAGATGAAGATCAGATATGAGCAAATCTGGTGTAAAGTCAAGAATGTGTAAATGTACGGCAAGTCAAGAAGAAGACTATCTATTTATTGTATATTGTAAAAGGCTTCCTTTTTTGAAACGTGTCAAAAGTGTCAAGTTTACATTCAAAATATATCTTCCGTTTTATCGGGGGCCTGGTTGAGGAAGTAGCAGTCTGAGCAGAGATGCCCAGACTTCCCTATCCACGCTCACGGAAAATGTGCAATCGAGTAATAACTAGGTATCTAATAGTACAGTGAATATAAAAACTTTACAAACAAAACCAAACATAAGGTTTAGATACATTCCAATTCCATATGCTTCATTTAGAATTTTTGTTTAGCTGCAATTGTGAAATAACACATAATTCAAATAGTATAGGGTATAATAATGTACATTAAGGTATTGTTGTCCAAAATTAATATTTTATCTACAGGCATCCAAAATCTGTTATCTAAGCAGCAGGTCTTTACCCTTGTCCGGTGCAACTTATTCCCTCTCCCCTGATAGAAAGTAATTCAGTATCTGGGGCGATAATCCTGCAGCTTCCCAGTGACCACACACCTTCATATTATTGTGTTATGGTAGTAAGTGCAAATGAGCTAAAACAACCCAAATGTCAAAAGTACTCCTGCTGTGCATTGGTTTTCAAACACCACCATGTGAAACTACGCTGCAGGAGAAAAATGTGTTCATTTTCACGCCTCACCGTCATGCAGTTTCCGAGATTGTAAGGACTGTAACCGTGACGTGCACCACCAGAAAAGTGCAGCAAGTAGAATCAGATTACAGCCCCAGTCAGTTGTTGGAGACATAAACACTTGGTGCTGGTTGCGTTGAGCTGCAGTGGAGGATGTTGACAGTGCTTGTGTGTGAGTATGTGCGTGTGCTGCGGATGACCAGAGTAAACAGTTTGGACAAGGCCGAGCTCAGTTTGGCTCGGGCCGTCCCATCCGTCTTTTGCAATATCTAAACTGTGGACCACTGCCCTGCACTCCCACTTCCTCCTCCGAGTCTGCCTGTCTGCGCATTTTACACCCCACTTCCATTATCAGTGAAGTCAGGGTCTGCCATTTGATTATGTGACAATGAGACAGAGGACAAGGGGCAAATATGAAGCCAAAGGACTGAGTTCAGATAATTATCATCGCCATGGCCGTCATCATCATCATCACCATCACCACATCATTTATGTTATTACTGGGAAATATTTGGTTTAAAGTACTTAGTAACTTGTTTACCTTAATAAATCCTTTCTGTAGTCCCTCTGGGGGTAATACAAGTGTTAATGGGATGATTGGAGGGTATTTCATCTCCCCCTGGTGTCTCTGGCCAGAAAACCACAGTTGCAGCTTTCCTGTACCGGGGCGAAGGCCTCAATACACATTAATGGAATCACAAAGGAGAAGCTAGCAGGCTAACAGACAAAGCTAACTGTGGGCGAGCGCCACTTAAGCAGTATTTACAGCCAAGTTTGAGTGAAAAATATTTTCTCCATTGTGTAGTTGGATGTACAATATAAGTAAGTAAGCAAGTAAGTAAGTAATCTTTATTTATATAGCGCTTTTCACAGACAGAAGTCACAAAGTGCTTTACAGTGGACAGCAACTAAAACAAACAGTAAAAGACAGTAAATATGTATTCAAAGAGGCAGCTCTATTTGCTCTCGAAAGCCTTTTTAAACAGATGAGTCTTAAGTTGCTTTTTAAAAGTCTCCACAGAATCGAGGGAACGCAGTGACAGAGGAAGTTCATTCCAGAGACGGGGCGCGACGGCTTTGAAGGACTTGTCTCCTCTGGTTTTGTAAAGGGTCCGAGGAACCATGAGCAGGTTTTGACCTGAAGACCTCAGACTCCGAGCTGAAGTGTAGCGCTGGATTTGGTCAGTGATGTAAACTGGAGCCTGTCCGTGAAGCGCCCTGAAAGTCAGAACCAGAATTTTAAAGTTAACTCTGGAGACAACTGATAGCCAGTGGAGAGACTTCAGCACAGGAGTAATATGGGCTGTCCTGTTAGTGCGGGTCAGGAGCCTCGCTGCAGAGTTTTGAACATACTGTAGGCGGGTCAGCTCCTTTTTATTTAGGCAGGTGAACAGGCTGTTGCAATAGTCCAACCGCGACGACACAAAAGCATGAATAATAGTCTCCAGCTCTTTTTCTGAGACCAACTGTCTCAGCTTGGCGATATTGCGCAAATGAAAGAAACAGTTCTTTTCATAATAGATATAATATCCCTCTGTCCCTTTGTCTTTTCTGTCAGCGTAGTATTTACTCTCACGGACAATTAATGAGTAAAAAAAGGCAACATGCTACGACACCTGCAGTGGCGTTTATCGGGGCATGAGTTCCCCGATCCCATCCATCCATCCATCCATCCATTTTCTTCCGCTTTATCCGGGGCCGGGTCGCGGGGGCAGCAGTCTCAGCAGAGATGCCCAAACTTCCCGATCCACACACACCTCCTTCTCCTTCTCCTTCTCCGTCTGGGGGGACCCCGAGGCGACACCAGGCCAGCTCGGAGACATAGTCCCACCACCGTGTCCTGGGTCTTCCACGAGGCCTTGTCCCACTAGGACATACCTGGAACACCTCCCGCGGGAGGCGACCAGGAGGCATTCGGAACAGATGCCCGAGCCACCTCAGCTGGCTCCTTTCGACGTGGAGGAGCAGCGACTCTACTCCGAGCTCCTCCCGGGTAGCTGAGCTCCTCACCTGATCTCGGAGGGTGCGCCCAGCCACCCTGCGAAGGAAACTCATTTCGGCCGCTTGTATTCGCGATCTTGTCCTTTCGGTCATTACCCAAATCTCATGACCATAGGTGAGGGTGGGAACGTAGATCGATCGGTAAATCGAGAGCTTTGCCCCCCGACTCAGCTCCCTCTTCACCACGACAGACCGATACAGCGACCGCATCACTGCTGACGCCGCACCGATCCGTCTGTCGATCTCACGCTCCATCCGTCCTCACTCGTGAACAAGACCTCGAGATACTTGAACTCCTCCACTTGAGGTAAGGACTCCCCACCGACCTGAAGAGGGGAAGCCACCTTTTTCCGGTGGAGAACCATGGCCTCAGATTTGGAGGTGCTGATCCTCATCCCGGCCGCTACACACTCGGCTGCAAACCGCCCCAGTGCGTGCTGAAGGTCCTGGTTCGTTGGAGCCATCAGAACAACATCATCCGCAAACAGCAGAGATGAGATCCTGAGGCTCCCAAACCGGACACCCTCCGGCCCCTGGCTGCGCCTAGAAATTCTGTCCATAAAAGTAATGAACAGAACCGGTGACAAAGGGCAGCCCTGGCGGAGACCAACACGCACCGGGAACAGGTCTGACTTACTACCGGCAATGCGAACCAAGCTCCTGTTGCGGTCATACAGGGAACGGACAGCCCTTAACAGAGGGCCCCGGACCCCATACTCCCGGAGCACCCCCCACAGGGCACCACGAGGGACGCGGTCGAACGCCTTCTCCAGATCCACAAAACACATGTGGACTGGTTGGGCGAACTCCCACGAACCCTCAAGCACCCGCCGAAGGGTGTAGAGCTGGTCCAGTGTGCCACGGCCAGGACGAAAACCGCATTGTTCCTCCTGGATCCGAGGTTCAACTAGTTGCCCGATCCCAATTGAGAAAATCTCAAATCCAAGGAAATTAGATTTGTTCTGACATGGTGAAACAACTTGGTAACGTTGCTTATGTAGTCACGTCAGAGTGGGAAGAAGTCAGGCGGGGAAGTGACCCCTCATCTTACAGAGTGCAGCTATTCATGACTGATATCCGCCTTACACTAGTCTGGCTTTGCCAAAACTCTCGTAAACATTTCCGCCGTTGCTGGCTCTGCATGTCCCTGGCTTGTCTTGGGCTAAAACTTCTTCAAGTGTTACAGTGGTTGGGACTAAAACAGCACGACACGGCCATGGACGCGATCCTGTGAATTACATGTGACTGCTGTGATTGATTCGGCTACACCACAGTCGCCAAAAAGAAGCTTGTCTTCCGTGTGTTTAGACCCACTTTCTTTTGTGCAGGAAGGAAGTAGGTCTGGCTAAAGCCATTCTAGCCTTAACTGTCTCACAATATAAAAGGAATAAGGTTGTGCAAGGTCGAGTTATACATCATGAACAAAATACAACAACATGGCGGATGGTGTACGATACGATAACATTCGTCTGGGAGGTTGCCGGTTCAAACCACCCGTGGCTCTTTCTGTCATTCTCTAGTTCCCGAATAAGAGGCTTAAGTCCTACTGTCCAGTCACAGTGATGTGGCCGGCCGTGACAGGAGGGGCATCTGGTGTAAACCTACCAAATGTGACCGGTTTGCTGTGGTGACTTAAATGGGAGCACAGATTGTTATGTTTGTAAGAATTATAACTCAAAGTGAATTTATAAAGTGACCGTGGCCTGTGTTTTGTCCCACTCGTGTCTGCAGATTTATGCATCCCTCTGACGAACAAGAAGAAAAAGGAAGTCAGGCAGCTCCGGTCGGTCAACAGAAACATTGGCAGCCGTTGCTAGGTCTGCACTCTCATTCCTGTCATCCTGGAAGCAGCGTAGATGGTGGCCTTGTGCTCACAACTGTAGTTTTAAAGTGATAGTCTCTAAGATTGCAAAGTGAGGAGAGAGTGAAATTTGAAAGCAAAAAATGAAGTGCCTTCCCTTGACTACTGATTGAACTGAAAAGCCACTCCTAGTTTGTAAACTTTCAAAAATAAATGATCCCTTCTGTCCTGATTGGACCTGACAGGCCGCTTTGCAGGAAAGCTCATCTCATTGGTCAAAGAGATAGCCTGTGGATACTGATTGGTTGCTAAAATCAGCAAAGAGAGGAACTTTAGAAAAAAGTATTATCATTTAACATGACTTTTGTTATGTCAGATTTCAGACACAGGCGGTCGATATGCAATCTATTCAACTTGTAAAGTATTTAAACTTACAGATTATTACTATATGTATTGCACCTATAGACTCTATAGGTAATACAAGTGTTAATGGGATGATTGGAGGATCTTTAACCTCCCCCTGGTGTCTCTAGCCAGAAAACCACAATTGCAACTCCTCTGCCTCCGGGTCGGAGCCACCAATACACACTAATGGAAGCGCGAAGACGAAGCTGACAGACAAACGGGCAAAGCTAACAGTGGGCTAGCGCCACTTAAACAGTATTTACAGCCAAGTTTGAGTGAAAAAAATGATCTCCAAGGTGTAAATGGATGTACAATATCCCTCTGTCCCTCTGTCTTTTCTATCAGGGTGATATTTACTCTCACGGACAATTAATGAGTAAAAAAACACAACATGCTACGACACCTGCAGTGGTGCTTATGGCCACTAGGGGCATGAGTTACTTAGTGCTGCTTTAAAAATAGCAAACACAGTTGTTACACCATAAATGGCATCACACAACCACTAACTATGAGTGAAAAAATAAAAATAATGGTGTTATCTTTCGTATTCTTTAAAAAATAGTCACACACAAAAAATATGCCAGTGCATGTAAACTTTTGAGCACAACTGCATTTTTTTGTCAGAGCTAGAATTTGATTAAAACAAATCGGAAATATCTACTAGCGTTTTTGGTTTTGAAGATATTGCTTTATAATAGCTTTGGCATGTAGATTTTAGAGTAAGATTATTATTACGTGGTGGTGGAAGCTTCATAAACAAGCTAAAACAAAAGCTCATCCAGACGCTCACTTTCATCTGTTGGTCTTATTTCTGATCACAAAACAAGCTGGACTAATTTGGTAAGTAGCAAATTTCAGCTACAAATATTATTTCAAATTGTGAATGTTGTAATATGAGCTTATTCCAAACCCTTGTGTACCAGTTACTTTTGAATGTTTTTTATTTACCTCGGTCACCTGCGGCTCTGGACAGAACCCACTAGAGGTTGCCAAAGCTTCATAATGGGTCACAAGGGATTTTTATTGATTGTTTTGTCAGTAATTTGGTTATCATTGCTATTATGTTGTGAAGCAGAGTTTGCACATGACAAACATGCTGTAAAATATATGTTATATTCCTGTTAAAGTTACCCAATAAGCTTAATAGATTTCATGTCATGTGTGAGGATATTGCTTGGTTATTTTCAGGCTCTGCACATTGAAACAATAATAAGAACATTCTCGGTATATGACTCAATTTTATTTCATTATACACATTCTTCATTGATTAAATGTTCTGCTCAATTTTTTTTTTTTTATATTTTTGAAACAAGATTTACTGTAGTTCAAGACATCTGACATTGAAGTACATAGTTAGTAAAGACAGTTATTAAGACAGGCTGACAAGGCACCGCACACTTTACAAGCTCACAATACAAAAGAGTGAGCATTTGGCCATGACATGAACAACACTACAGGACATTACAACATTTACAATATTCCCTTTGGTGATTATAACAATGCGCATTTATATACACATACTGTACATTTACTTACATTGGTATACAGTCGAGTTTAGTTTACATCACCTGAATGCAAGATAACAGCAAATGTATTCACAAAGAACATATTCATTGCGTCTATTGTTTCACAAGCGTAGTTTTAGTGTAAGTGAGTGAGGCATTTAAGCAACAAATACTGTCACAATTTTCAAAACTGAATTAAGGGAATGGTAGCATGTAAGCTAATCATGGCTCCATTTGCGTTGCCCAGGGACTCATGATACATGACCAAACTGTTTTTGCACATTTGTGCAGTAATTGGTGGCTAATGCTTAAGAGAAAATTGAATTGCATTGCAATCAGCTCATATTGCACTCTAATGCAAGCTTCATAAATAAAACAGTCTGATCAAGTTGCAAAATGTTAGCCTTGATAATTGCCTAAATCATATTTTATTTTATTCAGGAAGGAAGCTGATATTGTTCTCGTAATGAAATTCACTTATTTTTATCCTCCTTAAGCATATTGTAAACCCAGACATGGAGATAATATTTAATCTACTTATATAGCATTTGTATCAGGCTTGTTATGCTGCATTTCTGTGATGGTGACCCTACAATTTATGAAACGGCTTAAAAACTCATCCCTGTGTTTGATGTACTCTTTACACCCTCTTTCATTGTTTGTAATAAAACAAGGATACAGGAGCAACACATTTACTCAAGTAAAAGCATCAGATTAAAATTCTACTCCAGTAAAGCTGTATATAAGTATCTGTTCGGATGTACTGCATATGTAAAAAGTAAAAGCATTTCACACAGTTTTTTTTCCACTCTTGAAAGGTGGTAAAGCTGAGCATGAATGAGTCGCTGGTGTTTTCAGATTTCATTGTTGTGATGTTTCTGATCAGAACGACTTCACTGCAGCTTTAGTTTCAGGGAATGAGGTCACAAAGAGGTCAAACCAAAACTGAAAATACTTTTTTTTCTTCTCATCCAGTAGAAAAAAAATCACAAAGAAAATACTCAAGTAAAGGAAAATGACCTCGAATTAGTACTTTGTTTCTGCCACTGCCATCATCGAATCATCCAAGCAGAAGGAGAATGTTTGAAGCAAGTGTTCCAAACCAAAATGTGCTCAGTATTACCCACAATATGATACCAATTTATGTTTACATCAAAATCATTATACTGATGTTTCATATTTACAAAGACAAAGCTTTACAAATAGCATTCATATTTGCACAGTGCAGGTGTTCCCTTCATGTCAGAAATGGTTTGGACCAGATCACAGGCGTTTTGTTGCCCCTTTAAGACGATGACATATGAGGCTAATCCAGTCGCTGCTAAAGCTCAGGTTCTGGAC
Source organism: Gobius niger (assembly GCF_951799975.1). NCBI lineage: Eukaryota > Metazoa > Chordata > Actinopteri > Gobiiformes > Gobiidae > Gobius > Gobius niger. Next base: position 12,073,858 of record NC_136853.1, on the reverse strand, counting down.
GCAGAGCAGAAGCCTTCACTTCTCAGAAAGCCTTTCGCTGTTCTCTCCGGGCCGGGTCGGTCCATATATTTGGCCAACACGTGTTTCAGTTCAAGTCACAATAAGAGCACTCAGCTGGCATTCTTCACGGAGTGCGTCACGGCGCAGCCACTTTGAAATCAATACCGAGAGTGCACCAACAGAAAATGATAAAAACTCTGACTTGGCTTTTTCGTCTGTGAAAGTGGACACACGCATTGTGGCTTGTGCGCTTCTCTGTGTTTATTTCACTTCCTTTGCGCAGATCCATGTAAAAAAAAAATAAAAAAAAATACAAGCTTTCATTTTGAGCTAACTGCACGCTAACAAATCAATGATAAAAAAAAAAAAACACATTTTGAGTGGAGAGTATAACTTCCAGGAATGAAACAAAATACTGCTAGTGGAATGTGTTTGATGAATGAATCAAATACCATGAATAAAACCTTGAAAAAAAAAGTACAATTTGCACGATGTGTCCCCTTTAATACAGTCACAGGCATGTAACTCTCGACAGGTGGCTCTATTGGCTAATTTGGATTTTTTTGTCTATTTTTAAAGCAGAACTAATGCCCCTAGAGGCCATAAGCGGCACTGCAGGTGTCGTAGCACGCTGCATTTTTTTTTACTCATTAATTGTCCGAGAGAGTAAATACTACGCTGACAGAAAAGACAAAGGGAGAGAGGGAGATTGTACATTGTGCCACAGCCCAATTACACAATGGAGATATTTGATTATATTTTTTCACTCAAACTTGGCTGTAAACACTGCTAACGTAATGCTAGGCAACAGTTAGCTTTGCACGTTAGCCTGTTAGCTTCTTCTTCGTGATTCTATTAGTGTGTATTGCGCCTCCGGGTCGGAGCAGGGGAAGTTGCGATTGTGGTTTTCTGGACAGAGACACCAGGGGGAGATGAAAGACCCCCCAATCATCCCATTAACACTTGTATTACCCCCCCCCCCCCCCAGAGGGACTACGGGAAGGATTTATTAAGGTAAACAAGTTACTGCTTTAAGTATTGTTTCTTTATACCCATTTTATTCTTTTTACCTGTTATTTTGGGGATTTTTGGGAGGATTTGGAACTCTTAGAAGGTTTTACATACCATACTTCTGATGGCATTAATGATGAACTTTACTTGCCATGCTTTGGTTAAGACTATGACTATTCACGTATGACCTGCTTTGTCCGGGACTGGCCCTCTCTGCTTTGGTCGTCATAAACAGCTCGAGCTTTGGAACGTTAGCTTTGGAGCTCGGCCACCCAGACAACCTGCACTATAGAACTGTAAGTCCAACTGTGTTTCTGACCTGCCCACGGTCCGTCAGTCCTGTGTAAGCCTGGCTTGGTGCTCACGGCAGGTAATAAGTCTGGCTTGTTGTTCTTGGACCAAAGTCAGATCCTGCCACGTCCCACCCAGTTTATGAGTACTTAGCGGCGCAAACTATGTGAGATCAGTGAATCATTTGAGAATATAGAAATCAAGCTTGTGTATAGCTTCTAGCATTACCTCAATTGGCGAAATATTACTGTGTTATAATTAGTAAATTCAGTCAGTTCAGCACCGGGTAAGTGGTATCAGAAGGTCGGACTTTTGTTAAGTTGAGTCATTGCGAGAGGGAGTTGCCAATGATGATCCACTCTACATAATGCGTATTAATTTGAGATCGCAAAAGGTTTCACTTATTTTGTATGAGATGCATTGCATGTATCTGTATACAGGCCATGAAAATAAAGGCATTTCAACGTCACCGGAGAGTGCCGCGGTTTCTCTATGCTTTAAATGTTCAATCCGGTGTGGTCAGCTTTATCTTTTATCTCTGTTTAAGTTGACAAATTCATGGTGCATAACACAGGCACAGAGACACATTTTGAATAACAGTCTGTGACCACATAATTCAAAATATGCCATGAAGTTCGGACATCCCAAACCGCTTTTCAGTTTGAAACTGCCAAATCGGGCTCTTCCGACAAACAGCCATTTTTAGCATTGTTGAAACGTGATGCAACAAATCGACGATGGCCCCACCGAGAGCCAAGATGTCTCGCTCTTTGTGTTTACTCAACCGCATTCTCGTCTCCAGGAGTCACTTTACGTAAACATCTCCTTCTCACACATTCTCCGATTTTTTCCCTCAACAGTGCCCTTTCACCCAGTCAGACTGAGGCGTCACATCATGATATGAAGCGGGGCCGTTGAACCAGACGAGGGCACACGCAGCACAAGGCACCGCAAGAAGCGTGGGGGCGAGTTCGTCCGGGAAAGAGCACTGTCCTAAAGTCACTCTGCCTTGCTCCTTTTTTATTGACGTCTGGCCTGCACCCTGCTTACATTCGCCAGATATGACCTTAACCTTATCTTCGCGTGACACTGTGGCACAAGACCTTCCCTTCAAACTACAAACATCCTCCTCTGTGTCTTGGTACGCTCCAGCACAGCCTGTCTCTAATTTCACTGGGCAAATAAACAACTCCAGATTTCCCTTGTATTTGGCCTGAAATGACGACAGATGAATTACAAGGTTCTTCTAAAGAGCACAAAGATGACTCAGCGGTGGATTAAGTAAGGCCACTTGCTTCGACAAATCTAGTTCACTTGGGAAGTAGTGTTTCCTCTTGTTGGGGATTATCTCGTTGATAGGTTTCGACAGAACCAACACATCAAGACAAAATGACCAATTACTGTAATTCTGTGTACAAAACAAACACATTTTGTAATAAATCTGGTAAGTACACACTATTTGGAGCATCACTGTTTCCTGGTAAGGTTGGTTTAATCCGGTGAATAATTTAAGGTTAGGGGAAGGAGTTGGGCTTGTTGACATTAATTCAAGGTTTTGAGTTTGAAATGTTGTTTTTTTACAACATAATCAAGTGAAAAAGTATTACTTGGTTGAACTGATATGACATAATGTGGTGTTTTAAACTGAAGCTTTACACTTGGTTTTCAGAGTGCAAATGAATCCTCCATCTCTACTCCTCCTGACCAAGGCCCTGGTTATGGATGATCTGGAGGTGGTCGTTCACTGCTCTTACAGGTGGGTGCAGAGGATAAGTGAAAACATGTGTAGTGAGTGTAGTTTTAGCAGTCGTGTCCCAGGGCTGGCAGAATTACTTTTTCTAGTATTATTTATTTTATTAATTTTGAGTGAGTGGGTGGGGCTCAGAAGTCCAGTCTTGCCTGGGGCACCAAATTGGCTAGGGCCGGCCCTGGGGCCAGTGTGTAAACAGCCAAAAACAAATCTGAGTTTTGATTTCATGTCACTGCAGACCAGTCCACTTCATAATGGCACTCATCCAGACTTAAAAGGGTAACTTTAAAAGAAACATGGTCTACATTGTTAATTCTGTTGCTACTATTGATTGAAAAGGTAAAATCATGTTGCAGATGAATTTGCATATTTTAAGCTTGCAGGAAGCAAATGTCAGTTTCCAAACATGAGACCCAGTCATAACTTCACAATTAACCTTTTCATAGTTACGTGCAATGTTTAATTTCATGAATGAATTACTATTTTCAAACAATGTGCATTGAGTTTGATTATAACTGGGTCGTAGGCACTGATTCCGTGTGCGCCGCTGGAAAGTGCACCAACCCAAATCTTTGGGCACCAATAAAATTTGCCATGATCACAAAATGGCTCGGTAAAAGCAACAATCAAATTATAAAGAGTCGTCTTCCTCTCTTGTCTCAATCTAGCACAGTTCTGTCAGCCACATCGGTGCAGTGGCGACACTTCACACTATGTGTTTCCAGAGTTTGAGACTGGTGCTCTTCTGCTGTTTCTTTTTGTAAACAATATGATATTGTGAGTACATTGTAAGTTTAATTCTATACTTTTTTGGCAGTTGTTAATCTTAATGTATTGTGGATTGCTTGAACTGTCCAAGCCGAGAGCAGATAGTGAGCTGGGTCAGTGGGGTCGTACGGGTACTACTACCCACTGGAAAAAACAGAAATCTATAGTTTAGTTTTTTCCTCTGTTGTCAATGACACAAGACAGAAGCTTACAATTGCATAAGAAGCCAAAGTGTAAAGTCATCTTACTGAAAATCAACCTGAAACAATATATAAACAAATAATTAGTTACAATACTGGCATAACCTTCACTTCACAGATAACTCTTAAATAGTTCTGTCGCACATACAACAAAATAATAACAACTGGACCGAAATACTAACAGCCTAATGGAGTCCTTAAAATCTCAATTCCATGTTGTGTTGTATATTCTTCATTTTTCCCCCCTCTCTTCACTAGGATTTTGAATTCTGTTCACAGTCCACAACAGCCTCCTTTATACTACTGAGTGTTCGTTGTTGTGGTGATGGTGGTGCGCCCCGCCGCTCAGGACCGTGTGGTTTATGGACGAGGCCGACCGGTCGGAACCGTCCGCCGCCGTGCCGTTGACGTTCTCCTGTCGCTGGCAGCACAGGATCTGCCTGAAGGTGGCGCTCATCTCCTTGTCGCGGTACGAGTAGATGATGGGGTTCATGGCGGAGTTGAACTCGGCCAGGAGCAGGAAGAACTTCTCGTAGGTGAGGACGTTGCAGCTGGCACAGAAGACGTCCAGCAGGAGGATGACCAGGCCGGGCGTCCAGCAGATGATGAAGGCACCTGAGAGGGACAGAGACAAAGTCAGTACGGAAAACATCGTGCTGCATTCTAGTTGAGCTCGGAGGTCGGATTTTGACTTGGAGTTCGAACCTGTAAATTTTAAAAGTAACACCTTGTAAAGACAAGCCTTATGACCTCTTGAAGACGGCTGTTTCTTCTTTTTTTTAAAATCATGATTACTTCTCATTACTCACTTCATCTGTCATCATTGTGTTCTGTATGTAACACCATTTTCCACGACTGGCTGCTCAGACTTGCTGCTGCAGCTGGTTGTTCAGAAACGGCCCATTTGATTGACATACTGCCCCTGAACAATCGCAGGAAAGCAGAGATTACACTGTAAGCTATTATAAGCATGTTTTACTTGAAAACATCCCAATACAGGAAGTCTGGTGCACACATAGACAAATAATACAATTTATGCTTTAGCAGCTTAACCCAGGGGTGTACAAACTTTTTTTCACTGAGGGCCACATACAGAAAAATAAACAAATAACTGGGCCACACTCAGTATAGGTCAGATGTATACTGTAACTTCGCCGCTATTGTATTAAAAATAGCAAATTCTATAAAATGTTAACTATGCTTTTAATTGAATATGCTTTAAAGCCATGACTTAATATGTAGAATGAGCTCAGACCTGTTCACCACAACTGCCTCTAAAATCCTGCACTGTCACTCAAAAAGGTTCAAGGTTCAAGGTTCAACTTTCTTAATGTCCCGAAGGAAATTATTATGCAGCAGGTGTTCACACATAATAAAGCAAAAACAAACAAAAAAACACAGTGAGACAACAGTTGTGTTTGGGACAAAGATCATACAGTCACAGCATCCTCAGTCCGGCTCTGAAGCTGAGAGACAATCAGCATAAGATAAAAAAAAAAAGCCTAATTTGCAGCAGCTTCACTGAGCAACATATGATCATTTACCTTCGCAACAGCCTCTGGAATAAAAGAGGCCCTGGCCTGACGAGTTCGAGTACAGGGCATTAGCCTGCGTCCGAAGGGGAGTAGGTTAAACTCCTTAAAAAGCGGATGGTCTGGACACTCCATTATCTGTTGGGCTTTACGTACAACCCTTTGGCTGTAAAGGTCGTGCAGCTGAGTCTGCTTTTGTCTGATTTTACCTGCAACTCTGACCAGCTTCATCGAACAATTTTTGTTGGTCACAGAAAGAGCCCCAAACCAAGATACAAAAAGAAATGTTAAAACTGACTCAATAAAAGACTGATAAAAGATAGTCATGAGAACATTACAAACTCTAAATGAATTCATTTTTCTTAAAAAGAAGAGTCTTTGCTGCACCTTTTTGCAGATGGCGTCAGTGTTAGACTCAAAGCGCAAGTCCTTATCAATAATAGTCCCAAGGTACTTGTATTCGGAGACTACTTCAACCGGTTTTCCCTGGATCACAGTGTTCGTGCCACTAGGGGGCGCCTTGCGTAATCTATCAACATGTCCTAGGTCTTTGACACATTGATAGACAAATGAAACTGTTCACACCAATCAATCAAAATCATCAGCGATAGGTCCATGGGCGCTCTCGCTGTTTGTTAAAAGACTCACAATGACTGTGTCATCTGCAAATTTCAGAAGATGCCTGTTCCCATACGCACTTCTGCAGTCATTGGTGTATAAAATAAAAAGCAAAGACGATAAGACGCAGCCTTGAGGAGATCCAGTGGAGGAGAGCATTTTGGAGGACACAACCCCATTCACTCTTACACACTGTGATCTGAGTGACAGGAAGTTCACAATCCAGCCAACAAGAAAACAAGAAAACAACAAGAAAAAGAGAAATCAGTTTCTCTGCCAGTAGGTAGGGCTGGATTGTATTGAAGGCCGAGGAGAAGTCTATGAACAGCAATCGTGCGTGGCTTTTGGGGGCTTCCAGATGCTGCACTAAAAGATTTAACAAAGTCAGTGTGGCATCCTCAACTCCTCTGTTTGCCCTGTAAGCAAACTGCATTGGGTCCAACTTATTCTGCACCTGATTTAAGACCTGTTAATTAACACATTTTTTCCAAGACCTTCATTAACTATGCTTTGGTGTTAAGGTGTTAATTCAGGTCCGAAGTGCCGTCATGCACAAACTTAATATAGAAGCTGCAGTTACGCATAAGACCAGAGGTGGCAGTAGTGAGCATAAAATGACCAACTTGCATCTAGTCTCTGAGTTAAAAAAAACAGCCTTCATCACTTTTTGCCACATTTTTGTGACTTTTCTGTTGAGTTTTTGTCACGTGTTTGTCACCTTTTTCACACTCTTTAGTCACTTCGGTGTTATGGTTGCTTTTCAGGAAAGGTTTTGTCACTCTTTTGTTGCTCTCTTGTGGCTTTCGTTGCTTTTTCATCGCTCTGTTGTCACATTTTTGTTTCGGTTTTTCGTCCACATTTTTGTAGCTAGTTTGATTTTTTTTTTTTTCAAAAAGCTTTTAGATTTGGGCAAAGCCAAACTGGAGATAATATGCGCAGTTAAGGCAGTGATGAAGAGGTTAAAAAACACCTTTGTTAGTGGTTTGCTTGTATTGACAGCTGCCCTGGGGCTGACTAATGGAAACATGGCTATGAAAAAATAATGACATAGAAGTAGGAGGGATAAATGTGAAAAAAGATGTACTTCTATGCACTCTACAGGAACGTTATCATGGCATGTCCTACTACCCGCCTGCTCCAGTAGAATGAAAGAGCCATCATTTGTGGCCTCTATGGATGTGGCTTTTACAATTTGCAACAACTTGATCAATGCAGATAAGAAACAACATGGCAGTAACTAAACGTTGGTATCAGAAACTGAGTTGTCGCCGGCGTTGGTGTCAATTGGTAATAGATAGAAATCACCAGCCCCATCTGTCTCTCTAATGACCACCAGTCCAGTCATGCAAACACATTCATACCAGGCACGATGAGGGGAAGTGCCTTTGCCCAGGGACCAAATGGCAGCGCTGGTTGGAGGCCAGATTGAACCGGAAATGATTTGTGGGCGGGTGCACGCTGAGCCACGGTCGCACAGGAAACTAAGGCACCAAGTTTGCAGCATTTTATGAGTTTGAGCTGTTTGTACTCAATCTTTTTAGTGAAAGAAAAATCGCTCAACAACCACACGGCCGCGAGAAGCCGACCACATCACCATCAGTAAACAGGGGGAAAAACACATCACCGAAGCCTCCAAACCACTTCTGAAAGGCTTTAGCACACAAGCTCTCTTCTTGCGCAGGATTGACGCAGCCACAAAGAGACCATTATGGCTTGACAGAAGCCGGGATGTCTTGAAAATACGTCAAAGTATATGCTGGACATGAATAAATAATATTGTGTGATATACCATAAACATGTTGTTTATCATCAAGTAACAAATGGGCATGGGCACTTTAATGCCTATACGATAAGCACTCAAAACACTCCAATGTCTCCAGTGTCTGCATACACTGGAGTGTTAGGGCCCAACTGATATGGATTTATCCAATATAGGCTCATATTTTAAGTAATTTAATTGAATCTCTCAAATAGTCTATAGTTAAACATTTATTATAACAGTAAAGGTTTATATCATAGAAATTTATCTAATAGAGGTCGACCGATGTGGGTTTTTCCCAGGCCGATGCCGATATTTTTTTAAATGTGTCATCTATAATTCTGTGTATGATGTTTTTAAGCGTGTTTGTGTTGCGCTTGTGTTTGTACTTGTCTGTGACAGCAGTGGGGGGGCTGGATGAGGGCATAGGGCTGATCTATTCAGGACATTCTGTTTAGTAGGTACTTTTGATGGAGCTCGTTTGAAAGACAAAACTTAGCAGATTCAAAAAAAAAAAAAACTGTACGTTTCTATCTCTTATGGTTCTAAAATTCTAAGCAAAAATGGTATGACAAATTGACTAACATTTCTATTTAAAACACACTGAATTCTCCTAGTGAGTTAATCTGGGTTGTGAACATGGAAATGGTTACTTAGATGGAAATGGCCAAATTGTTACAGTTTTTAAACCTTTACAAAGTTGTTCCAAAATGTCATTTTTCATTTTTTTTGTTCTTCTAAATTAAGTTCATTACTGGACCTTGTAAGGACACTGTGAGGTCCCACACAGGCCCTGCATACACAGCATTGAAAGAATTAAGAACTCCAATATTCACCACTTTTAAATCACACCACAAATGTATCATTGTAACACCAAGTTGATTATGTAAGGATTAAACAACGAGGAGCCGTGCATTCGACGGTTATAATGCACGACGCGGAGTCAAGAACACCACGACGCGCAGCGGAGTGGTGTTACTCCGCGAAGTCCGCTTATACCAGGGTCCCACAAACGTAACATTTATAATAAGTATAAGTTTCATTTACTAAACTCACTAATTATGCCAGACCACCGGGACTATTTTCTGTGGATTATTAGCCGGTCACTGAAGGCTCGTCTCAGAGCGAGTCATTCTCCGCAGCTTTTACGAGGATCTCAGTCAGGCGCAACCAAACAACATAAGCACACGCTGCATCGCCAGAATCACAACACAACCGGACTAACCGGGCACTTTTCCGTGGAAGTAAACACCGATGTGCGGCACTCGTGGGCAGGAGTTATTTCACTTTTACGCTGTTTAACCTGAAGCTAGCTAGCTAGCTCAACAAGCTCAACTGTTTATGGAAACAGCTGCGGTGGAGTCCGCCTACACCAGAGCCCCACGAACTGAAACTTTTATGATTGACTTTACTAATCCAGCCAAATATGTTTAAATGCTGGATTATTTTATGTACGCCTGAAAATCATGAATAGTGCCTTAACCGTTTTCAATAGAAATGGAAAGCTCATATTTTATTAACAGTAGCTAACCTAGCTGCTCACTCTCCTCTACTTCACATTTATCAAACATTTTGTTTTGGCCAAAAACGTTGAAATTAAACAAAATCCATCTCATACGTTCCTGTCAGTCACTAATTACGTGTTTATCTGATTCAGCTGTGTCATGCGTTGCTATGGCGATGCCCACAGCGGAGTGATATCCCAGTGATTTAACTACCGGACTACGTGTGCGGTTATACCAAAATAATGCACGCTTGTTAGCCCCCACCAGCCAATCAGAATCGAGTATTCACCCAGACCATGGTATAATGCATGTTACGTGTTTGTGCTCCACATGATTGAATGAACCAGTGCGGCGGACAGTTACAGCGGGGCAACAGCCAGCTACAAGTTATTTTTCGAGCGATATGAACATTTGAAAGGTACAAAAAGTAAAAAAAAAATCGATAGGCACCCTGCCGGTCTATGATAGAAATCCTTTCTGTGCCGAAGGGGATTATCTGCTGCAGTGTCACTGAGCGAAATGGACCATGGTCTTAGGGGGCGGTATCCAACCCAGATCTTTGAATACCTGGAATACCAAGTAAACATGAAATTTGGCTTCAACACTATTTGTCCATCCATCCATTTTCTTCCACTTGTCTGTTTCCGGGTCGTGGGGGCAGCTGTTGGAGCTGCCCAAATCACATTGCACCAGCCCCTTTATGGCGGTGGTGGGTCCACAGAAGAACGGCCTCATGGTTCTAACCGGACCTGTTGGTCTCTCATAAGAGGCTTCTGAACCGCTCTTTGTCTGACCCGTCACCCAGGACATGTTTGCCATGGGAGACCCTACCAGGGGCACGAAGCCCCCGACAACAGAACCCCCAGGATCATTCAGGTGCTCAAACCCCTCCACCACACTAAGGTGGCGGTTCCAGGAGGGGCAAACCTATACCTACTCTAACCTACACTATTTGTACATGAGGAAATTTGACGGAGATACTCCCCTCCCCAGCTTCTTCAGCTGTAAATGAAGTACGTTATTTCTATAAACCCACAGAATAACTTCCTTGAACTGAACTGACCTTGAACCTCCCGTTGCAACACTATCCATGCTGTTGGGTCATTGTGGCCAGAAGTTTGCATCCTCTTCCGCTGTAGTTCAGTGAATCATCATTTCTCTGATTAGACAAGAGTCAAGCACATTGTCCCGGGCCAAGACTCCATTATTCACGAACGGCCAATTTAAGGACTGTGATTTCACTCAACAGATGCTATTTGTTACAACTATGAGACAGAAGGGTTTCCTCCATGAACTCCAGACTGAAGAACTACATATATGTGCCGCGATGAGCGACGCCATATTGACGAGCGGATCTGTTATCTGTTAGTGTTCAGTGGGCGGCAGCTGCAGAATAGGCCTGACCTCACTTCCAAGAAATTCACCCAGACCCTCCAGAGTTCGATGGATGTCCAAAGGATTGCAACCCAGCGGGGAAACTATCCCAAGAATGTGTCTTTCACTCGAAACATCTCACTTCATTCGGACCGAACCAGATGTAGGCTATTTCTAAGCCAATAACACTGCATTAACGCGTAGGTCTTGTCTTGAAATAGCCTCCCGTGAACAATAGGAGAATGACGCAAAACTTGATGTGTAACAGCGGACATATCGGGCATAACTGTGGTGTATAGAACATTCCTTTGTGCAGCTCAGTTCTGAAACAATATCCATGCTTACAAAAGACACTATGCAGCACGTTCCAATATAGCAAATAACTCAAAATCCAAAACATCTTAACAGGTCGAGTTATATTTTACCATAGGAGCCCTTCTTTGAGCAGCTTCAAAATTCTTAAATCCATTAAACTTGTGAGTTTTTGGAGAGTTTCTGCTTGGGTTTCTTTGCAGGATGTCAGAATAGCCTCCCAGAGCTGCTGTTTGGATGCAGGTGTTCATTAGTGTTATAATAGATAAATGATGAAATAACTAATGAATGAAATACATAAATAAATGGGTTTTAATGGGCATCAAAATGGTGCCTGTAAATAATATCACAAACTATAATGATACAACAGTCTCCGCACCTTTGAAAAAAGAAAAAAGTAAAACTGTGGCGCATTTGGTAGAGCGGGTCCTTTTCATGATTGGAAGGTCGTTGGTTTGAATCCCAGCTCCCTCAAATGCACACTGTTATTGGGTCCTTGGGCAAGACACTTCACCCATTTTGCCTCCAGTGTCTGTGTACATTGGTGTATGAATGAGAGAGTGAATGGGTGACTGGTTCCTTACTGTAAAGTTCTGATAAAGGTAGAAAAGCACTGTATAAGTTGAGTCCATTACCGACACACTTAAATGGCTTAAACATTGTAGCTAAAAAACAACTACTTCCGTGTACCTTGGCTCCTTGGCATACATACATGAGCCATGAAACTATGGGCTTTGAGAGACAGAACTTCTACTGTTTACGATTCAGGAAGGAACAAACATGTTATTTTGGGCGACACGCACCGCGTCGGTTTGCCCCGTCACTGCTCATGAGTGTCAGACGGAGGAAATCTGAGCGGAAAATGTAAAGAAAGTCAACTAAAAGTAAAAAGGGAAGTTGTGCTCAAAAGGTTGGATTGGAGTCTGGCACTGGTGTAGTCGAAAATGGACCCTCGCAGACGCACACAGTCATATGTGGCTCGCAGTTTGCACCATCGACTTGTGGGGTTTGCACATTCTCTCTGCGTCTGGGTGACATTTCTCTGGGAACTCCGGTCGACCTAAAACACAAAGCTTGGTTCCATCAAACCCAAGTCCAAAGAGTCATTCTCAGCTTCCGGTTGGAATCAGCCGCAATTGCGACAGGGGATCCTCAAGCTCTGGGAACAAAATTGGCAACATAATGGAAACCAGACTACAGGAAGATGCCCCAAGAAGGATGCATAGTGCGCAGCTAAAACACCGCAGAATGTCTCTCCCCGGTCTTCACCCTTTTCACCCTGAACTGTTGAACCGATTGAATAAAGCCTATAGGTACAAAAGAATCCACAAAAAAAGAAGAAAGACTCGTAGCACTCTGGCTTTGGAGTTGTGGTTCATTTACGATTTATGTTTTAAACTAAAAATGAATTTACAAAAACATTTCAAAGAATATCGGAATAGGAACTCCGGAACTAAACAAAAAAACATGCATTTAAAGCCCCCTCCTGGAGCCGCCACCTTAACGTGGTGGAGGGGTTTGAGCACCCGAATGATCCTGGGAGCTCTGTTGTCGGGGGCTTCGTGCCCCTGGTAGGGTCTCCCATGGCAACCAGGTCCTAGGTGACGGGTCAGACAAAGAGCGGTTCAGAAGCCGCTTATGAGAGACCAACAGGCCCGGTTCATCGTGAGGCCGACCTCCTGTGGACCCATCACCTGCAGGAGGAGCCATAAGGGGCTGGTGCAATGTGATTTGGGCAGCTCGGACGGCCCCCACGACCCGGCAACGGACAAGTGGAAGAAGATGGATGAATGAATTTAAAGCAGGGGTGTCAAACTCATTTTGGGGCTGAAATTCAGCTCCCACGGCGGGTCACAGGTCGCGGGCCACATATAATAGAGAAAATGTTTCCAATAAATGAATAATAATAAGCTGTGATTTGGTCAAAGCCCCAACTTGACTGTAGCTTCAGTAATAACAACGGCTTACACTTGCATTGCACTTTACAAGCCTGTGTCACAAGTTCCTGAAAGTACAGTAGTCATTATTCATTCACTTGGTGGTGGTAAGCTGTTATTGAAGCCACAACCGCCCAGGGGCAGGCTGTCCACTTACAACATGGCTATATAATGTGTTGTTCATATCCTGAGCACTTACTATGTCAGTGCCCTCTGCTGGACACGTGTGGAACTCTATCCTTTTTTTATTTATTTAAAGCCCCCTAGTGGCTGCAATGAATATTCTGGTTATTCTTTAAAGGGGGGGTATTATGCAAAATCGACTTTTTCAAGCTTTACTTCATGTTATTATGTCATTCCCTCATTAAGAACATGCCTGAAGTGTTGCCTTGGCACATTCACGTATTTTTGAGTAATCTGTAAAAACTCTGATGGCGGCCATTTTAGGGATAGCTTTGCCTGAGTCCTCCTAGGAACGCCCCCACCTCCTGGAGACGCCTCCGAGCTTTCGTCACCAGCCGAGTAACCAACCACTGCTCCTCAGCAGAACCCCCTCCCCACTGATGCCACAGACAGCGTGTGGAGGGGGCGTGTCGGAAAGGGTCAGAGGTTCTTAAAGAGACAGAGGCCTATTTCAAGACATTCACTACAGCCATTTTGAGAGAGCAATTTTATACAAGGCAGTTATTCTAATTTACTGCATTTACAATAGAAGGTTTGGTCATCATTGTAGTGTGATATAGACTGGTGCTATGTGATTGAAAAAAAACATAATACCCCCTCTTTAACAATTCATAACTCCGCACAGGAATGGGCTAGAGACTTACTTTTTAATTATCTATTTTTTTACATACTCTGGAATGTATGCTCTACAGGGCAGGGGCCGTATGTTTAACACCCCTGATTTAAAGCTAAACATAAGAATACAGCATGAAGCATTTAGATATCTGCAGAGGACATAACTGAAGTCTTTGCTATTTGTGTCCATTTCACTTTGCAATTAAGACTCACTTTCAACTAATATTGCAGCCCCACATGTTTACGCACTGACGAGAAGTGGAAATGTGTGGCCGAAGCTGAGGAAGTACTTCACACTATTAGCCCATTGTTATCCTTACAGTCATCACAATGTAAACTAAAGAGGGAATGCGACTACACTGGGGAGCCTCGTCCAAGCGGACCTCCCTTTGTAATCCACCGACTCGGTTCAAAAGGTTTCACTGTTTCCCTGCAGAGTGACACATCTGTCGTCAATCGACCCTCCGCGACCTTGCCACATCAGCTGTCGTCAGAGTAACACAACATTGCAAGGCTTTACGTCTGCATCCGCATCAAACGAACTTGTCCCCGGCGTCGAAACACACTGTCGAAAGTAGCAAAGACTCATGTTGTGCGCGCTAGCATTGCTTCCAAGGAAAGATCTGTGTTACAAAAGAGTGGATCAGAAAAGAATGTGAGATACGGGAACAAAATGTGCGGTTGCCAACGGCGACTCGAGGCAGATGATGAAAGTTTCCATTGCAAAGTTGTTTTAGCAAGTCATGAATTCAAATGAGTCTGATAACGGCAAACAGAGGAACTGTCGGTTGCATGTTGAAACGTTCAAACACAGTTCTTGGATTAGGATTAGCAGAATGTTGACGCTTGCAGTGTAAAAGACCATCAGACTGACTTCCGTGAGCTCTTGACAACCTTACGGTGTTTTCTCATCTTAAACATGATTGGAGTTGTTTCACAATTTTTTGAAAACACTGCACATTTAGGTCCACCAATTCAGAACTCAAAATGCTCACAACCACCTAAACAAATGGTGATTTATGAAGCTCCTTTTATGATTTTAAAAACACCAACCATCAGCATTGTCTCGGCAATTTCAACACTTTAAAGCGAACAACGATCAACTCTTACTCAATGATTTTTTTAATGTTCCTTCCTGGTCCAACTAGGCCCAACCTCCTTTAGCTTTCGAGATCTGAAGGGATCATTTTGTTTGCCTTCATGATCTCCTTTAAAGGCACACTGCGTAACATTTTGGATTATACTGTACTGCTGCCAGCAAAACAAAACATGCTCCTAATGACCAGTTATATGCAGATTTGTGTTGTTGTTTTTTTGCTGCGGACTTAGATAGGACCTAACCTGCTTGAATCTATCTAATATTATAATATTTGGCTGCCTTTAGTAAACCTGGAACCGCCACCTTAATGTGGTGGAGGGGTTTGAGCGCCCGAATGATCTTGGGGGCTCTGTTGTCGGGGGCTTCGTGCCCCTGGTAGGGTCTCCCATGACAAACAGGTCCTCGGTGACGGTTCAGACAAAGAGCGGTTCAGAAGCCCCTTAACTCCTGCGGCCGTCCTTCTGTGGACCCACCACCTGCAGGAGGAGCCATAAGGGGCTGGTGCAATGTGACATGGACAGCTCCAACAGCTGCCCCCACGACCCGACAACGGACAAGTGGAACAAAATGGATGGATGGATGGAAAATAAGTGCTTGCATTTTATTCTATGTTTATTGGGTGAAATGTTACGCAGTGTGGCTTTAATGTTAGGGCGACACTTGTATAATCACAAGCCATAATGAATGTTCTCCAGATGTTTAACAATGAGATCAAATCCATCCATCCATCCATCCATCCATCCATCCATCCAACAATCCATCCATCCATCCATCCATCCATCCATCCATCCATCCATCCATCCATCCATCCATCCATCCATCCATCCAACAGTCCATCCATCCATCCATCCATCCAACAATCCATCCATCCATCCATCCATCCATCCATCCATCCATCCATCCATCCATCCATCCATCCATCCAACAGTCCATCCATCCATCCATCCATCCATCCAACAATCCATCCATCCATCCATCCATCCATCCATCCATCCATCCATCCATCCATCCATCCATCCATCCATCCATCCATCCATCCATCCATCTTCTTCCACCTGACCATTGCTGGGTCATGTGGCTGCCCCAAATCACATTGCACCAGCCCCCATGTCCCCCTGTTTGGTCTCTCATAAGGGGCTTCTGAACCGCTCTTTGTCTGACCCGTCAACCAGGACCCTGTCTACCATGGGAGACTTACCAGGAGCACGAAAAATCATTGTCATGAATCAATCTAAATGAAGGTGTTAAAGTCCCAGCCCTAACGCTAATCTTTTCTTCAAGTTGACAGAATGACGCATATCTCTTGATAAAAGATCTTCCGCTGTGCTCTAAGAAAAACGTAATCTACGGGTCAAGACATGACGGAAACAAAATGCTCTCGAAGGTCGCAAAGTGTCCTCACCCTGATGTGACGTCAGTGAAAAAGAACACAAAAAAAGCACAAAATAATCAGCTGCTGCCATCACTTATGTGGATGCTTCCGAAACCCATTCATCTCACACGGGAAAACGCTGGGATCTTAATACATTGTGTCTCCCCACAGGCTGCGCATTACCGTTTCTCATGTGTCCCGATAGCGGCTTGGGTTTCTTCTAATGTACTTTTCTCCCATGCGCGGCTGAAGAATGGAGTAAACACTTGCGATTAAATTATCCTCCTCATCCTCCATGTACGACTCCCTTGCACCGTCAATCTCCCCCGTAAGTATCGCCCGGGTCTGCGCAGCCTGTTTCCTTGGACTCCTCTGCACCATTTGTAATTCTTTCTCACAAATCAGCAACGCGCCGTCCAAGAATACGAAACATTCCCAGCATTCTCTGAGATGAATGGTGAAAGCCACAGATAGTCAAATACAAATAATGAGGGTTTGGGTCAGTTTGGCCTCTTAACATGCTGTATAAACTTTCACCTGGAAACAAAAAATACCTAATCTTCACAATATCACCGATTCAATGTTTCTCCATCGATTTATTTGGAAAAGTGTCCTTTCCATTTTCTCATCTCCATGTGAGTAGCAGCTACAGACTTAAAGGCTTGAAGGTTTTTTTCCAAAGGGATTTTTTAACATCTAATTCCAAGCCTAGTAAAAACAAAGTAAAGGCGAATTTTTACTTTTTATAGATTTTTGACAATAAACCAGGTCAAAACATCTGCAACATGACAATATAATGGGAACATTCGGACCTCAGTCTAAATGTTAAATGTCTTTTTTAGTATAGTATGTGGTTTTGTGCCACAGATATTATAAATACTCCTGAAATTTCCTGTTTCCCGCATTCCCCACACACAAGACCGTAGCCGCTGTTATTGATAAAGAGACTTTATTGCACATTGCACTGGCGCTAATGTCACTGTGACCTAATGGTTTGGGGCTGAAAGCACAGTTAGTCTATTCAAACGGCTGTAATGGAGACGGGTGTCTTTTAAAATGACATAAAGGCTCCACAGTAAAGGGTTGAATTGGCAGCGAGCACACAGAAAGATGTATTAACAATTCAAGGCGAGTTTGAATTTTCAATTATAACCAATGGGGATATTCTTTATCACAGTGTGTTCTTCAAATAAAGCATTTTCCTCCCCCTACATGTTCCAGCAATGTCCTAATGCAGGGGTAGGCAAGTTTTCTTGGCGGAGGCCGATTTTCTTTACTGTAAATAGACCGAGGGCCGAAGCTGCTGATTGTTAGCCCAAAGTAAAGCACAGCACTGGAAACATGACCATCTTAAATGAGATAAATGACTTAAAATTGCTCGAATAAAGGTTTTTCTATGTTCAATTTCAGTCGGTTTGAACTAATCCAAGATACAAATGCTATAGCGCCAATGGAACAAGAATAAAACCCACTTGAAATCAGACATTTGTTTTTCATTTGAAATGACACAAAATTATCTTAATTAAGAGAATAACTACTACTAGAGGTTTTATGTCATCTAAAACCAGACCAAATCAACTCAAATCTTAGATTTAATCTCTTAATTCAAGTAGATTCGTCATTTCTTCCTTAAAACGATTATTCTTTTTCCAATGCACTTCCTTCAAATGCCAGTGTTGTACATAATATATGACCTAATTGGGTGTATTGACAGTATTGCTAACTTTTTTTTCTCCCATTTAACTCTAATAATGTTAAAAGTACTCTATGATTTGTGTGATAATGTCAAAATCATCTTGAGGGCCAGAGGTTCTGTGCTGAAGGGCTCGATTTGGCCCTGGGGCCTGACGTTGCCTACCCCTGTCCTAATGTGTAGAATGAGCTCGGGCCTGTTCACCACAACTGCCTCTAAAACCCTGCCCTGTCACTCAAAAAAGAGTTAATTCGGGTCCGAAGTGCCGCCATGGAACCTGCAGTTACGTGTAAGACTTGAGGTGGCAGTAGTGAGTACAAAATGACCTTGCATCTCGTCTCTTTAAGTGCCCAATCACATGGTTTTGCAAAATTGTATTTACTTGTATCTCAGCTTTAATCAAAACGACTTGTTTCAATCTAACCGTAACAGTCGACAATAAGAAAACGCTATATCCCCACAATGACAAAAAGAAATAGAGCAAAAGGACCATTTTAAATCTGTTTTTTTCCCGTGCCAGATGATCCATCCTGTAGGCTCACACTTAATACCGCGGTTAAGCTTTCCCACCGCTGAGCTCCAATCGCGTCCGAGTCGATCTTTTACTTTCTCTTGAGCTTTGACCGGGGAAGAGCCCACATGTGTAACCTTACGGCCAAGTGCGTGCAAGTGTGCGCGAAACCAACCCCGTGTTAGTTGTTTCCATCTCTGGCACTGTGAATAAATAAAGCAGCTGCGGTGAGTGGTATTACAGCGTCCACAGAGGGACAGTGGAAGTGGACAGCGGGCGGCAGGGGAGCACTCACCCTCATCTGGTCAGCAGATGGGGCAGCCCAGCCAGGAAGAGGCTGCTGCTGCTGCTGCTGGGTTTAGCTATACCTGATTAGCCCAAGGAAACATGAGTGGGTGCAGTAAAACATACAAACATGTTTCTGGGCATCACCATTTATCAACAGAACTAGGGAAGCGCTTCAGTCCTCAATGCCAAATGTCAAATATTGGCAAACGAAACTACAGCGCTACACTTCAGGCCCTTTCCTTTGTTTTGCACTCTTTTTGGTTTCAATATTTATCCATCAATGAACTTTGTTGTTTGAAATTTTGAAAATACAAAATGCTTTTTTCTCAAATTCCTCATTTTCAATTGCTATCATATAGGCCTACTTTCTTACTTACATACTAGGGGTTCCCAAAATGAGGGTTGTAAAGGCACTGAGCTGGGGGTCGTGAGATTATTTCAAGATCATTTTCAATAATAATTAAATTGCTGTAACTTTAATTTAATCATTGCATCTACTGTGAAATGTTGATTGTTACTAACACAATGATTTTGTGTATACTGCTGTCAACGTCAACAGTGCGAACACAAAAAAAAGTTATGTAGTGGTTTGACATAATCCTCAGCTGTTTCTGAACATAGGCTATAGAACAGGGTTAGGCAGGTTTTCTTGGCGGAGGCCGATTTTCTTTATTGTAAATAGACCGAGGGCCGAAGCTGCTGATTATTAGCCCAAAGTAAAGCACACTGGAAACATAACATCTTAAATGAGATAAATGACTTAAAATTGCTTGAATAAAAGTTCTTCGATGTTGAATTTCAGTCGGTTTGAACTAATCCAAGATACAAATGCTATAGCACCTATGGAGCAAGAATAAAACCCATTTGAAATCAGATAATTGTTTTTCATTTGAAATGACACAAAATTATCTGAATTAAGAGAATTGCTACTACTAGAGGTTTTATCTCATCTAAAACCAGACCAAATCAACTCAAAGCTTAGATTTAATCTCTTGATTCAAGTAGATTCGTAATTTCTTCCTTAAAACGATTATTCTTTTTCCAGTGCACTTCCTTCAAATGCCAGTGTTGTAATAATAATATGTAAGATAAGATAATAAGATAATATAATACTTTATTGATCTCACAATGGAGAAATTCACTTGTTACAGTCGGCGTTCAAGATCAATCAGAGTTGTGCAAAAACAGACTGGAAAATGTGCAATCAGTAAAATAGAATAAAAACGAGGTATCCAATGTACAACAAGCAGCAGAAATATAACAATAGGTGAGCAGCAAGCATATATGACCTAATTGGGTGTATTGACAGTATTTCTACCTTTTTTTCTCTTCTATAATAATGGTAAAACCACTCTCTGATTTGTGTGATAATGTCAAAATCATCTTGAGAGCCAGAGGTTCTGTGCTGAAGGGCCGGTTTTGGCCCTCGGGCCTGATGTTACCAACCCCTGCTATAGGCTATACGTTCCTGTGACATTAAAAGGGTTCAGTAGATATAATAAGATAAGATAAGAATAAGACTGTGAAGTAACTGTGAAGTAACGCCGACTGTAACAAGTGAATTTCTCCTTTGTGAGATCAATAAAGGTTTATCTTATCTTATCTCTTATCTTAATGTTATTGACTTAATGTGTTACAATTGATGTCGATGAAGCACAAGCAGCTGTCATGGCCCTGTCACTTCAGGAGAAACAACAGGCCAAGCTGTTCATTTTAATCAAGTGCTGCTATTTGAGCCTATAGAGGGTGATCATGTGCATTCTTTTCATTCTAAATAGAGCCCATTCCAAACAAAGTGGAAAAATCAACTAATACCATAGCTTGCATAATTCAATAGTGTCACTCACAACTGAATAATAACAATTTTTCCGCTCTATGACATCACACGCATATCCTTTGTTCCTCCAGAAGAGAAATCCAGAATATCTATAGATGCTTGAACACGTGTGGAACAGAATGCAGCTGCTGAACGTTGGTCAAAAGCGCTGGGCGTATACTTTTAGCTGAAAGACGCAGATGTAAGCAGCTGAAGTGTGCTCATGCTACGCGGATGTGCTGCTTCCACTGCCTCTGCCGGCAACTCCTGAGACGCAGGACCACAGAGATGTACTATACACCTAGCATTGTAGCTTGCAGATGTTCGAATCAGCAAGTCAGTTCATTCTGAATGCAATTCAGTGGGGAGCGGTAAAGCTATTTTTAATTCCCCTTGCACCTTCCTGTTGTTTTCACACGGAAAACATTTACGCCGGAGAACCATAAACCCATTGTGTCGAAAAAGAGGAACTTTTCCACTCATTTAGAGTAACTATATATAATTGGTTCCGGCATTTTAACTCTGCATGCACGGATTATGTCATGTAAAGTACGCCTTAAAAGGGCTAGATGCAACTTAGTCATTTTATGCTCACTACTGCCAGTCCCTTTAACCTTCACCATTTCAAATTATCTGACGCCCAAATAATCAGAAGTATCCCTGTTGTTTGCTAAAATTTGATGTTCATAAAGTTGAGTGTGATGTTTCGTTTGAGCACCTCAGCATTGATATTTTACATTTCATAATTTAAGGATTTTGAATTGCCTGGAGCGCCCTCTGTTGGCAGTGGTGGAAATGAGAAACGGGGAAACAAGTTGACAGAACTGCTCAGAACAGGTCGAGTGATGATTTGTGACTTTGAAAATCACTTGTGGGTTCTATAATAATAATAATAATAATAATAATAATAATAATAATAATAATAATAATAATAATAATAATAATAATAATAATAATAATAATACATCAAACTAGTATAGCGCTTTTTTCTGGACACTCAAAGACGCTTTACATGTGGAATAAAACAAAAGAAAAAGGGGGGTTTAGGTAAAAAGCTAGTTTGAACAGGTGGGTTTGGAGCACTGATTTGAAGGTTGGTAGTGAGTCAGAGATTCTGATGGGCTGTAGGAGTGAGTTCCAGAGAGTGTACTACCTATTTACTACCTGGGTATTTGGAGGAATCCTGAAATCAAATGATAAAGTAAAGACCCCAGTAAACAGGAGGAAACGCCAGCACCTGTAATGTCCATCACACTATAAAATCCAGTATTCTGCTTCAAGTGAAGTTTGAAGGAAAGACAGCAGAGGCAGCGGGATGAGATAACACGGCACAGAGGAGACAGATCACATGCAATCCCTTGGTATGTTTTGTCTAGGACCGGCACATCCTGCTTCCAGGCATTACCAAGTCTCTTTCCCACACTTCACACTGACAACGGCAGAGCAGGACAACTAGGAAATTAAAACTCAAGGTAAGGCACTCATAGGAAAAAATGTCCTTTAGGCGTTCACATAGACCCTTCTACAAAACTTGAACACGGTTCATGTTCAGGACTCCCTGCCTGCAGGATTAGGCTACTGTATGTTTTAGGTTGATGGGGAAATTGGAACATCTGGAGGAATCCCAATCCAGCCACATGGAGAACACGTAAACTCCACACAAAAAAGGCCATGGCTGGAAATTGTACCCAGGCCTTCAAGTGTGAGGTTAGCTGGTTAACCACTCAGCCACCACCAATGCCTTATGTTGTTTAAGGGAGGGGCCAGGGACAGGGCTTGAGATGCAGGACGCTCATCAGTCAGACACAAAAAGGTCAGATACCGCTTCTTTGATAAACAAGAAAAATTCTTCAAAAACACAAGCTTAAAGTGATAAGATTAACAGACATCTCAACCTAACAACGCAAGATATTAGATTTAAAAAGAAATCTACTTTTCTCAGTTCATTGCAGAAGCACTGTAGTTAATCTATTAAACCAGACTTTCTGAATTACTGAAAAACAAAAATAATAATAATACATTTCTGCCATTAGAAAAAAAAAATGTTCTGATAGAGTTTAAATCAACTGGGTAACACTATCCGTTAACTATAATAATATATATCGTACAATCAGCTTATTGGACATAATAGTAATGATTTCCGTCATCGACTGGACTGGGTTCCTGTTTCACAGAGAGCCTACACAAATAACATATCTCTTGGACAAATATGTTACTGTTATTTCCTCGGTGGAAATGATGTTGTACAAAAAAGTACACTCTCAAGGTATCACTCCCTTTTAAAGCGTTGGGTAGCCCTGCATGAGACATCTGGGCATCGCTGTAAGGAACTCTATCAGTCCAAAGGAAACGGGTGGTTAGAATAACTGGCCACTCAAGTCAACGGCGTCGCAGAATTCAACAGAGCCATTGTTTGGGGAGGACCTCAGCTTGTTCCACTTACTGCCACAAACACAAGCGACATTTAGCCTTCGAATGTGGATGAGAAGATAGCCATGATCCTATGACAATATATTCGACACGTGCACCACCACACTGTTCAGAAGCTTCACTAAAGCCTGTACTTGAGATTTCTACGACCAATGTGATGGAGAAAAGAGATGATAAACAAAAGGCTACTGTGACAGCTTTCAAGGTATACTGTAACTCAAAACTGCAAAAAGTTTTGTTTATTTGTTTGTTTGGTTCTCATGATAGATTAAAGGTGTCATAACTAACCATTAAAATAAGTCAGAAGGGACACATTTCAGCTCCTTGTTTAGCCATGTCAGGGCTGTTTACCTTTCGGCCTCATGAATCCCTCTGATCCACCAACATGTCAGAAAAACAGTCCTGTAGAACTTAAACATGTCTTGGAAATATAACAATTGCAAGGGAATAACTTTTAAAGAAATATGAGTGTGTGGATCATATACTATGCAAAATATTTTACACACTCAAATAGCTATAGATACAGACGGCATCTCGTCATAGAAGGGGGCGTGGCTTTGCCGAAGGGGAAAATAGAATCTTTAGAGAATCCCAATATTTCACTCTTTTTAGCCATTTTTTTGGTGGAATATGAACTTATTTATCACACATCAATAAAACCACACATAATAAAGCGTAAATCGGGCCCATATGGATATTTTCTCACAGCGGATTGCTCAGTAGAAGTGAAGAAACGGCAGTCGTAGCTAGCGCTAGCTGACCGTTAGCACGTAGCACAATGCTAACATGAAGCATTCTCCGTTATTTATGTATGTATGGGCTGTTGAACCGCTTTCTTCCTCTACATGTCTTTGTATCTTTCTTTAGTAGAAACTATATTCATAATTCAGCGTTTGTTAAAGTAGTTTTTGAATAAATAAATAAAGTTTACATGTTTCTCCAAATTGTTTTCCCCCTTAACTGTTTTCAAAAATGACCATACATGGGCGACTCCAGAGACGCCGTCTGTATCTATTGCTACCTAAAGCCACGACATGTAGTCAATAAATCACTTTTTTCTCTATTTCTAAGAAATGACAAATGAACAATGCAATATTAGCCTGTTTCTCCACAGATGTACAAACTTGGACCTGCTTACAGCAAGAAATGACTGTCATTGCTGGAACATGATGACATAACCAATGAGGGTATCAGCACAACTTTGTTTTGTAAAGAAACCTTTCCAGAAAAATGCCACTGTAAGCAGTGACCCAGGGTTCCTGTCACGTTGTGAGTCTTGCTGAAAACAACAATGGCTGTTTGTTGCGGTATGTAGTAGTGTGGTGTCCAATACTCTGCAGAGTCACTATTATGAGCATTTAAGGTGAGACACTGCCGGTGAATAGGGAAAAAATGTATATTTACAGATATCAATTTGAAACTTTTGCTGTCGATCACTGGCATAAATGTAAGAAAAAAATACATTGCAAGTTTCTGTCATTTTATCTTTTCATATAAGAACAAGGTGTTTTATGCCTAAAAATGCCCCAAATTTCCCATCTTTTTGGCGACGAAATCTGAATAATGGATAGAGCTACATTCAAATTTATGGTTTCATTTTATTGATGAATGAGTTGCCAAGACTTTCTCAGAGGGGATTTTGGATTTCTTGTTTAGTTTTAAAATAAGCTGTTTTTAGTGAAAATTTTGTAAAAATTTAATTTTCGCCTTAGTTTTGACATTCAAAACTCAATAAATGGGGCCAGGGATTAGATAATAAAAAATCCCTCTGAAAAAATCTTCCAAATAGTGTTCAGTCCAAGGCTGGAAAATTTGAAGTCTTTAGGTCCTACTGACGTGGACATAGTGTCGCCACAATGACAGAAAAATGTGTTTTGAGAAAAAGACCCTTGAAATTGTGTTCTCCCATATAAGTCTATGGGGGAACATTGAATCAGCGCAATATTTAAACATGTTATTGTGAAGATTAGGCATATTTTCTGTTTCCGGGTGAAAGCTTATATGTTCAGAGACCAATTTGGCCCAAAACCTGACAACTGAAAAAATTGAGTTTTGCCTGTAGTGTCTCCCATTAACTTCAATATAAACTTCGACACAACCATCATTCAATTCTAGCACTTTATCAGTTTCTTTGCTAACTGTACATCCACATAATGTCCTGAACAGCGGGGACTTCCTCACAGCCACATATGCCAGCAGGTTAGTTAAACTTACCCAACACAATCACCACTGTTTTCAGCAGGGACATCATCGTATCCCGGTTTCGCCTCGGCCCGGAGCTGTGCCTCGACATCCGCATGGTCCTTTGGCGCACATAGACGAAGATGTGCGCGTACAGCGTTACCATGACAACAAAGGTCACCAGGTTAAACACCGCCCAAAACACCAGGTAGGAGTTGCTGTACAGAGGCGCCATGTTGGAGCAAGACTTGAGGCTGCAGATACAGTTCCAACCCACACTCGGAATCGCACCCATGACGATTGACATTGTCCAAATAATCACGATAACGACCACCACCCGCCGATTGCTCATGCGTGTGTGGAGCTGCATCCGGAAAACCGTGATGTGGCGCTCTATGGCGATGGCGAGAAGGTTGGCCACCGACGCGGTCAAGCTAGTATCGATTAAACCTTGGCGCAACAGCCACGTGGAAACCGTCAGCCTCCGCGTGTTCGGCCCCGTGTTGAACATCAGGTAGAAGTACGCCAGGCCAGCGAAGAAGTCGGCGGCTGCCAGGTTGGCCATCAGGTAGTATATGGGGAAGTGGAAGCGCCGGTTGACGTAGATGGCGATCATGACCAGGAGGTTGGCCAGCATGATAAAGATGCACACAGTAATGCCCAGGCCCATCACAAGGCGGCTCACAGCATTCCAGTCCGAGGCCAGGTGTTTGCCGCTGCGGTTGTAGAAGAAGGCGATGGTCTCGTTGTAGTAGCACTGCTCTTCCATGGTGGAGACTGGAGTTCTGAGTAAAACAGACAAAAAACTATTAATTGGGCATGGCAGTGTTAGGATCAGGGGTTGTTTTTTTTCATCCAATGGACCAATTTAGCCAATTAGGAATGTTACCCATAATAAGTTACTGTTTTTTGTGATGTACAGTAGGCCTTTTTACTGGGTGAGATGTTGTTGGTTAGCAAGTATGTATATTTTATACTTGTAGTAAACTGAAATCCACTTTGTCATTATATTTGTGACAAAACAGACCACTCCATAGTAGTTATGAATGATCATTAACCTGGAAGTAAAAAAGAATGTGCCCGGTGCAGGCAGCTCTGAATTTGATTCCACACATTCCCCCATTTTTCAGAGTAAAGGATCCGGGATTTTTTTTGGAGGATCCGGCAAAGATTTGACATGATATAATGGTGTTTAATGTGAGTGTTCCGGCAACTGTTTTTTATCCTTTTCCCCAAATTTATCACATCAGTCCAAAAGTGTTCCTGAGCTGATTATCTTAAAGCAGGGGTACCTAACTTTTTATTGCTGTAAAGTTAATTTGTTTCTACCACCACATGCAGATCTTGTTGCATGGTCTTCATCTATTTTTTTTTTTATTGAGTGATAGAAGATGAAATAGAATGTAAATCAGTGCTATTTATTTTGGGGGTGGTCCCCCCTTCTTCACTTGACCATCGCTTAAAGCTGCACACGAGCTTGAAACATGCATATAAACAATTTGTTTGAACAATTCGGACATGCAGGAGGGATTGTGAGAGCTAGAAATGAGTTTGGGCCAAATAAAAAAAAGTCACAGTTATTGCAGGAAAAATCAGGTACCCCAGCTTTAAGGTCTTCGAGGGGCATTTGAGATGAACAAATCCACAGATTTCTTCTTCTGGGTGCCCCCACACCTGCGGCACAGTGGAGGCATCACGAGAGGCGCCACAGGAGACAAAGAAGAGGCAAACAAGGGGGTACCCGGACAGGACTCGCAGCTAATCCACAAAAGCCTTTGATCCCTACAATTGTTCAGGCTAGTGTACGTTCACTGGAGAATAGGTTGGATTGTATTCGACTGCTACAAAGATAAAGATGAGAAGGAGCGAGAGGCCACAGGCAGGAGCAGAGCGAGCAACAGGAAGAGGAAGGAGGGGGTGGAGGAGCGGACCAGTGCGGGACACCATGCTCTGAAACAGGGACAAAGCCAGGAGGCAGTGCACCGTTTCAGAGGATCACGAAAGGCCAAAAACATGCTAGTCAGGTTAGCCAACAGTCGCAGGTTCAGAACTAACAATAACATCTGATATACCCAATTTTGTTGTACACTTACAAAGTACTGTGAAACCTTCTTATATACTCAGGAGGGTCATTACTGTGTGTGTTTAATGCATAATCTGTTTATCTGCATATGCAAGAAAAGATACAATACACTGCACAGTATACGTTCAATGCACAACTGCAAACAAAAAACACATTTTGATTCATGAACCTCTGTTAAAACATGTAGATTAATAAATGGGACCAGTTGCTTTGCTGGTTCGAAGCGAATCACTCAACACAAAACTACATTGTCTTTCATACGGACACATGCTATGGGTCTGTGCATGAAACTGTTTGGCTGCACAGCTGTGGGCCACATCCACTTAGCTCTGGCAGAATAAAGGCCAGTGTGATATGAAACATGTTTGTGCCATCTGGTCAAACTTTATGGGCCGTTCCTATTTGAAAATTGCACTGGAGGACAAAGGGTGCACTTAGCAAGCCACTACAAGCCAGTGCAAGGCATTAGCGCCACAGTCGCACACTCCCAAACACTTCGATATAATGCACATAGGAATAGGCCTCGAATTGTGAACATTTCTTTTTCCTCTACAGCGGTAATTGAAGGCTATTATACTTTAGTACCACATTCCACTAATCAGCTAACAAAATGGATTGACAATATGGGGTTTAAAAAAAATGCACTTAGGAGAGCAGAGAGTAGGCGCTAGATTGCAGCTTGAACTACTTTGAAGGGGTGTTCAACGTCAAATGGTGTGTCCCTGTTGCAGATGTGTGATGCCACAGTGCCCAGGCTTCTGCTACAACCCGGGAGAACTGTATAGGCCCGAAGCCCAACTGTAATAATAGTGAGGGGAGCGTTGTTAATTTTGTTTTTCTCTGTGAGCCTGGCATTCCCGTTGCTGTCCAAGAAGCTCAGCAAAAAAAGAAAAAAAGAATACAACTTTTTATCTTTCCACCACGGAATGAATCTCTCAACCCCCCACCTGAACCGAGCACTTTTTATCCAGTAAATAACAATAAAACAATGAAAAAAGAGCAGAAAAAGCAACAATAACAGAATCAAAAAGGGACAAAAAAATGACCAAAAAGTGATGAAAATGCAACAAAAAAAGGGACAGAAGAGCAACGAAAATGTGACAAAAACATGACATATAAGCAACAGAAAAAAGAATCCAGAAAAGAAAAAAACAAAAATGACAAAAATGCTTAAAAAATGTGACATAAATACGGCAACAACGCAACGAAAAAGTTACAGATCAGTTCTCTAGGCCTTGGCTTTCAAATGAGGCGTCACACTGGCCTCGAGGATGTAAGTTTTCCGGTCATTAAGCTTCTAAGATTCAGGTAATACCAAACTGGAGAAAATGCGAGGGGTTAAGAGGTTTAAACTACGACTAAAATCATCAAATATTGTAGTTGACTGATAACTGATCTTTTCAATAAATGATTGAAAAGATGTAACCTTTCAATGATCATTTGAAAGAGTCCCATATTATTAAAATTAGACAAGGAACAAGTCTAGTGTTTTGTACAAGTAATATGTGAAAATATGTGAAATATGATTAAATACACTTAAATAAAATGGTAACCGACCCACATAAGGAACACATGAGTCCCAGTCATACGTTGGCTGCTCTGTCTCCATCCATGCCAGACCGGAAACAGTGACCCGGGGCTATATGTGTGTAAGTGTGCAAGTGGGATAAACAAAGACTAAAAGGAAGCAACCAGAAGAGGGGCCATTATGGAGGACCAGGCTTCAGACATTTTGGGTCAAAGTTCAGTGGCCTTTTGGATATACCCTCTCCTTTGATTTCGCCTCCAATATGGCCATTCATTTCCTCTACGGCTTTTTCGTACTCTCACTGTAAGTATAGTGTTGTACATGGTCTGTTTTTCATTTCATTGTCATGCATTTGGAAAAAGCTTTGTCCACGTTTCAAACAATATGCAAATAATCAAAGATACTCCTGGGAAGTCAATCAGGGTTCAAAGACTTTCCCCCCAAAAAAGTATTAGCTACAGTGGGAGGAAAATGTGTGAACGCTTTGAAATTTCTCACATTTTTGCCTAAATTGGTCATAAAATGTGGTCTGATCTTCATCAAAATCATAAGAATGAATATACAGTGTCTGCTTAAACTAAGTACAGGTTATCAGCATTCACAGGACAGAGAGGAAAAAGTAAGTGAACCCAGGAATCTCGCTGAACTGCAACAGTTTTGTAAAGATGAACGGTCCAAGATTCATCCTGATGGTTCAATAGCAAGGCAACAAAACAGCCTGACACCATGATTCTCCCAACTTTGGTTTACGAAAGAGCACTTGGATGCTCCACTGCACTACTAGGCAAAATATTCTGTGGGCTGATTAACCCAAAGTTGAACAGTTTGGGAGGAACACACAATGTCATGCGTGGAGGACAAATGAAACAGCACATCAACATTAAAATCCCTATCCCCGCTGTGAAGTCTGGTGCAGGGAGAATCATGGTGTGGGGCTGTTTTGTTGCCTCAGGGCCTGGACAAGATCAAGATTATCAAGATATTTGGCAGAAAAACCTGAGACTTTCACAACAGTGTGGAATAAGTGAGTACACCCCAGTATTAAATATCTGCTGATCCTTCTTTTGCAGCAATAACTACTTTCCTGTAGTCGCAGATTAGACACTTAGAATGATCAGGATGAATCTTGGACCATTCCTCTTTACAAAACTGTTGCAGTTCAGTGAGAATCCTGGGTTCACTTACTTTTTCCTCACTGTCCTGTCAATGTTTACATGTTATGCCAATTAAAAATATGACAACATGTAATTTTTTTGTGGTATTAGTTTAAGCAGACACTGTTTATTCATTCGTATGATCTTGAGCGTTCATATACATTTTTCTCATATCCCCAAAGTAGCTTACTGCATATGTATATGCATTGGCCTAAAAGTATATGTATTTCTTGTATATTTCTGGCCTTAAAGAATCAGATACCAGAGCTGCCTATTCACTCATCCTGTCGTGTGGTTTCTGCTTGATAGTAGTACAGGAAGTGTTACTGGCCTCACAGAACACATTCCTGGCACTTTCATATGAAAATGTGCCATTTGTGTGTACGCAATAACTCGAGGGTGGGACTGAACTGGAGGAAAA
The DNA here is from genome assembly GCF_951799975.1 of Gobius niger. Classification (NCBI taxonomy): domain Eukaryota; kingdom Metazoa; phylum Chordata; class Actinopteri; order Gobiiformes; family Gobiidae; genus Gobius; species Gobius niger. Next base: position 12,043,427 of record NC_136853.1, on the reverse strand, counting down.
CTGGGCAAGTAGATTGGGGATTTTCATGCACCGGGGCGTTTGAGGAAGAGCTGGAGTGACTAAGTTGTAAAGCATCTTTAGAGTGTGTGTGTCAAAAGCATCAAAGGGTTCTATGCTGCAGTCAAGCTTTACAAAGTACTTCTTAAAGGGGATGTATCAAGCAAGGTCAACTTTAAAGCCACGCTCCCAACTCTAAAGCATACCTAGTGCTTTGCTTCACTCATGCACTTTTTAATAATCCTGTTTATCTTGGTCATTTTTTTTTTAATTAGGGCTGGGCAATTAATAATTTGTTTTATCTAATTCCGATTTTAATAAAAGGGGGTTGTGCGTTTTAATCGACAGGAGAATTGGCCAGTCCTGTCGCATTCTAGGTCAAAGGACCGAGGCACGTGTACGCAGATGAAAACTTCAGAGGGGAAGACTATCGATCACTGTTTTTGGACTATATGGATTATTTCTGAGGCTGCAGCCTTGGATTAGCTGGACTTCTAGCAGTGAATTGTAAATTGGATCATCTTTTACACTTATAAATGCGCTCATTTCTATGTAAATACATTTCTCAAAGTACATATTATGTTCCTAGCGCTAAACTCCATGAAGTCGTGGCTTTGTGAGGCTCTCGCTGTCTGCTTCTGACATTCTTCAAACATTCAGCTTTTTTGCGACACCTTTGTAGATGTTTCTGTGTTTCATGAGCAGGTGGGGATGTTGTACTGTGAGGTCAGATTGCCATGGCGACGTGTAAACAAGCAGCAACCTCCCTCTCTCTTGGTACAGCTGCGGTTTTTGGCTTATTCTGTGAACTGCATTTGTGGTTTCTGTGCTCCACACTGTTTAACTGGATGCTTTTGTACATCTTTGCTGTGTATTTGTGAGGTTCGGTGTATTTTTACTGCAGAGAATCCATAATGGCCCTGAAGAAAGCATCTTTTTAAAAGTAAACAAACAGCTAGCTTATGAGCTAAAGACATTTGAGGCCTACAAATTTCTTCTACTGAAACACTAATGAGGCACCGAGAGCCCTTCTACAACTGCAGCACAGTGGAGGCGTCACAAGAGGCGCTACAGGAGACAAAAAAGGGACAAAGGAGAAGAAGATGGTGAAAGACTGTTGTGGAGCAGAAGGACTCCAAAATCCATATCTGTCGGGCCTTAGTCAAAATCTCAAAAAGCCAGTTTCGTATTTAAAGGCAGAGACAAAATGGCGCCTGTTGGCCACCATGTGCCTCTATGCCGGCGAAAAATGTGTGATAAAGTGTGTCGGTGCGAAGGGGCAGACTAAAGGGCCTGTGTTTTTCTTCTGCACCCTGGGAAGGACCACCCTGCAGTCGGTATGAGTGAGGTCATTACTCAAACATCAGCCACAGAGACATCCGTATGCACAAATAACACACACTTAATGAACACTGACACTTTCCAATTATGATGAGACACTAGATGCTTTTGTGGTTCTGCTGGGAGCTCAGGTTAGATCAGGAGAGACTTTAAGAGTTAATGAAGAGCCAGACACAGAATCCACATTTGAAATCATGCTTAGACTTTAAGCCTTTAATATCGGCAAGTTTGTTACAGATCTAACCCCACAGGTCAGACAGTGCTGCTCTCATAATAGTAATAATGCTAAGGGAAGTCCTCTGCTCATACCCTCTGGTTCTTATTGCATCATAAACTATGTACATTTACTTTGCCTGTAGTCTGTTTTCCTCTGGGGAATGGCTCATGTTTTAGCTGCTGGCTGCTCAATGCTTAGTGACCTTTGCTAACCCCATCTGTGCTCCTGTGACCTGTGGACCTTACTGACAGGACCTTGCAGCTTTACAATCTTCAACCCCTACAGCTTCTCCATCATGGGGCGTGTGGGTCCAGAGGTGTCTTGTTTCCTGCTGATTTACTTTCAGTTTCTCAAAGAGTGGTTCAGGGAGTCTGGTACACCATTTTCTTTCATCGAATCATCAAGCCGTTTGTTGAATATCAAATGTATCCATGTAAATGTAGATAATGTAATATTTCAGTGGACAACAAGAGTGACCAGATTAAAATACTGACTACAAGTTTGGGTTCGGTTGATTTAAATACAAACTGTGATGGGTGACACTATACAGTTGTTGCGAAGTCAAGGTAAGATTCGATTCGATGGTGATCTGGCCGGTAGTTATTAAAGTGTTTCCATGGATGAAGAAGAAAACAGACGGCCGTTTCAACAAAGCACCGAACCCACAGCACGACAGCTGTATAACTAAAGGACACAGGATAGACTCAAGCAGGGAATCTTTCAGATCCAGAAGAATACTCTGTATCCATTCACAAAATGTATTAATGTCGCATTATTTTACAGTTCATTTTCAAAGACTTTTCTGTATGTAAGTAAAGTAAGTATGTAAATGATTTGTTTTTTTGGTTGGACAGTGCATGTTAATGAACATGGTACCCATGCATGTAAACACACCACACCGGATTGTAGCCTGGGGCTAATTTGCATCCATCGTCTCACACTTGCACTCTCAGACACACTCTCATTCATCCTGGCCTATTGTACATGTTATTGGCCGTGGTTGTGTATCTGTTAAAAATAAGGAAGGGAAGGATTCTTCACTTGACACAAGCGTATCGGGATCTTTCCACGCATGGTAAACACCTTTGCGATTCTTGTAGCCAGTGGTATATAGTACCGCTGGCCGCTACATTGCCTCCATCATTAATGTGTACATAAGCCCAAAATGTTTAGCTAATTTTTAACCTTTTGGGCTGAGTTGAATCATTGTGTGTGTCCCCTCCTGGAACCGCCATCTTAACGTGGTGGAGGGGTCTGAGGGGGTCGGGGTATATAATTTTGCTCATTACTCCTGAAGTTTAACAGATACAGACATGTTACAGACACGTCCCTGGTTCACCTAAGGAATTAAGAATCATTCCATTGTAGTTTGGCACATAAGTATAATGTGCATGCAGTATATGCAATAGCCAGTGAAAGGATAAAAAAAATACGTTGGTCAAATTGAGAATTTTTGTCAGGCCTGGTGGTACTTGCAAGGCCTGATTGTTTTTCTTTATTAAGATGGTTTTATCTGTGAAAGGCTTGACAACTATTGCTCTATTTTGCATGAAGCACCGATACCAGGACTTCCACTTAAGGTAAAGCAAAAGGAAGCTGAGCACATATTGTAGAGGTCTGTAGCCACAGGAATAAGTCTTAGCTTGACAGCGGTGGATTCTTGGTCTGACCTGTTATTCTTACAATAAAGGAGCGTTTAGTCTGTGCTAAGTGAACATTTGTTATTATGTCAAGTGTCAGGCGAGGCTACTCCCTGCTCTGAGAGGCTGCACAGATGTGGAGTCTACCCCAGGAAGAGCAAAGCCGCTATGTAGGCTGTTAAAAACAACTCGGGCATATCTAATGGGGGACACAGATCAAGTTTCTTTCTGTTTATAAATGATTCAATCATTTGGACGTGTTTCTATATTAGGATTTGAAATGATGGAGAAACAGCAGGGAGTGAGAGATGGAGCTGTTGTGGATTTCAAATGAACCTGGAAAGCCCTCTGCAGGCAGATGTGGGAATGACACTTGATTAAACAGTGAGGCTTTTCACAATCACAAGCTTCCATTTTTGGCAAATGGCATGCAAGCAAACCAGTGCCATTGTGATGAACACACTTTGCTCAGACCTAGTCCAATGCTGACTCATGGGGCTTTCAAATTTGGTGGACAGTGATTCAGATGAAACACTTTGAAACATTGTTAAATGCTCAAAACAGTATATTTTACTTGATATGTCCCATATATATTTGATCATATAGCTCCATGACCTGCTATAATAGTGTTACTCAGGCAAACACTCAAAACATTATGTTTCTCCAGGTGATGCCATGATGTGGTGCCCTCCGTTTTCAGGAAGTATTTTGACTAAGGTTTATACACCTTCATCTTTCAATGATAACTGCAGTACTCAAATTACAGTATGAGTACAAAAAAGTATCTTTTACTATATCAACTGTCATTTATGTCCATGCTCCCTCTGCTGGCAAAAAGAAAAATATCCTGTTAAATCCCACACTATTTTCTAAAGCTAATATTACTGTATCAGATCATCTAGATTCTCACACCAAATGTAAACGATGATTTCCAATATAAAAGCATTGATGCATCATTTAATACAATCAACACTAAGCACTGTGGGCAATTTCTAAAGCACTTAGTTTCATTGTTGGCAATTCAATGCCTATAAACGTTTTTCTCAGCATGTAAAAGCCTAGATGTTATTGCGTAACAAAACCCAGAACATTAGCAATCATTACCCTTTTGAAAATATCTGAAAACTGCAGTCAATCTAACTGAAAAATGCTTTTACAACCATGCAGGGGAATAAATAATAGGTCCCAGTGAATATCTTCCTTGTCTCTTTACATTACACGTATTTACACCCCCTTGCCGTAAATCAAAATCTCACCTCCGCCTCCATGACTTAGTGAACACTCGCAGTGCTCCTGTGCAGGATTCCTCCACACTTTACAATCTGCAGGTTTTGAGTGGACGCCACAACATCTGAAAGTAATAATGAAACTTTCCCAAGCTCAGCGGGACACACACGTAAGAAAGAAAAATGGCAAAACTAGAAAATGACAACAAACATCCAGTTTATTTGAAAGTTTTTTTGTGAGAACCAAACATGCCATGTGGATAAGTGGGCACCAGGGTTAAAGTGAGAAAGTCTATGGGGAACTGACAAAATACTTTTTTTCCCCCACTACATGCTTGTGGACAGTTCACTAAGTATTCTATTCATTTCTTATGAAGCTGCAACATGTTATTGCCTTCTCTCCCAGCCTCCTCACTGCCTGAACTACCTGCCCCACAACCACCACTCTTTTTTCTTTTTCTTTTTTTTTTGCCATCTGAATCCTCCTTGACGCTTGGCGAGTCCCCTTTCTCCCAGGCTGCCTCTCTCTCTTCGCTCCTCCTGTGCCCCTCTCGCTCTCGCTGACTCTCCACACTGCCAGCTCCTGCACAATGCCCCCATTGTTCCCCTCCTGCTTCACTCCGCTCTGCTCTGGCTACAACGCACAGCAGCAGACGTTATACAACAGGCTAACACTTCCAAACATGAGCTTTTGTGTTATGTGTGATATATAGTACACACTCCGGTGCCCAATGTTAATGTTATGAATAGAAAGAGAGTAGAAGTGTACGATGTTGACTTGGCTTAGCGTAGTAAAAGCTCGACTTGCTCAAGAGCCATTTTGGAGGGGCGAGGGTCACATTAAACCTTAAGTAACTACTGTACACTCTTGCTCTTGACCCATATCTAAAAAAAACAAATTTTTTATGCATTTTTGGTTCAAAATATTACTTGCATTATAATTTCTTATTTTATTTTATTTTTTTACTTTTTGTTTATTGACAAGTCAGAACAACACGCCACAACAAAGGTCTTTGATTTTTTCCCCTTTTTTTCCCCTCCCCCCAACAAAACAAAACAAAAAACACCCCCCCCCCCAAAAAAAGAAAAAGACCAAAAAAAACAAACAAACAAAAAAGAGAAAAATTAAAAGACATGAGAAAAAAAAACATTAAAAAGAATAAAAAAATAATAAAAAAAATAACAATAATAATAAAAAACAAAAAGAAATGCGGTCCTATATATTAGGATTTCTAACATGTTTTGTTCTACCTAACAACAAAAAACAATCACATTTCGTAGCATGTTTTTGCCCATCGCTACACAAAAAACATGCACATTAGGGTGTGTTTTAGTGAGTGGGTGGTTTGGCTTTCGATTCACCTGTGGAGTGTGAGATGAGGTCACAGTGAAAGTATACGTGTTTACATCGGTAGTTGATATCAGTGATCCAGTGGCTGTGTGGGTGGTTAGCTTAGTGCAGGGATGTCCAAAGTGCGGCCCGGGGGCCAAATGCGGCCCTCAGACCAATTTTTGGTGGCCCTCTGCCTTCTTGCTGAATCGTTACACATCATCAGAGATGATCCTTTTTATTTGAAATGTAATAATTCTACACAATTCTAACCAAACAACTAACCTTGTACTATGAAACAGAGCTGGCATGAAGGTTTTGAGCATAAATAAAAGGTGTGGGGCGCAATTGAAACCTCTGCTAGTCAAAGGTTTTGCGGCACTAACCACCGATCTATGGCCCTTCACCTTGTGTACGCTTCAGTATGCGGCCCCCCCATGAAAAAAGTTTGGACACTCCTGACTCAGCGCCTTCACATTCCATCCCGGTGGCCCTTATGGCGCTAAAGGATCAACTTTATATCAGGTTTTTTTAGGGTTTCTGGTAGGTTTTCTGAATGGAATGTACACGTAACCATGGAGACGGTTCAATCCGCAGTGAAAACCTAGCCTACATTTAAAAAGCAATTGATCCTGGAGCGTCCTACAGGCCACCAGGATGGTGAATGACAGCGCTAAGCGAACCTCCCATGCAGCCGCTAGGTCAGTGAAAGGTCAAAAAACGTGCTGATATTCACTTTTTTTTTTTTTTTTTCACATTAAAAGTTGCATAGTGCACCTTTAAAGGGGCCAGACGCAAGTTAGCCATTTTATACTCACTACTGCCACCTCAGGTCATATCTGTAACTGCACCTTCTATATTAAGCTCGTGCATGACAGCACTTTGGACCTGAAGTAACACCGCTTTAGTGACAGTGCAGGATTTTAGAGGCAGTTGTGGTGAACAGGTCTGGGCTCATTCAACACAATAGGACATTGTTGGAACATGTGGGGGGAGGAAAATACTTAATTTTAACATTTTTAAACTCCATATAGTCCCTTTAAGTGAAAGTACCGAATCAGTCAGTCATGCGATTCCAACTCTTACAAACTAACAGTTCAGTTTTCTTCGTTTTTGGCATTTGTATCCTCCCAAAGCCAAACATTATGACCCAGCAACATAATTCGGATCGAAAACAATTTGGTCTGAACATTTTTTTTACACAGAACAAAACCAAGATTGTGAAACTACAAAAGGCAGAACTAGTGCAAGGTTACAGTGAGTGAAATAAATAGAGACAAAACCACCGCGGAAACCAGATCTGCCGAGGTTGTACAGTACAGCTACTCCCACCTTTACTGTAATAAGATTGTTCTGGATTAAGTGGATGTTTTGGAAAAAGTCATGAGTCATGGTTTACCAGTGACTGATGCTCCTCAACCTTTTCACGCACAAACCCAAACACACACACACACGCACCGCCTGGGAGAGAATGGCCTCACAACACCAGAGGCCGAGCCCAGTTTGACCCGACATGCACTATATCAGACCGTCTCATAGTTCCATTTTAAAGTTAATGCTGTACAATATATTCCAAAAAGACATGGCAGCTTAAAGGTTTTAATCACTGTTATGTTTAAGCTTCATTTTGATCCTCATTTTGTATTTTTTGCTGAAAAAAACCCAACTTGCTAATGTTTTTGTTTTGTTTTTTTGTTTTTGTTTTTTTTACCCCTCAAATTGTGCAGCCGTTTGCCGAACTGATTCTTAAACCGTTGAGGATTCATCTAAAAACACGGAAGAATGCAGGGCAATTGGAGACAGTGTTGGTATAAAAAACATTGCATGACCTGTAAGATTGTACAAATATGACCAGTTCAATGCAAAACAACATGCATGACATCATTTTTAAGGGGAGACACTACAGGCAAAACTCAATTTTTTCAGTTTTCAGTTTTTTGGGACAAATTGGTCTCTGAACATTGAAGCTTTCACCCGGACACAGAAAATATACCTTATCTTCACAATAACATGTTTAAATATTGCACTGATTCAATGTTCCCCCATAGACTTATATGGGAGAATGCAATTTCAAGGGCCTTTTTCTCAAAACACAATTTTCTGTCATTGTGGCGAGACTATGTCCACGTCAGTAGGACCTAAAGACTTCAAATTTTCCAGCCTTGGACTGAACAATATTTGGAAGATTTTTCATCCCTGGCCCCATTTATTGAGTTTTAAATGTCAAAAAATAAGGCGAAAATTACGTTTTTACAAATGTTTCCACTAAAAAAACATCTTATTTTAAAACTAAACAAGAAATCCAAAATCCCCTCTGAAAAAGTCTTGGCATCTCATTCATCAATAAAATGAAGGCATAAATTTAGATGTAGCTCTATCCATTATTCATTCACTATGGGAAATTTCGGCGCTTTCAGCAGCTCTGAATGAGGTGAATGTTGGTTTGTCCATTGACCGCAGAAAGCAATGTTTCACTTCCCAATAACATTCAGAATGATAAGTTACATTTTAAATCTACACATAAATCCTCACAGACCTCACAGCTCGAGTGCGACTGGTGACAACCAAAATCCAGTTCACGGGTTATTATCTGTGAAGTGGCACAGCACAGCCATTCATTAAAGAAAAATGGCTGTCGCATAAGCTTCTTTACCAGCAGGACTTGCCATGATCTGTTCCACATGTTTGGGTACAAGAGGTTTTCCTGGGAAGTCATTAGGGGAGAAAACACAATCCGCTCAAATCCTTTAGAAATGCGGCAAAGGAATAAGGTATGGCTTTAAAGCGCCATTTCCACTGGCAGACCCGACCCAGCCCAGTGCCTGGTCTACCCTGTTAGACGAGCGTCCCCGCTGTCTGGACCAGAGCCAATCCTGGGCCAAAGCGCGCTAAACTGATACTGCCGTGACGTGATTGGCCGGAGGAGAGCGGACCGTCCTCACTAAAGCGGCATTTTGCCAGATAGCATTTAGCCGCTGTTAGCACACCCCTGGCTTTGTTAGCATAACATCAGCATGTAGCTTACCTTCTTGCTCGTCTTTTAGCTGCTTCTTTCCTGTAGTAACCCTTTTTCTGCACTCGTGTTTAGCCCATTAAGTCATGCATAGAAAAACATATAGGTAGAATGATTATTATGATCAAGAAATGTATTTTGAATAGAAAAATAATAAAATGTGTAATATTGTCCATAAGAAATCACAGACATCAGAAGAGATGCTTTTGACACGACAGTTTATTTCAGATTGTTTTGAATATAATGATGATAATTATTCATATTTCTGAAGAAATCCCACGTTTTACTTTTACTTCACTACATTTTAGAACCTGTATCTGTACTTTCTACTCCACTGCATTTTTAAATTGGGATAAAAGTAGAAGTTTTTTTTTTTTTTTTCAATGTGACCTCTCTACAATGAACTGGTTTAGTCCCAATTTAGACTTGGTTTAGTGGTTCACACCTTTAGACCTTGTTTAGATCTAGTTTAAACCTGCCCTGGTTTAGTCCGGGTTTGGACCTGGTTACTTCCTGTTTTCACCTCAGTTAGTGAGTTTCTCGTTTAGACCTGGTTTGATTCAAATGATATAAAAAGTCCTGTACATTAAACTCTTACATACTTTTACTTTTTACTGATGAAGACTCCAATGGGGAGTTGTGCTTGGTGGTTAAATGGCGATACTCAAGTATACTATATAATATAATAAAATATGAGAGTGGTGAATTGTGACCGCTGGTGCAGCGTTTGGAGAGCATTTAACACAGCCCGATGTTCAGTTCCTCCACAGGTGGTGCAGGGCTGAAGATCTGGGGCTGATTTTTGTCCTGACATGGAGGGCTAATTTTGCATTTTTGAGATGCTTTTTTTTGCATTTAAGTTTTGGAATCGTCGTCGCAGTCGGTCATTTGCACTACGTACTATTAAGTTTAAGAAAAAAGAATAAAAGTCTGGACACCCCTGCGTGATGCTACACAAGATTGGCATCTGGACTGTTTTATGCTTTTGTTTTTCACATATCTTTGACTGACTTTGCAAAACATGTCAGATCAATGAGGTTACAGCATTTGTTGAACAATAGTTAACGACGGGAGAAGCTTTGCAGACCATTTTTCACTTCAATAACTATTCCTGTCAAATTCTCAGAGAAAAAAAAAACATGGTTTATCTGATGGGGCAAGGCTTTATTTTCTCAATCTGTTGGGCGTGTTAATGACCTCAAAAGAGGGATTTCACAAACGCCGAACAATGACAGTGAGATCACAGCTGCAGCACATGTGTTTATAACTGGGTGTGTGCTAATGCAGTAGGATGAAGTCACAGTATTGGATTCAGATCCCACATATTACAAGAAGGGGGAGTGTGTGAGTGTGGTCTATGGGGATCTGAAAAGTTTGAGTCAACAAACATTTTTCAGACTTAGTAGTAGTAAGGTAGTAAGCTTAACGACATGCACAATGTTTAATAAAGCTGAATGACAAAGAGCTGTGCCTCCACTCAGCTGTGGCAGTAGGCGGAGCTGACGGGAACCTGTCACTCTCGGCACCTTTTATTAAAGCCCTTTTTGTCGGTCAGATCAAATCCTATTGTCAAATTAGTGTCCAGTTTAGCAGAGAAATGAAACGCCAACAGAGAGTGGGAGGACCGCAGGCCGCTCGCTGCAACGTCAGATCCGAGATGAGCGTGAGGTGGAGAGAGAGGCAGCAGCCCTCACTGGGACCCTGCTTCAGGCTGAACCAGCGGAGCCGTTGAAACCACTCCCATAAAAATGATATCATTGATCAGAAACAGTCACTTTGGCTGCAGAGACCTTGCAAGGAAATTGTAGCTTCTTGGAACAGTTGTGCTACAGTTGCAGGATTCTTGGACGGGCTGAGTGAATGAAAGTTTGATATGATATGAAAGATTGAAGCGCATTTCACAAACAGGGCACCTGTTTGTGAAATGCGCTTCAATCTTGGACTTTGGGCGTGGTTTGGATGGACAAGTGTGAGTGCGCCCTTAGAGGAGATTAAGCAAAGGGAATGCATGAAGCTCTTGTTGAAGTCAGCGCTGCTTGTACCCACTTTTTTTTCCTGAGCAATACCTTCAGGCTACCAGCGAAAGCACTAGCGCCGTGACCAAGGCAGAGGCCCACAGTCTCTCCAATGTGTCCAGGGTCTTCTATGGGACACGCCTGGAACACCTCCTAACTATTCACCACAACAGTCCGATACAGCGACCATATCTGACGCTCCATCTGTCCCGCACTCGTCAACACGAACGAGACCTTGAGATACGTGAACTCCACTTGAGGAAAGGACTCTCGACCGACCTGGAGAGGGCAAGCCACCCTTTTCCAGTGGAGAACCATGGCCTCGTATTTGGAGTTTGGGATCCTGTGGTTCCTGTGGTTTACTAATACATTTGTAATGACATAAAATAAGAGTTTTGAGAGAGGGCTCCAAAGACTAATAAGCAAAAATATTTCAATGCATTCTGCAGGAAGTACAGTATAGATGAAAAAACTATCATTATCATCTATTACTTCCCCAGTTTTGGGTATTATCAGTTCCTCTTACTGTTCCTCTATAGACGACGGCAACCCACAGAGTCACATAAAAGCAGAACAGCGGTCAGTCAGCAGAAAGCATGGGACTGTGGACGTACAGCACAGTGTGACCAAACCAATTTGCCGACTTGAAGAAAATATAAAACATACAGACAACACAACAGACAAAAAGAAGAATGGACAAAACCATCTCAGCGATTCATTCAAACATTCTCTAAAAATGTGTGATTAAAGATAACAAAACATCTAAAACACACAGCAGACCTTTCATCCGAAAAAGAGAACCAAAAAAAAAAAGGCAAAGAAGTAGAAACCTATTGACTAAAACACCGGAGTGAAATAGTTTGAATAAGACTAAAAAACATTTATGAATTAGTATTACATTCATGAAAGTGAGTCATTTTGAAAATCCGCTGGTATATGTGCTTTAACAATTAAGAAGGAGATTTGAGTAAACAGGGCAACTTAAACATGCACGAATAAAGCAAAACACAAAATGCTAGTCTTAATGGAGTTGTTATACGGACTGTTTAGAAAATAAGACGTTATGTTCAGATGTTCAGTAGAAAAGGTTCATCTCCAGCATGACTCTGTGACCTGACAGGCATCACTGATATGGTGGTCAACAGGTCTGAATAACTATCCTGTAAAGGCACTTCTAATCATCATTATTGAGCTTCTCAGCTTGTAATAATGCACCAAAAAACTTCTGTTTTGTTCATTCACTTACAATGCCTGGCCAGCATTTGTTGGTTCAAAGGCACCACCTGGGTCTTTGCTAGAATTGCCAGAATATTGAAAAGTTTAATATTGATCCAATGACAAGCACGTCGTCACGTCATGAGAGGAAGACAATAAGTAAAACATTTTCTTAAATGTACTCAATAAGAGGTAGACTAAGGTGGTCATTTACCAAGAGTTTGCTTATGTGCGAGTAGTACCTGCAAAACTGGATCAGCAGCAGACACATTTATGCATTTTTTACTCAGCATTGTCTTATTATCAGATGTGGAGGCCTGCTCCTGTGATACAGTAACATCAAAGAGTAAAATATAGCGGCGAAAAGCAGCGATTATCGGCCCTCGCCGACCGCCCTGCCCAAAGCAAGGGTGCGCTTGACGCCCTTTTGTCTCCCTCAATTGAACATTACGGTATTGCTACTGCCTTTATGTTTGTTTGTTTTTACTTTATTTTTACTGCGCGGATTTTGAACTGCTCCTGGTATTATTACGCCTTACAATATAGTTCCCCCTGTTATCCACTTAGAAAATCTACATTGTTTAATTTTGTGTATTTATACTTTGTAGTGGAACACTTCACGTAACCATATTTAAATAGGGAAAACGTGGAAGAGCTTGGTAGCTTCTATCTTGACCTGTTTTGGAGCTATAGAGGAGAGAGGGAGAGGCTAAATGCTAACGCTGTCTGTGCTGTGTTTACGTGACTGAAGGCACGGGTGAAGACCAGACAGGTACAAATGAACTCGTCAAAGCTAAGGTAAGAACATATCTCAGTATGTAAAAACGGTGGCCTATTCCTTTAACACCTGATAACAAAATGATCAAAATCGGGCTTCACATGTGCGAATGGGAGCCATTTTTTATAGGCGAAAAATCCCAAAATTATTCGCCGCATACAAAACGTCAAACTTAGAAAAGTAATTTGGAAAACTTTTAAAGTTCTACTTCTCAAAATTATTTTCCACCCAAAATTAGCTCGTTCCGATAAACGCTCTAGGAGGAGATAGATTTTGTACAAAGTGAAAATTAATGGTGGATTCCATGGTCATCCAAAATGGCTAACATCCAATATGGCGGATGGCGTTGCCATAATAATATTTTTTGCTCATGATGCACGTCTGTACCGATTTGTATGATTCTACGACAAACTTTTTGCCCGCGTCCTATCTCACAATGTTGAAAATAACTATTTGGAAATTCAAAATTGTGCGAAATAAATAAATAATAATATTCCCACACAAAAACAATGTTCCCGCTTATGCGGGTGCCATAAACTATATATTTTCGGAAAGCGCTCGCACATTCATACCTCATGGTAGGGGTCACCCAGGGCTCTCAGTCGCCCATTGACTTTTCTGGGCTGATTTTTGCACTCTTCTTGTCATGCACGGGACGTGCATGACAAGAAGAGTGCATTAGTGAGTGTTTGAGAGGAGGGGAGCGCTTCGCGCCCGTTTTGTGCGCCCCACGCACTTTGGGGGAGTTTGCTCTGCGCACTCTGTACGATTTCAAGAGTCCCTTCGCCAGCCCTGATGGCGCTCGGACCTAATTAAGTGCAACATGCCCACAAAATAAGCAGATTTGACTTTTCAGCTAGTACCTGCTCTTTAGCACCTGCCTTAAAAAAAAGAGTGCTTTCTTCTTGTTGCCGTCTATCTAAAGTTTTTCTCATCTTCCATTCCAAACGTACATTGATTGAACAGACATTTCACATTCGTGTTGAAGTCTCTTGCGTTTGGAACTGAGTTGCTAATGACTCCTTGTGGTCCTTAAAACATCATAGATGGTTCACATTGCCTCAGCTCTCCTGGCTTGTACACTGTAAAACCATTACCTTCCTTGTTTACACAATACGCTGCATGCCGTTCGCCTCATCTCTGGCTTTTCTCTGTTTGGTTAATACGCTTGTCAATCACGGCCCATAGGGATCACCCCTGACCCCAAACTACACCTCTTTGTATAGAAAAGGAAAAGCATAGTCTGGCTGGCCAGGCTGTCACCAATATGGCATTACCAGTATCAGTGTTGGCACAGACTGAAATAACCCCAGAAGTATTAAGCCGTCATTACTCTGAAAGCTCATGCCGGGATGACAGTTACCTGCCCTGACTGTTGGAAGCACAGACCTGACCTTCAGTGTATAAGAATGGCTGGAATGCAGATGGCGGGCCGAGCTGGGCGTGGGGGGGGGGCTTCACTAATCAGCCAGATGTTTCAAGGACCCTTCCCTTTTGATATATGTCAGAGCTCACGCGGGCAAACGTAAAGCAGCCATCTTCAGAACACGCCCACACGCCACGGCTCCCAAAGTTTAGTTTAGACTTAACTCCACAGGTCAAGAAGTCAGCAACAAGCAGCTCTCCCTCTAACTTCACTTTCATCCCATTGATGGATTTCTCCAGCCCAAAGCTGCAAAGTGACAGCCGGGCTGAGTCAGTTTATTAGTGTGGGCTCGTTGGTCTCCCCGGCGGTGATGAATTTGTTGACCAAAACATTTCCAATAGTTTTAGTTGACATATAAACAAATAAACATCTGAAAAAGACATGTTGTATCGCCAAATGACTGTTAAGCCACAAAATATTCATTTTACTGGCCTTTTGCAAACACAGCCTGAAACAAAAAAAAACAGATAAATTGAGTTTTCTTAGGTATATGTTACGTTATATATGTTTTAGTCATGATTTCCTAATTTTGTTTAATTTAGCCCTTGTTGAGTTTCTGATTTTGTATTTTTTACAGGGTTTTTGAGACAATTTAATGAAAATAGGATAACATTTGTAGACAAAATATTTACACATACTTAAAGTGGGGGAAACCTAAAGTTAAAATTCGTAGACAAAATGAACATGATTGATTTCTCAGGGTTTGCCCGGAGCTTCAAAGTAAGTGCTCAGTATAAGTGTGTTTATTCGTCTGGACTCATTGGTCTTCCTGGTTACCACGACGACAGCTGAGATCTTGCAAACCATCCCAGTATTTGGAGAGGTGCTGCGTCATAGCTATGGCGACAGATTGGCTCTTAGCAGGGACAGTAAATTACACTATTGTTCAGTCATGGCGCAGTCTGGTATTTACAGCGGACCTTGGAATGGATGATCTGGCATCACCTGCACTTTCCGGGTGGCCCGCGCTTACAAACAGAAATGCGTCTGTTTTTTCTCTGTTTTTTTTCATTGTTTGCCTTAAGATCTTTGAAGTTTCTTTGGAGAACTTCTTGCGCATGTACAATATCAGTATCAGGGCTTGGCGTGCAAAAGGTTAAATCCAGGGCCTGATTTTGGGAAATGAGACTGCAGTTTGCAATCTTCAATCCGAAACCGTTTTATCAGTCATGAACCCAGAAGAACCCGCTGATGTGGTGGGATTCGTCGTTGTTTCCTAAACAATAAACTTCACTTTGAGGTCTGGAAAATAGAAAATGTGTGCATAAATCCATATGCAAGATTGGTCACAGGATAATTCATTACAAAAACACAAGTAAGGGTTTACATTGCTGATACTTGCACGCGGTGACCTAATGGAGAATTCGGCTCACTATTTAGACAACTTGTTGTTTTACACGAAATGTTCCACCTGCTGAAGATTTTCCCTCCGATTTTCTTGGCTTTTGTTAAATCTGATCAACCGTGTACTGCAAATCATGCATTAACTCTGCCCACATCTGCATACTTGTCATCTTGAGCATTGGTTCCGAAAGTACCATCTCACAAAATATTTGACCTTTCAAGCGCCACCGGGCCTTTTTGCTCAAGAGCAAACTAGGACTACACTTAGAAAAGCTCTTTTTTCTCCTTTTTGCATTGTGTTTCCAGTTAGACAAGAGCGCCGCCTGACTCTGCCAAAGTCTCTTATGCAAACAGCAGATATTACGGATCATTTAATGGGAGCAGCATGAAGGCGCCCGGTCCAGTGAAGTGCAAATGGCTCTCACACTGATCTGTAGCTTCAAAGCGCCCCCCGCGGCCTGTGGCAATAGGTCACAGGTAAACAGGCCTCTCACTTTCTCCCCCCCAATATGTAAACAAACAGCTCTAAAGATCACACCCGCCAGCAGCGATCTGTGACTCCATTTGCTCCGAATTGTTTAGGCCGGGGAACTTTGCAGAGCGACGCGGCGTGGAGCAGCTCATATCAGGAGTGGATGGAAAGATGTCATCAGGGGGTTTACAAGACTGAGGCTGATGATGAGGCATGTCCAATACAAGCATAATGAAAATCTTTAATTCGATTTGCTCTTGTGTGTTACGGATACGCTGGCAATGATGTGCTGAAATGCCATCCCCAATACGCATAACTTTTGAATAATCCATCCTTTCCACTACAGCCGAACACTCCAGCTGTCAGCAGTCGGCTATGTTTGCTGAAGCCACATTCCCAGACCTTGCTGTGTCATATCATAAGCAATGGAAAGTTGCACCAGTTCATAAAATAGCCTTTCAATGCGCACAACTGTATCCAGAAGTCGGGGGGTGGGTGGGCATTCACACTGGTTGTAAGGAGCGCCAAGGCGTGTATTTTGGGGCCAGCTCAAATCCATACAAAAAATATTTGAGCAAAAGCGTGCAAGCCTTTTACTCATCATTACTATCACTGTCCAAGCAGAGTAAAAGGGTTCGTTTTGATTCAGGAATTCAAGAAAAGCGATTTAGTTCTCGTTGCAGCAGTTTCCTCAAAGTACAGGGGCACGGATTGTACTATTTTTAAGAGAAGAAAAAAGTGAGTGAATGTGAGTACACGTCTGGAACTAACCCGGGATACTGTGCGCTTTAACCCCCGGGTCTAAACAGGAGGAGATCAACGCCGGGTAAAGTAAAGCCCATTGAAACCCCCGTTGACGCATAAGAAGTTTTTTTCCTTCCCAGCGCTGCTTTTTTCCACTACTTGCTTTTACAAACAAGCGCCCCCGGACCCAGAGAGCCTGATTAAGACCAAGCTGTGGCGCAACAGGTCATTTGTCCCCACGGCGGCCCAGGCGTAAACCGCTCATTACGCACAACAAACACCGCGCGTCCTCCACAGATAACGGTACACGCGCGCACAAAAGGTGGGCAGCTGCTTATGCCATCAAAGCAATTTTCATCTGCAGACAGCCAATGCCCGCTCCGCGCGTCTACGTGGCAGGTATACTCGGATTATGCAAAGATGCCCATCGCCCAGACATGGAAACCAAGGCATTTCAAACTTTGGCTTGAGTTGTTGTTAAAAGAAGGAGGAAAAAGTGAAGGAATACTGTGCAGTTAGGTACTTACAGAATGTTGTCCGATGAGATAGCGGTTGTTAGATGAAGTAGCTTAGTCCCAGACTGGTTTGTAAATGTCCGATGGGTTTGATTCCACGTTTCCAAAAATGTCTCCAAAAACAGACTCTTTATTTGGGAGAAGTTTGCGCGGCGCAGTGTCAAAGAGGGAGCGTTGTGATAGAAAACTCCATGAAAGCAAAGCCAGGTAAGCCTTTCATTTTAGTTCCGCGCATGAATCCGGTCCCTGCTCAGTGTTTTTCGGAGTTTTTTTCTGAATAGTTTGGTTTTGGTTCGCCGGTCCAGATGATGTCCCGTCCGTGCGTAAAGTTTAAGCCCGTGCCGCTCTGCGCTGGCGCTCCGCTCTCTCGCTCACTGCCTCCTCTCCGAGCTGCGCGCGAGGACCTTTGTCTGCGCATGACGTCAGTCTCACGCACGAGCAAACGCGCACTGTGCCGCTCATGCTGCAGAAAAGCGACAAAGACTGGCATTGAAGAGTGTTTATGGCTTATCTGCATTCGTAAACATTGGATTACGTGGGCATTGTTGATGTTTCAAAAGGAGGTCACGGGATAAACATTTCTCTTTGAAACACTTTTTTTTTATTCACAGATCCCAGCAGTGGTTGATGAGGATAAATTCATAGCTCGAAAGGCTCGAAATTCTCCATCATAGGACCAAGACATGAAGTGTTGCAATAGCAGGAAAAAGAACCCAAATGAATGAATGAATGAATGAAGGTTTAACAAATGTATTCTCCAGAAAGGGGTAAATGGGTCCAGTGGAGCAGGTGGAGCAGCTCGGTATCGGGCTGGGGGCCAGTGGAGCAGGTATACAGGAAAAAATGGTTTGAAAAAATGAGACAATGAAAAAAATAACAGGAAAATCATAAATTCTTTAGCCAGAGTCCGGTGTGACGAACAGGCGAAGAGTGGAGGATGAACCAGGTATTTGCTGGTATCATATACGCTCCGCCCAGGTAAGTCCCACACTCACACATGCACACAGAAGGGGAGGGGGGGAGAGGAGAACATGAGATCATGACATTAAGTTATTCAAATAAATCTTCTCTCAGTGTAGGTTATTTTTCGGGTCCGAAACTTCAGAACTTCTTTATGAGGGGTTTCCAGAGGGGACTCTTGTAGAGCACCTGAAGAAAACGCAGACACAGGGAGATCATGAACATTTCTCACGGAAAGATCTCACCTGCACTATCCACGATGCCACCGTGCATTATTAATCGTGGTATTTTTATTGATTGATTGATTTTCAAACACCTGAACTTGTCTATTGTTTCACTCAGACATGTTTGAGGCTGATCTCATGAGATGCCACTTCCGTCTTGAGCCTGATTATTTCATCAGTCAAAAACCTATGCTAAAAACTATGCCTTTTTATGTGCTCAAATATGAGAGCTGTTTCCCATACATATGCATCATTTTAAGTTCGAAAACAGACATCACCCATTCCAAACATTCTCAATGAATTCATGTTGTCATTACGGAGCAGCAATTAAAATCTGTTACCATTTTATGTCATTTAAAACCTGCAGCGCGGTCTTGCAGTCACCTCTGGAGCATGCCGATCCCGTTTGTTCCATTTCCCTGTGGCTAATTGGAAACACATTTTTTTTTTTCTCGATGACTTGTTAAGAGAGGGAAGGACGGGAAGAGGGAACGGGGAGCAGAGAAAGAGTAGGGCGTGAGACTGACACCCCCGCGCTCAAAGACATATTGTATTCCTAACTAATTAACCTCACCTCAGCGTATAGGAAATATGCGGCTGCTGCCTGGCCTCCCTGTGCCGGAGCCCTCCTGGGTGATGAGAAAGCATTTGGTCGGGACACTTGAGGCCGCCAACTTTGCCCCATCTGTGAACACTTAGCGAGGTGTTTGTAGTTAACCAAGCACTGCAGCTGGGGAGCGCGACGGAGTGTTAGAGCACGACACACTGAGTCAAGCAATGCCATTTCACGCCATTCGCAAATGACATATGTGTTTATGGTGTACTAGATCACTTTTGATCATTTCTCTGCATAAACTGATTAGGTTAGAATCAAGGTGACATTTGTTTTCACTGTATTGAGGAGAGAGGGTTGCAAACATAATTAATTATCTGTGAAGCAGAAAATGTAGGTGCCGAAAGTTCTATAACGACGATAAGAAAATAGCAATTCAGAGGATGTGTTAACTGTTCTTCCTTAAAGCCAAACAGTAATTCAACCTGGATAGACTCAAACAGACAAAAGCAGCGATTAGGAAGATTTATTGACATGTATATTAGTTTTGGCGATCAGACCCCGGCGGTAACATCGATGTATGAAAGTCAGTATGGATGAACAGCTTGTAGTTAGGGATGTCTTCCCCCGGAGCCTGGACACTGGTGGTGGTATGGAAGACCCGTGAAGAAGCCGTGGACGGAGGAGGCAGAGATGGGGTGGAGGTGGGTCAAAGCACAGCTGGGAAGCGAACGAACCATGATTGCTGGGGCTTAAAAGCGGGACCGAGGGCGATGATTGGCTGCTACGGAGGTGCGGCTCTTACGCTGATGGCTGAGGTGGAGGTGTGACCCTCTCAGAAGCGGTCATTGGCTGGAGGTAGGTGATGCTGGAATTAGTCTCCCAGGTTGAATTAACGCCTAGGCTTCATTAACCAGAGCAGAGGTGAGAGAGCGTTCCATTGTTTGGGGTGGTTCAATAGAAAAAGGGCTTGATCATCTCACTTCTTTCAGTTATTTGTTCTGAGGAGCACAGAGCACTGACAGGATGGTGGATCAGCAGCAAACAGAGGGATTTCAAACTGGACCCTGAACTGGATCGGGAGCCAGAGAAGGGTCTGGAGAGCGGGAGTGATGTGTGCAGGTTTTGGAGTGGTGAAGTAGAGTCAAGCTGTCCGTACCTGCTGAGAATGATTCAATAATCAAGCCTTGCGATGATGAAAGCATTCGCCAGGTCAGCTCGAGACAGCTCACTTCAGCCAGGAGCCTGATCAAGCTAAAAAAGCTAAAAGCTGTCAAAAGTGACGCCTAAGGTTTTTTACAGTTGTGGAGAACTGTGGTAAATTCACGCCAAAATGAAACTTTTTAAATAAGTCCGGGACTTCTTAAGTTTTATCAAGCACAGATTAAACTTGGAGGAACACCACAAGTTACTAATGTTGGTTAGAAAGATTGGTAGTTGGTTGAACATTACATCTTTTCAGGGCCAAGTAGAGATCACAGCAGTGGTTGGAAGAAACCTCTCTCGCCTCTAATAACAATGTAGCAAAAAATAAGAGTAAGAGTGAAGCCCTGCACTTTCGTTCTGATTGGGAGTGTTTGGACACAGTCAGTGTTTTATCCAATGATTATGAATAATTATTTTGTGGAGAATTGGGGATTTTGTAGTTAATTGATGTGTCTACAGCGGGAACCATATATAAAGATACATTTGCATTTTTTTTTCTCATTGTCTGACATGAAACCAGAATCAACATTTATTTTTTTTAGGTCAATTAGAATTTTCTAAATAATTTCTATTTGCTAAATGCCAGTTGAATGACAGATAGAATTTTCTACACAGTTTTATATTACTTTTTACAAAACCATTAGTATTTGGTAGAATTGTCTTTAAACAGTGACTTGGGTCAAATGTTTTGGATTTCCACAAGCTTCTCACAATAGTTGGCAGACGTTTTGGTTCATTCCTCCAAACAGAACTGGTGTAACTGAGCCACATTTATAGGCTGCCTTGTGTGCCTATGCCCTTTTCAGCTCTGCCCATAGATTTTGATTGAGACCAGGACTTTGTGATGACCACTTCATGCACCAGTCCCTCCTGCATCAAAACAACCCCACAGCATGGTGATGCCACCCGCGTATTTCAAAGTTGGGATGCCTTGCAAGATTCCCCCTTTTTCCACCAAACCATTTTTTTTTTGTACGGCCACATTATATGCCTCCAAAAACTTTTTTATTTGCAAACTCCAAACTGGCTTTTTAATGTTTCTTTTGGAGTAAGTTCTTCTTCCTGACAGAGTTCCCTCTCAGCCCATGTCGGTACAGGACTTGTTTCACTCTGGATAATGACAAACTTCAGCATCTTCACCAGGTCTTTTGCATTTGTTCTTGGGCTGGTATTCACATTTCAGACACAGCTCGTTCATCTCTGGGACACAGAACCCGCCTTCTTTCTGATCTGTATGATGACTGGACATTTCCATCATTGTTTGATCCAATGAACCTGAACCTTCAAGTGTCTTGAAATTACACCCAAGGATGAACCAGACGTGTGCTTCCAAGGACATCTCATCGTCATCTGGGCTTTCCCAAATTGTTTAAACGTATAGTAATCTTAGTGTATGTAAACTTCTGACTTTGTAAAAAGTAACAAAAACATTTCTGAAAAATCATATCTCTCATTCTTCTGGCATTTGACTTTTTTTTTAAATTCTAATTGACACCTTAAAAAAAACATAAAAGTTACTACTGGTTTCATGTCAGATAGTGAGAAAATAAATGCAAATGTGTCTTTTTATTAGGTGAATGTAAACATATGGTTCCCACTGTATATCCCTTTGAGTCAAGAAGCAGACAAAACAACACAAGTGTATGCTGGGAAACTATCAAACACATCAAACATGCATATAGACTGCACCCGGTTAAGCAATCGATCATTACAAAATGGTTCAATAAGAATGTCTTGATTGATGGTTGTAATACTGTACATTAATAGGCTTAAGGTGGCAAGGAAATATGATATTTCTCCTCTTAAACCCATGATTGTTGCTTCAACTTGGACAGAGCGATCCATGGGGTTGAGTGACATGTCTGCTGGCTCCGTGCAGAGGGAATTCAGCTCCAAACGACCACCTAGTCAGACATGTCAGCTGCAATATCTGGACGTGTGTTTATGAAAGCTCAGTGTCTCTCTCCACTGCACAATCCAAAACGAGTATTTTCTTTCAAGTCGCCCCACCGCACACATTGATTTCAGTTATCATCCCCACAAAGGCCGACCACATCCTTCTGAACTTCATTTTCAAATTGGAAACTACGCCACGTGGAGAGGGGCAGAAACATGTTTCGCAATTCTAAAATGGGACAAAAGGTAGAAGATTTATTTTTAAAAAAACAAAAAACATATTTATTAGGTTGTTTTAGGATTGAAAACGCTCTGCCTCTCATCCAGGAAATGTCTGGAGTTCATATTTTCTTCTGGTTTGCAAATTTAAATCCCTCCAGAGAGTGGGTTAGACTTGTCATGTGCTCCACCGTGTTGACTCTTCCACCTTGTTTGCTTCTTCGTTTTTCTTTTTTCCTTTTCTGATTGTTGAGCATCTTTAGGTTATAACTAGGGAGGCACCAATACCACTTTTTCTAAAAAACGATACGAGTGTGAAGACTTTGATTTAAATACTCGCCGATACCGAATACCGATACGAGTACAAGGCATTTTCTTCAACGTTCTTACTTTTTTCACAGCAGATTGGTTTGTAATTAGTAAATTTACTCATGAACATTTCCTTAAGTAAAGTAGGCGACACATTTAAGAGCAGTTTTATTAGAATTGTGCTGATGCCATTTATGTTTATTTTATTTTCATTCAATATATTTTTTTATTTTTATTGCACTGTCCATCATAGACAGAAAAGCCCATGTCCAAAAGCTCCCAATGCCTGTTCTTTATTCATTTATGTATTTTCATTTAACAATAGTATTGAGATGTTAATTAAATGGTCTCTTTTTGTCTTTACTTCAGCTCCGTGTGGATTTTCTCGTGTGTTTTGTAGCAACTTAGCGAGTAGCTTCAGCGTTTTCATTGTTCTGCTGCAGCTCATTTTCACGCAATATAAACATGCTGTATGTCTTTAATTTGGATTTTCTGAGGACTTTTTAGTCGCTGGGTTAGTTTTTCAGACGAATAAACCCCTGGGCATAAAACGGCATCAGAATGGCCAAAACTGCTAGCCGCGAGTTAGCAACATTAGCCTGTATGTTGTAAACACTGCAGACGCTGCAGCACTAACAACATTAAGCTCTGGTTAAATCCAGCACAGACTCTGGTTTAGAGAGCGCAGTCTGTAATAAAGTCAGCTCTATGTGGATTATTGTATTTACACTAAAGAATTCTCCAGTTTGTTGCTATCGTCTCTCCTCAGCTGAGAGGTGCGCCTCGTAGGTGCACTGGCCGCACGTCAAATGGTATCGGTTTCTGGTATCGGGACCTCATGAATGAGTACGAGTATGAGTACAAGCAAGTGGTATCGGCCCGATATCCGATACTGGTATCGGTGCATCCCTAGTTAAAACTATCAATTATTATTACCACCTGAAAATACTCACAGAAACAGAGTGGCGTTAAGAAAGATTTATTGGACATCAGATTGAGGCTCAGATTGAATTTACGATGTGAAATACATGACGATGATGAATGATTGACGGAGCCTTCCCCCGGAGCCTGTACATTGGTGGTGGTAGAGGATGAGACTCGGGCGGCCAGTTGACAATGATGAGCAGAGCAGAGTAGAGGCCAGGTGGAGGAGGGGCGGAGAAGGGTCGCAGCACAGCTGGGAAACGGCCGAGCGATGGACGAGGAAGCTTAAGAAGGTGGATCCTGGGCGATGAATTGTTGAAGCAGGAACGAGCTGCTGTCGCCAAGATTCGGTTAGAGATGGGACTGTGATTGGTTGACTGGTGAAGAGCTGCCGGTGATGAATCAATGCTGCAGGTAGTTCTTTCAGGTTGTGTTTGCGTTGAAGCTTCATTTTAAATCTGCGGTTTATTCTGAACTGAGGAAGCATCTTGGAAGAGTAACATCTTCAGCAGAGTTCAGATAAACATACAGGACTGTTCAATAATAATGTGAATGAGGAAAACATCATAAAAACTCCCAAAAGAGAGTTTATGGTTGTTTTAAATTGGAAAGGGGCAATATTTCCCAAGCGTTAGCACGACTGACCAGAGAGGACCACAGATCGCAGTTAAAGGGGGGGACCCGTGTTTGCTGAAGCGATTTGCCTAAACGCTGGGGAACCACGAAGCTACATTTGTGCTCTTGTTGTTATAGAAGCCTCTCTGTTTCACGCACAGCCAACAGGGCCAGTTTAAACTGTGGTGACCCACAATGGAAAGCAAACATTGCGCCGCGGGTCAGAGGAGATCCCACCTACCACGTTAGCGTACAAGGGGGGGGACTCAGACCTACACTACACCAGTCAATTTCTTATTTATGCAGGCACACACACCAGACTATATGTAGTAGTCATAAACTGTATAGGATTCCCTTGAAGATTGAGTCATCATTTAAAACAGTCTACGGCACGGTATTCCTCACGTAGCAATCTGCTTCCACACTTATTTTCTATTTAACAAACAAATAGGGCAAGGGATATTATCTGGGGGTACTTGGAATTATTTCAGATTAAAAAGAAGATAAAAGAAAGGTTGTTGAAAGGAAAGGTTATGTAACGAAATGCAGTAAAATGTTTGGATTTTAGCTTTATTTTCTTACCATGAAAGGGTTCAAGGGATCTGCAAGACAAAAGAAAACGACTTGATTGCCAATAGATATAAAATAACAAGGCAGTGAACCCTGCTTGTAAGAAAATTTGGAACAATTCTAAAGTGAGGAGGAAAAATTGAAACATGGCACATAAGACCATCGACTATTTCGTTTTTAAAAAAATCTTGGGCTCAACCAAGGCATAAGATGAAAGCACAAACCCACGAGTTGTCGAAGTGCTGCGCTCACCACCCAGCACCGCATCTGTGAACATTTACCAAGGTGTTTGTAATAAACAAGCCCACATAATTACGGTAATAAGGACTGAGGGCTCACTACTCTAATCTAAGCGATCCTACCTTTCAGTTAGTCCGTCTTTGCCGCAAACGGGTGAGTCACTGTGTATTTTTCATTCTGTTTGAAACAACATCATGTCCTCTCATTTGAACACAACTGTTAACATAGGAGGCGTATAAAAAACAAACTGTTGTGGAAAAGCCTGTGTGGTCTGAAAAGAGTCCAAAGCAAAACCTATGACATCAATTATTTCTTGCCAAAGCCATTGCAGTACAGCTCAGAGTAAGCTGCTACACCTTGACCTTGTTCTGAGCATCATTTTGACAAACATGGTAATGGTCAGGGGCGGACTGGCCATACGTCCATTCTGGAAGAGCACAGAAGGGCCACTGGCTCTAGGGCCACCGGTCTGGCCTCTCACTTTACCTTACCTTTACCCCCGGGCGTGACCGAGCTTTGCCCCAAATCTAAAAGCTTAAAGGAAAAGCATCCAAAAACAAAAATGTGCTGGAAAAGCAACAAAATGTGACGAAAACGTGACAACAAAGCAATGACAAAAGCGATGAAAAAACAACAACAACATGAAAACCCCCCGAAGAACAACAGACGAAAACACATGCCAAAAAAGCCACAAAAAAGTAATGAAAAAGCAACAAAAACATGACAAAAATGCAGCGACTTTTCTAGAATTTAGCTTTCACATGAGGCGCTACAGTGTTGCTCTCCAGTCAAGAAGCCTTTAGATTTGGGTAAAGCCGAACTGGAGAAAATGCTCTTGGTTAAGGCGGGTGGTAAGAGGTCAATATATGTATTTGTGGAAGTGTCACATTTACGCTAATTTGGGCCAGGCTGACCAGAGTCCAGGGCTGTTTTTCAGTCCCCAGTCCGCCCCTGGTAATGGCTATTTAAAAAAAACAAAAAAACAAAATGCATTTGGACATACATTAATAGACAGCACAATCTTCCCTTGTGTGTTTGAAGAGACTAATGGCTCCAATGATCCAACAGCATGAGTGGATTCATCTCACAATGTTTACCGTGGTCAAATGGCTGCACAAAATGGAATTGTAGTTGCATGTGGAGATAAGTAAGACCCTTTACAAACATTGTGATGGAAAGCGATGGTTCCAGTGGATACAGAATGGAGTGGGATTTATGACCAGGATAAACAATGATAAAGTGTCTAAAGAGCCGTGCTGTTGGGCCACGTTCAAGCTAATAGGGAAACGACTTCCTGTTTATCGCAAACATTTTTTATATCAGTTTCACCCCTCTGCCCCACTGTGCTGCATTTGAACAACTCACCATGCAATGTAATGTATTGAACTAGGTTTGCATGATGTCGAAATGCTTTCCAAACAATAGCCTCATTATATTCTTGAAGTGCGCACCCAACAGGAAACAGCTGTTAGTAGGCTGTCTTTGTTTTTCTAAATATTTTAACTCAACATTAGCTTGTCATTCTCTCAGAACACGACTGCTGATATCCAAAATAGGCATGCGTTAAGTTTATTTTTGCTTTTAGGGGGTTGGATTTGCTCGAGTGTGCATTCTCCTTCAGCTACTCACTGTAACTTGTCTTCCCCACATCACTCCCAAACAAATCCAACAAGCAAACTGCACCAGACTCCAGTGCAATAGAACAGAGCAGTTTGGACACCCCTTTGGGCGCTGAATGATTCAGTTGATGTGGTGGAAACACTTTAAAACACTCTGTCCTGCACCGTACCACTCCTAGCCAAAGAGAAGTCAGGTGTGGGCAAACGTTTTGATGCAAGGGCCGGATTGAAAGCATAGGTGGGTCCGCATTTTGCATCCGGGCCGTAGTTTGGCCACCTCTTAAGTGATGTCACAGGCTGTAGGAGCAGATTAGCCGCCCTGCTTCCAGCATTTGTCATAGCGCTCAAAAGGAACTCGATTAGGGCTGAACAATTTTGCCAAAAATCAATATTGCTTTTTTTTTTTTTAAATCAATATAGCGATTTCTATTGAATAAAAAAAACAACTATACAAAATCTGCCATTTACCAATAAATAGCCTAAACTGAGACAATGTTATTGATCATGAAATATTTCCATCTGACTTATTATGCGCTCCCCTCCTGGAACCGCCGCCTTAACGTGGTGGAGAGGTTTGAGCACCCGAATGCTCCTGGGGGCTCTGTTGTCGGGGGCTCCGTGCCCCTGGTAGGGTCTCCCATGGCAACCAGGTCCTGGGTGACGGGTCAGACAAAGAGCGGTTCAGAAGCCCCTTATGAGAGACCAACAGGCCCGTTTAGAACCATGAGGCCGTCCTTGCGTGGACCCACCACCTGCAGGAGGAGCCATAGGGGCTGGTGCTATGTGACCATGACCCGGCAACGGACAAGTGGAAGAAAATGGATGGATGGATTATTATGGTAAAAAAAATATGAATTAGATTAACTAATCACCTTTTTGGTCCTTTATAATCATTTTACATAATTCAAACAACCCCACATGGTCATTTATATAACTTACAACTTACAGTCTTATATTTGTTATAAATAGCCTAGATAATTTCTTGCTATTTGCTTTGAATTGTGTTTTAGTAAGTGTGTGAGAGAAATTCTAACCTTCAGTGAAATATTCCCAAACATAAGCCTCCTAAAGGTTCCTGCGGAGCAGCAAACGACTCATCTTCATCTCTGTGGAGGCAGAGACGTGTGAATCCAAGTGGACGTGAGTTTTTGACACGCCAGGAGATGATTAACTGCGGCTAACTCAATGCTAACAGAGACAAAAAGCAATCGTCCTTCGCGGTGGCTGTATCATAAATTCTGGAATTTTCATTCACATTCATTCATTGCCCGCCATCTCTCGCCTCTCCATTCACTTCTATGGGTCGCGGCCATCAGCAGCCTGGGCCACAGTCGCGTGTGTAATATCGTAATAAAATTGCAAAGGGTTAGGGCTGAACGATGAAATGCTATTCATTGTTCAGCCTGACTAACAAGGAGAACACATAAACTCCATCCAAAAAGACCATGATATGGAATTCAGACTTTGGACCTCCTTGCAGTGAGGCAGGTTGCCACCCAGGTACCGTAGTGGCACGGTGGTCCAGTGTTAAGAGAAGGTCCCGGGTGCCATGTGGAGTGTGCATGTTCTCCCTGTGTCGGTGTAGGTTTCCCCCGGGTTCCCCTACCATTAAAAACATGTACATTAGGGTGTATGTGTGTATGTGAGAGTGCTTCTGTCAGTCTACCCCAGGACAGCTGAGACTAATAAAGTATCAAGTACGACGTGCATGTAAATTGTACTATGTAAAGCACTTTGCGACCATGTCTGTGAAAGTCATTTCCTGTTGATATTGACCAGCTATATTTCCCTCTTTTACTTTTTTTAAAAATGCATCTGAAATAGAAGCGTTAAGTATTTTGGATGCACAGAAGTCGGTAAGAGGGGCGTCCAGGGGTTTTACGAGTTGGATTTCAGAGGTGTAGCCAAGGACTGCAGGGTTAGATGGGGTGAGAGAGAGGAAATGGCAGGAAAAAGTCTGCACTGGAGGAGACAGACGAGGCTAGATAAACAGCCCCGGGGCAGGGACATGAATGACATTACAAAGTCAACACAGGCTCAGGGTAGGAGCGCGAAAAGAGCTGATTACAAGCCATCAATGATATTACCACAATAAACTCCGATATAAAAGGCTTCCAAATGAAAACATCTTTGCACACTAGTTTTCATTAGAAGTGTTTGAACAAAAGCTATTCATAACATTTCGCGACAATAAAGTAGCAATGCACTGGCACGCGTTTCAATTCTTTGTCATAAATTATATTGTTCAGAAGGGAAATATCAGCAAATTAGTTGTGCTTCTATGTACATATGTCCATATTAAGAAATAATAAAGACATAAAACCGTATTCCCCTAACATGCCCTGCAAGTCCGGTTGGAAATGCACTTTATAGAAGAACAACATTGATATTGTGGTTAGCCTTTACTGGAATTCACAAAAGATTTATAGCATGGGGTGAGGCAATAATACAGCCACGCACTGGGAAGTCGCTATATGAAAAGGCTAAATGGATTTCCGACACAGCTTTAAGGCTCTAGGAAAATAGCTCTAACTCGAACTTCCTTATTCAATTATAAATAAAATCCAAGTCAAATTTTCAATAGCTCCAAAATCCAAAAGAAAAGAAGCAAAGAACTCTCAGCATAAAAAGGCTCCATTCAATTTAGGGAGGGAAGGAAACCAGATTGTTTCAAGAGTGTAAGCAATTTTACTAAAGGTCTATCGTGTCACATCTGTGAGAAGTACATGTTTTCCGCAATGCTGGGAGAATAAGCAATGTTACAATTGTTTTGACATTTCTTTCTATTTTGATAAAACATAAACTCGAAAGATTTTCTTTTCTGCCTCACACTCCAGCCTGTCAGTCTGGGTGTTCATGGTATCAGTTCAATTTCTCCTGGACGAGGCGACCAGATGTAACGGTAAAACTAAACAACTTAATCTATGTGAGTATGACAATGACCAAATTGACAAAAACGCCACCTGGAGGACCAAACAGTAAGCGCTGGTAGTAAAATAACGCCCACAGAAAGGCAGCACAGGTGACCTGAAGAGCAAAAAGAGACAGTATAAAAAAGCATAATGTAATTGTACATTGTCCTGATAAATAAATTAATAAATAGAAGGGAAGGCCCGTCTGATGACCCTACAGGTTAGAATTGGATGTACATTAGAATGTGGTTAATACTAGGCTAGTTTAGGAGCTTTATGATCATATATACAGTAGACGACTGCAGTTTTAAAGTGCAGGCGTGGAGGCACACCTTAATTCCAGACTAAATGCGCACAGCTGCACAAAAGGTGTAATGCAAGCTCACATTTAAAATATATGATCTAATTATTCATGTTTAGGTGGTTTACCAAAGATGGACAATGTTTTACAATAAAGACTGTGGGAAATAAGCGCAGCCCCACGCCAACACAACAACCTTAAACAAAGCCGAGTTAGACCCAACGAATGAACAAATTTACGAATGAGAGCGTCCCAGGATGAAACAGGATGAAGTCAGCCCGCACGTTGACACAGAAGCCTACAAGAGCGATTACTTTAGTACAGAACATTGTAAACGATTTGATGAATGAAAGCCTACGAGAGGGTCAGAATCGATGTGTAAGACAAGTTTATGAATGAACCATGGATACTATGTCAATGTCAATGTCAATGTCAATTTTATTTATAAAGCACATTTAAAAACAACCATTGTCGACCAAAGTGCTGTACAAGAACAGTAACAATATGTACAATAAACACAATAAAAGTTAAACACAGGTTATTTATTTACTTATTTTATTTCTTTGTTTTATATATATTTTTTCCCCTCTTTTTCTAGATTCAATTTAAATTCTGTATTTTTAAGGAAGTGTGTTTTTGTTTGTGTTTGTGTGTGTGTGTGTGTATATGTTTTGTGCGATCGGTTGATTGGCCTTTGGTTGGGGAGGAGGGTGGGTGGTTTTTTACATGCAGTTAATTTCTAAGAAATGTGACACACTATACTTACAATCTTGCAACTGTATGTCGGGTTATATTAAAAAAGTTCAATAAATAAAGTTTGAAAAAAAAAAAAAAAGTTAAACACAGGTAATATATAAAGGCACAAACTGTATCTGGTCTACATGGAACCGAAGGCCAAGGCAAAAAGATGAGTTTTTAATTTGGTTTTAAACTCCTCTACAGACTGAGCCGAGCGCACATGTAGAGGAAGGCTGTTCCAAAGTTTAGGGGCCGCCACTGAGAAGGCTCGGTCACCTCTGGACACACGCTTGAATTTAGGAACAGACAAAAGAAGCTGGTCAGCAGACCTGAGAGCTCTGGAAGGACAGTAGAGCTGCAGCAGTTCTGACAGATACTGAGGTGCCAGCGAATTTAGGCATTTAAAAACAATCAGCAGAATTTTAAACTTGATGCGAAAGGGAACTGGAAGCCAATGTAAGGAGGACAGAATGGCAGTGATGTGCTCCCATTTTCTTGTGCCGGTCAGCAGGCGGGCTGCGGATACTACTCACCACGGAGATCACCACGAGATATGATGAGCCTCTGTCTGCCATTGCCTGCCATTGCTGCAGCACCTTCATATATGGGCGACAAAACAAGCTAGTTTCCCATTGGATAGCATTGCACTTTACACACATTTTAAGCAACTGTAAAGCCTAGTTTAGTTTCAAATTTCTGTAGAATTTTCTTTCTGCAGCTAGATTTTGCTCCTGTGATAATCAGAGGCGTAGCTTGCCATTAAGCAAGGCAGGCAGTTGCCTGGGGCCCCCAAGCCAGCAGGAGCCACCAGAGGGCCAACAGATTTTGGCCATCGCATACCCCCTGAAAGGGCCCCAAGAGCCCAGCCCCTCCCTCAAGTGAGGAGAGGTTTTGCTTCTGGCAGCAAAAAGGAATGAAAGGAGGATGAAGAGGAGGAAGGAGAGCGGGACAGCAGCGAGTGTAATAAGCTACTGTAGTTGTATGTCTCTGAAGAGCTTTCTTAGCAGCCTTCATTGTTTGCCTTCAAATAACATCAACAAACGTTCGCCCCTCAAATGTGGTTCGTGCTAGTCTTTTGTGTTGGATCATCATCACCGCAACGTGGCATTGTCAAGAAGTGCGGATTGTTCAGGTGAACTTCAGTGTTTGAAATGTTCTGTAACTCAGTGGTAGACCATCGTTCTCTAAACTCAATTTTTTTTTCAAATTTTTTCATTGCAGCTCTCATCCTGTAAACACCTCATCCTTGTCTACGATTTGAGACCGGCTGTGACTAAAAGGTTCTCCCTGCGCTCGAACAATTTAAACCGGAACCTTTCCTGACTGATGTTACTGTGCTAATGTCATTTGCAGTGTAATATCACTCTGGCTTTTCCCAGAGAACACCCTGCTGCCTTGTCTCTGCAAGAAAGTCATTCACGTGACAGTGTGATAGTTGGTTAGAGCCAATAAATGAAAGACATTTTAAAATTACTTGTTGGTGGATTTGCTCACAAAAAAAGCTCTTGCATCACCATAGCAAAGGGGATATCTACATATGCATAGTGAGTTGAGAGTTTGCACCCTAGCTCCGACAATTTCCCACTCTCCCCATATTCGCCCTCTTACACGCTTTACTGTCTTGTCTGGGCTTATAGGCCATAACGTATTTAAAATCATATCACTTGTTGACTCCCTTCAGCTCTGTCTACTCTTCTCTCCCACCACTTGAATTTTATTGCCGCCAGGTCGCATGTTTGCCATCCCCGTCACCATCTTTCTGCGTTATTGTTGAGGCAGAAAGCACGCTATGAGCTGGAGATGACAGACTAGTGCCCCAGTGGCTTCCTGTGCCTAAGGTAAGTGATGCACACTAATAGCCTTTCACCGCAAATGACCACGCTCGTGATGAAGTGGATCTCTTTGTATTGTAATGGACTATATCGGTTTACAGCCCTTTCCCGCAATCGCCCAAAAAAAAAAAGAAACACTTAGAGCTGCCCCGTTGCCAGGCTGTCATTGTAAAAGAGAAAGAAAAGGGGGCTGTATGACTGGGGGAGGAAAAAACGAATATTTGCAATTTATGTTCTGAGAGCAAGCTTCAGGAGCACATCCAGGAGCAATAACATTTGACAGAGCCCCTAGAATTAACTGCAAAACTGCAAGAATGTGGTTCTTGTTTGTACAGATGATATACCATTAAAAAAAATTGTCTGGTATGTAGCTAGGTAGGATGGATGGATGGATGGATGGATGGATGGATGGATGGATGGATGGATGGATGGATGGATGGATGGATGGATGGGGTGGATGGATGGATGGATGGATGGATGGATGGATGGATGGATGGATGGATGGATGGATGGGGTGGATGGATGGATGGATGGATGGATGGATGGATGGATGGATGGGGTGGATGGATGGATGGATGGATGGATGGATGGATGGGTGGATGGGTGGATGGATGGATGGATGGATGGATGGATGGATGGATGG
The DNA here is from genome assembly GCF_951799975.1 of Gobius niger. NCBI lineage: Eukaryota > Metazoa > Chordata > Actinopteri > Gobiiformes > Gobiidae > Gobius > Gobius niger. Next base: position 12,010,393 of record NC_136853.1, on the reverse strand, counting down.
ATGGATGGATGGATCATCCATCCATCCATCCATCCATCCATCCATCCATCCATCCATCCATCCATCCATCCATCCATCCATCCATCCATCCATGATCCATCCATGGATGGATGGATCATGGATGGATCATGGATGGATCAATGTGCTCCTCTCCTACTCCTCCTCCTGAACTCCACAATCATCTACTTAGTCTTTCTAGTGTAAAGGATGAGGTGGTTGTACACCCTCCAGTCCACAAACTCCTTGATAGTTTCTCTGTACTCTTCTACCTCATCCCTCCTGATCAGGCCGAAAACTGCAATATCTTCCAAGAATTCCTGGAGAAAGCTGTTGTTGGTGTTGTGCTGGAAATACATCGTGTAGATCGTGGCATTGCAAGCAAGCAAACCCAGTCAAATGAGTGACACGGAGAAAATAGATTATACCCTGTAGGTTGAGATGTCATGTCCAAAAGTGTTCTCTTTGTGAACCACATCATGAATCATTTCTTTCGTGGAAGGTTGCTAATGATGGTTTGATAATTAAACTCTTAGTTGAACAGTGCAATTTGACAGCTCCCTTTGTTAATAGGTCAGTGACACACAGCTAATTGTTTAAAAAGGCTGATAATGACAGACGGGTGACAAACGCAAGTAACAGATGCATTCTTCATGGTTGCATTCATCCATCGCTTCATTGAAATGAATCTATAAAAGAAAGGGGGGAAAACCTGATTGATTTCCAAACTAAACTAGGTATAATTTTCTGCAATGAATAACTTATGTCTTGCCTTTTTATGAGGCTACAGAGGCTAGATAAACATCAGAAATGTCCAGCAACAAGACTAAGGAACTGCTCATGTGTTATTTGCCGCTGTTTGCCAATGGAGGTTGCCATGACACTCATTTATCATATGACCAAGGCATAGAGTTTCAAAGCAACGGCATGATTATAAAGATAGGTTTAAATTGCAGGAGATTTACCGCAACATTGACTCACAAGCTTAAGACCGCATCAGCAACTGTGTGATGCAGCGGTGTTTCCATTACTAAAGGACAAATTGAGCTGATTTGTACATGTGTCCCTTCATATTTTAATCTTAAGCCTAGTTACCACAGACTCTCGCCAGTTTAGTGTTTTTTGTAGGGTTTTAAAGCACAGAATTCTGCATGTGCCAATAACTTTTACCCCCAAATACTGTATATTACAAAGACCTGCAGTTCATAAAATCATACCAGGGTCCAAACCACTCAGTCATCATGTTGTGTAATATTGAAATGTAACGTACACAACAGAGATCACATTTAGGAGAGGCTTTTTAATAAATGGATAATAAATCACCTAATCAAAAAACAGTTTTGACACATTTCCGTAATATTAACTAAACTGTACACAAATATTTCTTGTACATTTGCCAAACGTGGTTAGAACTAAAAACACCTATGGAGTAAAGAAAGGTATAACACCGCCTGAACCACTTGTACTTCCTGCAAACTGCGCTAGAGCTGGGATGAGAGGCCTTGGCTGAGCACACATAAACACTGTTTGGGGACATCTGTTTGTTATTGAGAGTCTGGGGTCGAGGTCGAGTGTTTGTAGTGGGACACTCTTACAGAGTTATCAGGGTGAATGCTTCAGTGGACCAGTGACATCTCCATTACAGGTTGTAGAGAGTTAAATATTAGTCAATGCTTTAACTCACAATTTATCAAAAGATAATTAAAAAAATAATCACGGGTTAACTGCATTAAAGTTTAACTACAATAGTTTTCACCTAATACAATATCTAGGTTTTACCTGAAGTTCTGTTTATTTATGTATTTGAACAGGGACAGTGAACAATCTCCGAAAGCCGAGATGTGTTGTACCAGGTTGAAGCACACAGCTAATTTTCACCTGTCTACAGAGCACTTGCATTACAAATTACAAATTGAAAGCAACTGGGCTTTTCACATAGATTTATGAAAGTTATTGAGGCAATTATTGGTTTCTGTTTCTTTATCCATTATAGTTTCGTCTGGGTCTTCGGGTCTTGGTTCAGGTCTTGGTCTGGGTCTTGGTTCAGGTTCTGGTCTTGATCCTGATCTAGATCCTGGTCTGAATCTGACCTGGGTCTTCTGTTTTGGTCACTGAAAATTTGCTGAAGGTCCTTGAAACTTCTTAAATCCTTGAAACTGGTGATATCCTTGAAACTGTTGGTCCTTGAAACAGCTGAAATAGCAAAAGCTGCAGAAATGGCTGAAAGACCTAAATATACCTGAAGTCCTATTAAAATGAATGGGCAGAATTCCCCACACAAATGAATCCCATACAAAAGAACTGAAAAACTGCAGATGGCGGAATTTTTCTGAATAAGGACAAGTTGCGGAAGCTCAACATGCACAAATGACTGAAATTGCGGGGGAAAAAACTGCCGAACGGGAGGAACTATGGAAAAAAATGAAATTGCAGATTTTCCACATTAGATATTGTTGTTATTGTATTTGTAAGTTTGATTTGTAGGTGACAAGAATTGCATTTCCACACACAAAGACACTTTTACTTACACAAAGGAAAGGAAAGGCACGGCATGTTTATTTAGACCTCTCATTTCGAACACAACAAGTGCCACCTGAGAAAATGTGTGTTTGTGTTACAATAAATAAAAACATACATGCAGTCACGTTAGGAATATTAATTGACGTTTGGAAGTCAGTTGTCCAGGTTTACCCAACATCTCAGCTCATGCCCCTCTTATCCGGACTGCAGAGCTGGAGGTCTGTACCGTGTGTGTTCCTGTCCCAAATGGACGGAAAAGGTATAATGACCGGAGAGAGGCACCCTGCTGCTTCTGAACTGCTGAAAGAACTACTCACTCACAATATAGGGATAAAAACTAGAGAATTAGACTGGATGAGTAACTTCGATAGGGTTTCAAAAACTGTCCTTGGTAAAAAAATAAAAATAAAAAATAAAGAGATACGGGTGCCGTCTCTGGGTTTCAATGGTGGTAGTATACAGCTCGGTGACTTTGATATCCTGGTATTTGCCTTACAGCAGAAGGTTTGATTCTGGACCAGTTGAGGCCTTTGCATGTTCTCCCCGTGTCTGCGGAGGTTTCTCCTATCGCTAAACTGCGCCACATGGAGCCAGGTTTTCAGAAATCTCAGACAGACTTACCTGAGAAAAAAGAAAAAAAATCCTTTCTAAATTACACTTAATTCCAATAACTTTGCCAACACCCTGAAGCCTGCTAATATTGCATCTATATTTTCTTGGTTTGCGATCACTAAAATGCTACAGAAGAACTTTCCCCGTCGTCATCAAACTGTGGTGTGAAGACAGACCAGAAACCTATGGCTATATCATATCTTATGGCGATACAGGTATATTATTATGTATGTAAACATTGCTGCTTGCAAACATGAATAACAAAAAGCACAGACTTCTGCCAAATCAGAGAGAAATGATGCATTTGAGAGACACTCTGCAAATGAACTGCTGTGTCTTACATCTACAAGCCTCTAAAGAAGCATTGAGGATAAAAAAAATCAGAGCCTCCCTGATGTAGTTTAGAGTTTGGTGTATGGATCGTCTGCCACATCTCGAGCTTGAACCAGAACATCCAAAAGATCCTTTATGATAACTTAACAATTAAAGTTATGGTCAATGTTGTTGTTATTTTCTTTTGTTTTCCCAACAGTTGCCTCAATTTGTCCCTGGGCTAAAGCTAATCAGGCTGCCGCGGTAGCTACATTTCTGGTTGCAAAGCCCTTAATTGAAAGCAGGCCAGGAGCCATGCAAAGATGCTAATGCAGCCCCCACCGGCGCGGAGCAGCGTGGCGCGGCATGGAAAAGCCATTACAGCTGACAGAGAAGGCCTTTTATTTGGAGAACCAAGCTCAGGTTCACATCAGGAACCTATTACCTTCAACTGGCTCGTCACCGTCAGCAGCAGCCGCCTTCCCGACCCCCCTCTACAGTCGTTTAGAGATTTATGGCTTTTAAATAGGAGCCGAATCTTTAAGGACACAGAGTTATGTTATAGATCTGTGCCTTAGGATCTGTTCCATGTAGCCTGCTCCATTGTTCTGCTGTTTGTTCAGTGCATCTGCGTAAAAAACATCAGAGCGCTTTTTTTGTCTGTTTTTTTTTTTCACAAATGAGATCCGTTTTCCAGTCAAGAGATTCGGGTCGACCATAAATGTCACATCACCATTGCCGCGCTGTGCCCACTTCTTCGGCCTATCTGTTTTATAGCACTGTCCTCTATTTCCTCTCTTTCCGATGGAGCTCTCAGCAGTAGAACTTGGTGGAGCCCAGTCTTTCCTTCCTGTCTCCTCTCTATCTGCTTTCTCTCTCTCCACTTTCCTTTTCCCAATGCCCAAATAGTTCCCCTCTGTGTTTTTCTTCTTCTTATTCACCTGCTCTTTGTCTTCTAAACGTTTGCCTGTGCCACTTACCTTTTACTTTATTCATGCGCCAACAGAATTGCGAAATAGACTTTTGTACTCTGTAAAGCTTTGTCAAATGAAGGTCAAATAGATAACACTGGTCAAGTTGCCTCAGAGTCTTTGTTCTAAATACTTTATTCTTCCCATGGATTCCTATGGACTTCAGCTGCATGACGTTTGACTGTTAAGGATGCCATTTGTTGGACTCTTGATCGCTCGAAAGATGAATGTGTTCAGTGGCTAAGTGCGGTGGGTAAAAGTCTGTGTGAGTTCTTCACCAGGGCTAGCCTGCTTTTACCACATCCTCGTACAAGGGTCTGGAACTTCACTATTGAGCTCCGTTATCAGGTGGGAGGGGTGAACTCTGGAACGATTGGATCTGATTTTCGCTAGGATTTGGTTGTGATGTATGGAATGCGCCCGAGTGAGTGAAGCAGCTATCAGCTATTCCAAGGCTTCAATTTTAATTTCTGGATATTTGGGAGCCAGAACGCCCCTCCTGGAACCGCCACCTTAACGTGGTGGAGGGGTTTGAGCACCTGAATGATCATGGGGGCTATGTTGTCGGGGGCTTCGTGCCCCTGGTAGGGTCTCCCATGGCAAACAGGTCCTAGGTGACGGGTCAGACAAAGAGCGGTTCAGAAGCCCCTTATGAGAGACCAACAGGCCCGGTTAGAATCCTGAGGCCGTCCTTCTGTGGACCCACCACCTGCAGGAGGAGCCATAAGGGGCTGGTGCAATGTGATATGGGCAGCTCCAACAGCTGCCCCCACGACCCGGCAACGGACAAGTGGAAGAAAATGGATGGATGGATGGATGGATGGATGGATGGGAGCCAGAACGGATTGAAGAGCTTCCATTACTTTCGAGTCCGCCGCCATTGCCAAACTACAACCAGCAAATGTGGCGAAAATGCTTGACGTCACCTACAAGCCCCGCCTCCCCCGCTCGCTGAATGGTAGGTTGAAATTCAACCGATGTAACGCGGCCACTGAGATCAAGCCCAGACGCACATGTAGGGAAATTATAATTGACCGGAGTTTACGGATGGCTAAGGCCAGGCTCCACCAGGGCTTAACATGATCCCCCATTTGGGATTCGCCCATTTCCTGATTTTTGAGGGTAATGGATCGAGGAGCTATTTTGAAGGATCGTAAATCCCATTAATAGAGGCCTAGCTTCAAAGTCATTGCTTAGACTGCATTTTTCACAGAGTGTCCCTTCATTCTGGGATACCTTTCTGTCCCTGGTGCCGTGGTTAAAAGTCTATTTAATGTGTGTCCATGTTTGTTTCTGTCTCTGCGAGAGCAAGCTGAACTGACAGACACCAGACTGATTCTGAAAAGAATCAGGGTGGATGGCTGGAGAACGCCGCTGCCATTAAACATTAGTCCATTGCACCATGATGCGAAAAATCTATCCGTAACTGGTAGCACTTAATTACAACCTGGGAACCCTCAAATGCCAGTAATCCAATTGGTATTGACAGTGTTATTCATCTGTCCATACTATTCTCATTTTTCACCCGCCTTTCCACCTCAGTTGGGCAGTTTCTTTACGTTGCATTTGAAATCACGGGTTTGGTGTATGATATGTGGAAGCCTGGCCACAGGAATGCATGTGGTGGGCGCGTCGGTAGCAGCTGCTCCGAGCCGTGCCATGGCTGCGGTGAGGCCTGCCGTGTGGTGCCATGTAAACACAAGGCTCCGTGGCAGAGCTGTGGTCAACCTCACACTCTGCACGCTCCCCTCCCGCTCGCGACTGGTTCTCTTCTGTTTCACTCAACTTCCCTTTGTCATGTTCCCATTTAGCTAATCCTATTCCGAGTAGTCCCTGCCATTAAAGGAGCGGACGGGTCCTCTTTGACATGGAAAGTACTCGGCCTTTCAAGTGTACGGTAAACTGTATTCTCTGGTTATGTAAATCCAGTCATATTATGATAACAGGAAAAGATGACCATACATTTATTGTGCATTATTCAGGCATTTTAGACAACATACATTTTTTTGTGTGTATAATGACAAGCGCTTTCACTGAATTCATACAAATGTGCATGTGGGGAACAGTTGAAACAGCTGAAAGGCCCTATACCTTTTATTACACTGCGATCCAAATTATTATGCAAATGACATTTTTCTAAGATTTTCTAAATTGTCAACTCAAATGAGAGTCAGCATAATTTTCAAGTCTTTAACTGGTATTGGATCATTTAAATGAGGTTGAAAAAATCTCCCAGTGATAACAGTATTTTTGTCAAAAATAAATATAGTAAAAACCTCAAAATCCACTGTTCCAAATTATTATGCAACTCCTCATTTCAATATATTTTAAAGCTTGTATTTAACTGAAAATGGTCATTTGTTGAATTTGTAGCATTAGGAGGTCATATTTACTGAAATCAAAGCTATTTCAATCAAAAAAATCTTAACAGGTCAAGTTATATTTTACCATAGGAGCCCTTGTGTGATAGCAGCTTCAAAATTCTTAAATCCTTTAAACTTGTGAGTTTTTGGACAGTTTCTGCTTGGATTTCTTTGCAGGATGTCAGAATAGCCTCCCAGAGCTGCCGTTTGGATGAAAACTGCCTCCCACCCTCATATAAGTTTTTTTTGTTGAGGCTCCAAAGGTTCTCAATAGGGTTGAGGTCAGGGGAGGAGGGGGTCCACATCATGAGTTTATCTCCTTTTTTGCTCATAGCAGCCAGTGATGCAGAGGTATTCTTTGCAGTATGACATGGTGCGTTGTCATGCATGAAGAGGATTTTGTTAGGAAAAACACGGCTCTTCTTTTTGTACCATAGAAGACAGTGGTCGGTCAGAAACTCCACATATTTTTCAAAGGTCATTTTCACACCTTCAGGGATCCTGGAAGGGCCTAAAGGGGCCGACGAGCTCTCTCACCATGATTCAACTATTTCACGCTTTTCATCAGCAGAGATCCTTTTTCTTTCCCATAATGCTTGAAAATGATGATTTGCATAATAAAGCGGAACATCCTTTTTCAGTAGTTTTTCCCTTAACTGGGCTTAACCTGAAAACGAATCATCCCAGGTCTCTGAGATTAATGTCAGTGATTCATAGAGCCCCAAGACACGATACCATCCATGAGTTTCCTTAAAAAAAAAAAAAAAATTACCTTTTTGACACAAAAATACAATTTGCATAATAATTTGGAACGCAGTGTACAAACAATAACTTTTCTAACACACTTGTGGCATCCCAAATCTTTATGTGGATGAGAATTGATACAAACACTTATATATATTATATAATCAGTTGCACAGAGTTTTTTCCTCAAAAGGATGCCAAAATAATATTTGTTCCACTAAAAAAAAAAAAAAAAAAATAGGACCTTTAAGGATGCTGCTGTAAAAATGTCTCACTTGCTTTGCTTGTCTCACTTAGCCGTAACCTCAAATTATAAATCACCTTTCTCTCAAATCAAAATAACATTCTATATTTAGCTCGCAACATTGCTGGTTTAAGGTTACACCAACATGGCGGCTTGCGTTAAATATCACAAAATCCATTGTGTGAGCCATTTGGGATTTTCCTTCCACTAACTTTCCCACATCTTCTATGAGCGCTGAAGCCTTTGCCACAGGCTTGTGTTCATACATGTGAATTTGTGTGGTCATATCCTGTCGCGGGAAGCAGGTAAAAGCGTGGATGTCTGCTTTCAATCAAGGCGGGACCTTAAGTAGCAAACCATGTCAGACATTCTTGGATAAAGGGGTATTTGTTTTAACGGCGGAGGAGAGGATGTTGAGCTACCACCTATTGTGACACTGTGCTGACACCGTGATACTGGGTCGCGTGCACTGTGTGAACGACCTCCAGGGTGAAGCCTGTGAGAAACCGACTTCTCAGCAGGACAAGCATGATGAAGCAGCAGATTGAAGAACATTGTCTGGCCACAGTGGACAGTAGGTCGGCGAAGCAAAGAATTGCGATATAATTTGAACTAATTCAATTTATAAAACCACTGACGTAGTATTTATCAAGTCAACTCACTTCATTCACACAAAATAAACTTTGTATCTACTTAGGCTCTCTCTCAATTCTTTCAAAGAACTTTGTCAGTGTCACAGGTTGACGGGGTTTTTGTTAAAGATATACTACTATTGCTCTAAAAGTAATCATGGAACAGTGCAGCACAAGTTTTTAGGTGAAATATTTTTACAGATGTGATTTGTAGACAAGTAAACAACATAAATACACACATTTTGGTTCCAGAGTTCACAGATTACTGATTTATATTTTCTTCACATCCATGCATTGATTATCAATGCTACATACATGCTAGTCTAGAGCAGAGAGACGCTAGTTTTAAACATCAAATCATTTAGGGCTTGTCTTGGTTACACTCACATATTTAGAGTTAAAATCATGATGATTCCCTGTAGATTGATTATTGTATGACTTCCTTCAGTTGACAAAATGATATGGAACTTGTTTGGATTACATTGATTACATTTGTTGTAAATCATACAAATCATTCAAATGTGTTGTTCCACAGCAGAGTGTCACATATATTTTATGAATAAATACAAACGTATACAACAAAAGATTTTTGAACATATGGATATTGATGCAAAGAAGCAGAAAAATACATGTTTAACATTCTAAATGAATGTCCATGACATATAGACAGTAATGCATTGGTTGTATACAGTTTGGCATTATTCATTCACTCCATACTCGGTGGTGGTAAGCAACTATTGTAGCCACATCTGCCCCAGGGTAGACTGATGGAAGCGAGGCAACCAGTCTGTGCTATTGGCCCCTCCAACCACTCACTCGTTTACTCTCTATGATCACAAAGGCTTCCTGGTGTTCCCAAACGGTCTCCCGTCCAAGTACCAACCAGCCCCTCTCAGGGACCCTGCTCAGCTTCTGAGATCTGGTGAGAACAGGCACAGCAAAGAAAGATATATAAATGCTATACATATATATATATATATAAATGCGGCATAACAGTGGTTCAAGGATGTCTCTTTAGACCCGATTTATCGGAAAAAGAATGGAAGAAGAAAAAGGAGAAGAGAGAACTACAATGAAAGAGAGATCCACTCCAATGGATGTGCCTGTAATGACACATATCCATTTGCAGAAGGGCTGTACATCTGCAAGGTTAAGATTTAGTTTAGTTTAGTTTAGTTTAGTTTTATTTAATTTAATTTAATTTAGTTTAGTTTAGTTTAGTTTAGTTTAGTTTAGTTTAGTTTAGTTTAGTTTAGTTTAGTTTAGTTTAGTTTAGTTTAGTTTAGTTTAGTTTAGTTTAGTTTAGTTTAGTCAGAATGACAAATGTCCTTTGACATTATGGCCAACACCGCCTTTGCTGTGCCTGATCCCGTCAGACCTCAGAGGCTAAGCAGGGAAGGGCCTGGTTGGTACTTGAGAGGGAGACCGTTTGGAAACACCTGGAAGCCTTTGTGATTGTTGAGAGTGAATGAGTGGTTGGTGGTGGTGGTTGGAGGGGCCGATGGCACAGACTGGTTGCCTTGCTTCAGTCTACCCCAGGGCAGCTGTGGCTGTAGCTTACCACCATCACCAAGTATGGAGTGAATGAATAATGACGACAGTGTAGCGCTTTGACAAACTTAGTAATACAAGTGTAAGCCATTGTTATTATTATTATTATAACATTCATTAAAACATGCACTGTTGCAGTGGGACATACAGACCAGTTTACCTGTGGTACCAAGGTTGTGTAATATTGTACAGTAGTTGTTTACTTTTCTCAATATTTTGTGTAAAGTAGTGTGCACCAAGACATCACATCGGCAATGCATTTTTTGTTTGAAATTTTTGTTGTTGTTGAAACGACTTAAACACCATCCATCCATCCATCCATTTTCTTCCGCTTTATCCGGGGCCGGGTCGCGGGGGCAGCAGTCTCAGCAGAGATGCCCAAACTTCCTGATCCACACACACACCTCCTCCAGCTGTTCTGGGGGGACCCCGAGGCGACACCAGGCCAGCTCGGAGACATAGTCCCACCACCGTGTCCTGGGTCTTCCACGGGGCCTTGTCCCTCTAGGACATGCCTGGAACACCTCCCGCGGGAGGCGACCAGGAGGCATCCGAAACAGATGCCCGAGCCACCTCAGCTGGCTCCTTTCGACGTGAAGGAGCAGCGACTCTACTCCGAGCTCCTCCCGGGTAACTGAGCTCCTCACCCGATCTCGGAGGGTGCGCCCAGCCACCCTGCGAAAGAAACTCATTTCGGCCGCTTGTATTTGCGATCTCGTCCTTTCGGTCATGACCCAAATCTCATGACCATAGGTGAGGGTGGGAACGTAGATCGATCAGTAAATCGAGAGCTTTGCCCTCTCCCCTTAAACACGCATTTTACAATACTAATTAATTAAGGCTACTCTCCTATAACTTTGTTGTGTTGTTTTTTTCTTTCTACATTCGCATTATAATCTTACAGTCAAATAAGACATTGTTTGAACTAATGTCTTTCTATACAGTTTTCCTTTTGCCCCCCCCCCCCACCCACCTCCATCTGTCTGTTGTGGCTGTGTAATGTACTTCATGTGATTTATATGGACGCCGCGGCTGCGGAGACTTCAATTTGGGCTTTGAAGTCTTCACAACCCCAAGACTTTCAACACTCGCCTCTCAGTTCTGCTGCCAGAATATTAAAAACGCAAGGGAGCAACTCGGGGAGAAACAGAGGACACAGTGGACATGTCAGGGCCCTAAAAACAGAAGTGTGGGACAGACGGAGGAGGGGGGGAGGAAAAGGAGAGTTGGGAGGAAGTGCACCCAGCCCAGAGAGGTAAAAGAAGGCCTTGTCTGCTCCAACAAAGTCCCATTTGAGCTCTGTGTAGTTTGGGTTCTTTGGTGTTGGTCAGTCTGTCCCCCTACAACTCATTCCCACAATTCCTGATTTAGAAAAGCCGGCGTAATCCTAAACCGCAGCATTATAGCGTTTAATGCGGACAACTTCATATATAACACACAGCACAGTAATCCTTTTACCTGGATTTGGCTGAATTGGATGCACAATCAAACATTTCTCACAAAAGTCAGAGAAATTTTGGTTCAAACTGAATGCACTCAAATCATCATGTTGATATGAATTGAAACAGGAACCAATGTACTGTAAGTGGCACATATAGAGTACGTATCAAATTCATTGCAAAAATCAATCCTCTTCCATTCACAAAACCCTACTCATACCCCTACCCCGCTAATGTGCAATCTCCTGCATGGAGCAAGGCACTTAACACACCCCCTGCTTCCAAAATACCCCAACCCATAGTAAAATATGTGTTTATAAGCTTTTATGTGCATGGACTACAGCTGCTGTGTATCAGGAAATATGGCATTAGTGTGATTCCATCAAGCGTGCAATTGTTCTACATTAATGAGGTTCACGACTAACGGAATGACGGAGCTGGGATTTCCCGTGGTCCTCACATCTGCATCTCCGCCGGCCCGGGCACACGCGTGTTCGTACTTCAGCGTGTGACCGTCCTAGCGGCATGTAAAGAATGTGTAAATGAACACACACGCGGCCAACACAGGAGCTGTTGTGCCCCCACTTCAAAGCCCCGACATTTAGCGCCTCACTTCAATCAGAGGTCACCCGCTGAGGAACACCCACAGCCAGGCCGATGAACATGTCACTCAGCCCCCTGCTCCTGTAGCTCTCCTGACGCTTTCGACACAAGGCGCACAATGAATGAACGCAGCATATGTCAGCGTGTTTGTGGGTCATTGGGTCATATAGAGGCTTCTTTGCTCTGGAGGCGGGACCTGTACAACCACGATACCTGCTACGTCACATGGCTCTTTTTCTCCTCTCTCTTCGCCATGGTTTTTCCGAGGTCTACAAAATGAAATGAAAAAAATGAAAGTCACTGACCTAAACCGTGGAGTGTTTAAAACCAGCACCACTGAGAGCACTGGGCTATATACACGCGAGGGTCACGTGACTTCTGAGCGGATCCTCAGGAGGCGCTGCTCATCCGCTCATGTTATTTACCCATGAGTTAGTAAAAGTCTTATAATAAATACCTCAAGATTACATGGCAGACAGTGAGTTACTGGCGTCATGTTCAAAACATCAAGGAATTCACCGATATAAAAATTAAAATAGCGCCAAGATGTCTTTAGTATAAACACACCCAAACGAGACAAACACAACAAAAATGGGCAAAAACATGATTTAAAAAAAAAACTATGAAAAAATGACACATAATAATAACAAAAAAGTGACAAAAAGAAGATGAAAATGCAACAATGTGGCAACACAAGGAAAAAGATCTGTGTCGATCAGTTTTGCGGGTCTTAGATTTCAAATGACGCACTGGCCTGCTGGCTGTTTTTTTTATTTTATTGACCTTTATTTAACAAGGATAGTCCCACTGAGATTAAGAATCTATTTTTCAGCAAGCGAGGAACCGCAAGCTACAGAGATTACACTCAGACATCCCGTGTCACATCACATGCATCTGTAAACCATACATTATAAAAAGAAAGTGAAAAGTCAAGGAAAAAGATTTCCAAACACCGTGCACGGCTCATTTGCTACAGCCACCCCACAGCTTTCTTTTTTAAGGGGCTAGATGCAAGTTTTATGCCCACTACTGCCACCTCAGGTCATGCGTGTAACTGCACCTTCTATATTAAGCTTGTGCATGACGGCACTTCGGACCCAAAGTAACACCTTTTTGAGAGTTTTGCAGAGTTTAGAACTTACGACTTCTGAATCAAAAGCCAATTGACGATCTGAGTGAGATATGCCTACAGCTTTTTGCCGATTGTCTCACGTCATGTATTGCTCAAAGTGCCCTGTGTCTGTGTAGTTTAACAGACACTACAAAAATAAGAATGCAACTGTATGTATGAATACTGATGTCAATGTAAATGCATGTTGTTGTTTTTTATCATATTGCTACATAATAAGGTTTGTAAGAAGTAGTTAAAAGAGTCTGAAAACTTCCAGAACCACTGTAAGACTGTAAATCTGGAGCTGATCTGAAAGGCACAGGGCTTTACATATGAATAGATAGGAAGTGAGATAATGTGATTGGGATGGAATGCATGAAAAGTATACGACAGATGCTTTCTTTGCTAAATGCAAGTTCCCAGATTTGAGCCATGTGCTGTGCTTCATCACTGTCTCGGTCAGCTTCACTTCCTCTATCTGAAACTCTATCTGAGCTGTTTATAACATTAGCGGGATCTGGATTAAAACTCAAGATATGCCTCATGTGATTAGTTTGTAAACGATGTAGGCTGCGCATGGACTTTGTCAGATTAGCCTTACATAAAAATGAAATGCATTGTTGAAAACTTTGCAGTATTGTCATCACCTTAACACACAGATATAATGTCCACAAAAATAGGCCGTCTGCAAGAGAACGATTTTGTCTAAATTAACCATATTGGTCAACATTTGCTTTGAGATTTCACAATGAACCATTCTTGGGTCCTGACGCATCAGAGAATCACTGATCTAATAAATTCATTTTAACAGGTCAGACCTACAGTCCCTGTTTCAAACCTTCCTTGTATCTTTCATGGTGCTTCTGTGGTACTTCTGTAGTTTATTAACTGTGCTGTGTTGTTTAAAACTAGTGTTCTGACCTACTTGCTGTGTGTTATAGTGACAATAGTGACACATAAATGAATGTACTTGTTTAAAGAAGACTGTCTGTGTTTACGATTCCATTTCAATATGTGGATGTGCACTTATTTATATGAACTCTGGATGTTTGGTCTTGGTGTCTCTTCTAAGTGGAGTCTTGTCCCTATTATATGTCACATGTTTGAGTAAACTTTTCTTAATGCTATATTAACTATTGTAGCTGTTGTCATATTACACTATTGGAATAATAGGACTCCAACTACAAAACCGAGATGAGTCAACAGCTTTGGTTCCAGCACAAGCTGACTGGAGGTGCCTCATGCTGCTATATTGCTTCGCCCTCCTTGTGCACAAGACTCACTTGTTGATTCTCCCTTGTCTCATTGAAAGTATTGTTATAACAACAACAAAAATCCCCCAAAAGTTTCAAAGGGGTGTGGAGAAGAGATCAGTGTCTTTAAAGTCTTAATTCAGCTTGTAACTTTTGAAAATGAGGTTGGAGGTTAAGGTATACTTTAATGATCCCCGTACGTAAATGTGTTATTTTAACATGATGCCAATGGGCGAGGAAGTGACTGTCATGGCATTAGGCTGATATTGCTGTTATACCACCACCTAGTGGCCAGGCATAAATTCAGAAAAGCCAGTGCAATGTGAAAACCTAGGGGGACATTAAAGGTCCTATATCACGCAAAATCGACTTTTTGGAGCTTTTAACCATGTTGTTTTACTATTTCCTCATCACAAACAGCCCCAGAGTGGTTTTTGGCTTCATTCACGCAGCTCTCAGTAATCCTCCTGAATCCTGCTCTCTGGGCAGCTGCTCCGCCCTCTCCTGGTGAACGACTGACTTGCTCAGTTGTGTCGTCACAGCGGAACAGAACTGCTCGGCGTCTGTAATGTATTGTCTTACGGCCTGATTTTATTTTGTAAAACAGCTTTTTCATTATTTCTGTTATACCGTCAATGGTTGTAAGAAAGACAAATAAATAAAAAATAAATAAAAATGAAGAGCTGAACGTGCCCGTGCCACACTGCCCCTGCAGAGAAAACAAACACACCCATGAGCGTCCGAACAGATGTCATGTTTGCACTGAAGGTTAGAAAGAGCTGTGAAGGAGCTCTTTCTAACCTACTCTGGACACCTGTTCTTTTTTCAACAATGTGGCGAAAATGCACGTTTGGCTACAAGAGGTACAGATCCTTATTCAACCCTCCTAAAGAAGACGCCACTCGCCAGAAATTGGAATTTCTTTCCTATCAGCCAAAATAATGTTTCTCTGTGACCGTCACTTCACTGATGGATGCTTGGTGAACCTTGGCCAGAATCAAAGTGGATTAAACTCTTATAACCAGCAACGATGGAGCGGCCAGAGCGGGGAGTCAATCCAAACGTGTGATAGCCATTCATGAAGCTGTGTTGCAAATGTCAACTCCTCATAACTGCATTGTGAAGTAACTTCACTTTTTACTGTGATGTTTATATTTCTACTACTGCAAAAGTTGCATCGGCTGCATCAACCTGGGGAGAGGGGGCGGAGTTAACTGAATCCAAGCGCCTTGTCTTCCGGGTTTGAAATTACCTCCAGAATATTTCTCACAAAAATGAGTACTCCATAGTGGTAGAGGTAAAATATATCATATAAAAGCCT
Source organism: Gobius niger (assembly GCF_951799975.1). Lineage (NCBI taxonomy): Eukaryota > Metazoa > Chordata > Actinopteri > Gobiiformes > Gobiidae > Gobius > Gobius niger. Next base: position 11,994,720 of record NC_136853.1, on the reverse strand, counting down.
AAAATAACATGATACAGATCCTTTAAACATGTCTAAAACAACTTTAAGGCTGGTTTCAAAGAACGTTAAGAGTTTCTAAAGCTATTCCTCCTGTGACAACTCGGGGGTGGGAACAGTTTATGAAACCACGCAGGTTTTTGTTGTTGCATTGTTGTTTGATGAACAGGCCCAGGAGCACTGACGAGGCTTGTTGCTGTGCTTTTTTGGAACATGCTCTGTAGGAGGAGGACCATTTCACCAATTCACCTGCATATGTAACACAGAATGAATGTGTACACATTCAATCACATATTTACCAATTACAATAAAAGCATTACACAAATTGATCTCCATATATTTATAAAACATATTAGATTTGTATGAAATTATTAATATTCTGGCAAATCCTATATTTTTGCAAGGGCATTTGCATGGCAGAACGTGGTGGATACGCAACATTTTGCTGGGGATTTAGCCCCTGTGTTGGACAGCTGGGTCCAAAAAAATATGGACAAAAAGAAAATGAAACGCTGTGGTGTTGCATATTAGCTGGACAGGAGTTTACTCATGGGAACGGTGATGGGAAATAGAGAGAAGGGAAAACTGAAGACGCTGCTAAGTGACAACATCAAGACATCTGCCCACTGACCACAGAAGAGCCTGAGTCAACATAAGCTATGGACAAGCTATTCCTGGTCAAGAGGATCGCAGCTGGTCAAACATGAACATACGATCAAAGTACGATAATGTTATAATGATAATGCACATGTTGCTGTGTAATATAGAAGAGGCCAATGCATTCAGTGGTCATTTTGTAGCAAAATCTCATGCAGCAATATAAAACACCCTATAATGTGAACACTATTGATGTTCTCAATTAAATGTCTGTTTGGACATTTCAAACCATTTTGTGCCTAGATATTTCTCGTGGGAAGTGATCTAAAATTCAAGCAACGGGAATCAGGGGTTTTCAAATGCAGAGAATTTGAAACAAAAACAATAGCACACAGGCCATAGAGAAACACGATAGGACCAACGGAAAGAATGCTGAGTCAAGCTGACATCCTATGAAACACATATTCTGTCCAAGAACAACAGATGTGACTGATAGAGGCAAAACACGCATGATGGAGAGAGAAAAAAAGGCTTTAAAACAGTATTTAACTACATTACCAGGGCTGGGTACCGACAAATTCTTTAATTACCTGCATGTGGGTGGCATAGATTGAATGCCCAATTCAGAGTATTTGTCTGGGAACTGGAAGGTGACCGGTTCAGGCCTGCTCTGAGCACATATTGTGTGTGCCTGTGTGGAATAAGGGGTTTCCAGCACAGTGGGAAGCTCATGATATTTTCTGTTCATTTTCATGGACCTTCATATAGTCTGTACGTCTTAGATCAGCAACTAAATCAATTCTAAACAGTAGCTACAACCATAACAAGGTTTAATCTGGAACGATGCAAAACTTGGACTGAACCAGAACTAAACCAAAGGACTAAACAAAGAAACCAGGTCCAAACTAGGGCTAATTCTGAGCTGTTGTGCGTGTCTTATGATGAGGCTCTATGTGGCGAATAGCAGCACAAAGCAGGAACCACTACTGGAGCATTTCAACTTGGAGTCTTCCCAACCCGGGACAAAGCAAACACCTGATGGGACGTCAACAGATTGCTGGCTTCTGATGTGCTAGAGGAGAGGGGAAAAAAAACCTGACAAAAACAAAAAAGTTATCTTAAAGGAACTTCGTCCCCTTTGGCCCCATAGAGGAGAGGAGGAGAGGCTAAATGCGAACAACATCTTTGGTCTTCTTGTGAGACTGAGCGCACACAAAAAGATCAGACAGTTACGCATCAACTCGTCTAAGCTCAGATAAGAACGTATCTCAGTATGGAAAAACAGTGGCCGGTTCCGGTTACTGTTTACCTTACCAGGTTGGAGGAAGAGTATGACTATGAGACGTGAAACTTTCGGGAAAAGTCTCGGTGAGTTGCGTATCTGGAAAGTTTCTGTTTTGCTCAGCAGCTGGAGTTAACACGAGCGTATTTATTGTACAGTGTTTGTCGCAGATAAGCTCTTGCCTGAGACAGCATAGACCAGATTAACAGTAACCTGACGTTTTGTTTTTTGTCGGTCACAATGAGGTTCTTCATTTTATGGTAATAGTGGTAATAGTAAGCGGCTCAGCTAAAAACGGTTGCCATTTTTTTGTTTCTCTCCTTAGTTACGTAGCCTCCGCAGCCTTGTAAAACGGCTTGATTCGTGTTTTTATTTGGATGTAATTATATTTTACACTAACTGTGCTACTTATTTGGTCTGCTCTACAGGCCAGGTTTTCTCTGCACCCCGAGAACACCCCAGTCTTTGAACTTGGACTCTGGACCAGGATCAGGTTGAGATCGAGGCGAGTCACCAACGGAACATTCTCAGGATCATCAACAACAGAGTCTCACTACCAGACCAAGGTTTGGGTTTGGAGTTTTTCCCACTGGATTTGAGCAGACGTTGAAGGGAGCATATGTTGAACTCAAAGCATATTGCTATTGAATTGAAGTTTAGCTAAGCTTTTGGACAGTTAGAAGATACATAATATTGTTATTTGCAAACCTATAATTGTTCACTGGATCAATGAAAGTGAAGTGACAAAACTTGTTTGAAAAGAGTGAATAATATAAACCTGGAAGGAAGATTAAACTTAAAGGGGCTAGATGCAAGTTAGCCATTTTATACTCACTACTGCCACCTCAGGCCATACGTGTTCCTGCAGCTTCTATATTCTACACCTTAGGATGTTGTTGAAACATGTAGGGTGAGGAAAATACTTAATTTTAACATGTTTAAACTCCATATAGTCCCTTTAAATTAAAGCAAGTTAAAAATTGTTAAGAGAAAAAAGTTTAAGTTCAAAACACTGACAAATAACTAAATGACCAGTCATAAAACAAAACTTACTGAAATAAGGAAATAAGTGTAATATATACCTTTTATTGAACTCAACTCAAAGGTTCAAAACAATATAAAAGGTTTGATTTTAAAGGTAAGTCAGAACCAAACCGCCTTTGCTCTGCCCAATCCCGTCAGACCTTGGAAGCTAAGCAGTCTGTGTATTGTCTATTATTATATGTTAAGTAAATTGCCGGCTTTTCCATTTAAAGTTTTTGACTTTGGATCTCATTTTGAATTACACACCACTCTTTCGGATCTAGAACGGGTCCATTACCCTACAGTCCTTTGCCAAACAGCACAGATGTTACACCCCATTAGCTTACCTTCATAGTTGCCTTTTAGCCGCTTTATTCCTCCCTTTTTTGACTCTCATCAAAAAGTGTCCAAAGTGCAGGCTTCCCTTGCTATACCTTTGCAACTTACAACTAATTTGATGTTTGTAAAAGGAGAGCACCAGAACCTGTACTTGAACCTCTGTTGCAGTAGTGATTTTCTTGAAACATCCTTGGCCCATAGCAGCAAAACCTGGTGGAAATTAGAACAAAATTCTTATTCTTATTAGTCCCACTATTCAACAATTTATGGCTTTAATCTGTGGTTCAATCAGGGGTGAATGAGAAAGCATACAGTGTTCCCATCTGTCAAATTGATTTGATGAGAAAGGTTCCCTCCCTGTCTGTGATGCCGTCTGGGTGTTGGCTTATCACTCCACATTGATCAGCCCTGAAACTGGAAACGGGAAATCTCTTTGGCCATATTTCCATTTTTCTAATAAGAATTGGTTGTATATTCTGCTTATCTGTGACACATGCAGAGGACCAACACCCATTCTTATCACTATACTAAGGAATGACGACATACGAGGGCAAATGTTTAGCTACACATGGGATAAAGGGTCTGGGAGAAGAGTGATGGCGGTATGGTGATCATACACACTTGTGGCTATTGAAATCATAGTCTTTTTGAAAGTAAATGTATATATTTTTTAAATGGTGGTTTTAATTTGTGTGCTCAGAGCATTCAAATTGTAAAAGTTACTAAAAGGTACAGAATTATGCTGAGGAAATACTACAGGGTGCCAATGACAAATCTGCCAACCTTGGTTTTGGCAAATGCCATTCGGACTGCACGGACTGCACTTGTGGACGTCGGGCCTTCATACCTCCCTCATGGAGTCGGCTTCTGACCAAACAAATGCTGGAGGTCAGTTTGTAGGGCTCTGGCAGTGTTCCTCCTGTTCCTCTGTGCATAACGGAGCAGAGAGTGGTCCTGCTGCAGGATTGTTGTCCTCCATGTCTCGTGGTGTGCTGGCCCTCATGCCTCGTCCATCCACCATCGCACCACAGACAGGAATCTCAAACATTCAAACAGATCAAAATAGAAAAGAGGTCAATCTTTAAAGGACAACTGAAGACACACATTGGAGTTGACTATCTGTAAAGTAAATAAATATATGATGCCATGTATTGTTGTATGAATTGCAGTTGCGCTTTAGCCCATGCAGTTATTTTTATTGCATAGAAAAGTTACATTTCAAATATGTCTGCCATCTGTCATATTGACAATATTTTGGAAATGTTGTCTTTTTAAGAAGGATCCCAGGAAGACTAGCTGGCTGTTAAGCACAGCTAATGGGGATCCTAATAATAAACTATGAACAGACAGTCCAGGAGTTGACTTTGCTCTGGTCCGTGTCTCGGAGAAGACCTCTCAGCAGAACATCCGTCGTCTCATCAGGAGCTTGTAGTAGGGAGACACGTGGAAGCCACACACACACATGAAGAAAGATTTTCAACAGAATGTCTCGTTCATTCAGATCTATCTTTTTGCTTTAAAGCTACTCCCGTTTTGCCGGTCCGGTAACATTGTATTCCCATCAAGCGCCGCTAGATGCACCACCACACGCAAACAGCAGAAGGAGACCGGCGCCGCACCTCCCTCACCTCACAGCACACCCCCCAACACACACCGCACCCCCACATGCCCCCCGCACCAAGTAAAGACAAACACATGAACAAGAGATCGCACATGTTTGAAGCAGACGACTGTTAGCAGTTAGCAATAACTGCTAACAGTTATTGCTAACTGTTAGCAATAAACTAACAGTTTATTGCTAAACTGTTAGTTTAGCATTATTTAATGCTAAACTAACAGTTTAGCATTATTGCAGAAGTTTACAAAAAGTTGGTGAACTGATAAACGGCACGGTAGCGCAGCGGTTAGCGCCTCCGCTTCACAGCTAGAAGGTCCCGGGTTCAATTCCCACCAGGACGGGGCCTTTCTGTGAGGAGTTTGCATGTTCTCCCCGTGTCTGCGTAGGTTTCCTCCGGTTTCCCCTACCACTAAAACAAAAAAACATGTGCAATAGGTGAATCCTCCAGCCAGGTGATTCTGACCATCAGCCTGGCTCCACATTATGGAGATGGGTCCCCGGGCGCGGCACGGCCGTCGACCACTGCTCCTTACGGGTTGCCCCAGCGGCATCGAAGGATGCCGCAACGAAGGATGCCGCTAGAGGACAAATTTCCCTACGGGGACAATAAAGTATACAAACAAACAAACAAACAAATCTGAGCAACCTGCTCTGGTGCAGCTGAAATCCTTGTGAAATTCCCGTTTGTTTATTAATCCAAAATCTTCAGGGAGCTGTCAGGTCTTTTTCCCTCCTCATGATTAAAAAGCAAAGCAGCACCAGGAGGCTGAGGCATTCAAGGGTTGTGGGGGTTCACTACTGACACCTACCGGCAAAAAAAATCCAAAAGACATAGTCTAGTGCAGCTTTAAGCGTTTGGAACGGGGGTGTGGGGGTGCAGCTTTGAATCTCTCCTCAGCACATGATGCTGTTGTGTATAACATTTTATTCTTCTTTTATTTCATGTTTGCTTTGCTTTGTTTCCAAAGCAAAAGGGGCAGGATTCACACTGAACATGATATTTGAAACACGTTGCAGTGACTGTCCATCAGTAACTCGTCCTTTTCCAAATCCTGAGCTATCGCTTCATTTGTTTGGGACCCTGCTAATCGTGAATGTAGAAGAACAGCGCTAAGAAATCACGTGGGGACATTGTGCATATCCCATTATTTCCTCACTGTGAAAGCGTCACATGAGTCCATCCACACAGTAACTTTATATTACCCAAATACTGCCCGTGATTCTCTAACCTCCCTTTATAGGATTATTATAGGACTGCAAAACCGTCTGCTTTGATTTGAGATATCATAATTTCACACAGAGACGTCTTAGGTTTTTGCCATTTGCTGATGATTGGAGATGAATGTTTGCATAGTATTTCCTATCTCCTCTGGGTGATTGCGTGGTTTGGTCCACTCAGTGTGGGGAGTGAGTAGGAAGTGGGATGGATGATGGAGGTTTGTTTTCTCTGTATATGAGTGTTTATGTGTCCTCCGAGTACCGTCGAGTCTGCAGCATGTGGTAAATGCATCAAGCAGGTGTGTGGTTTCCTTTATTCAGGTCACTACTTCGCTGACACGATTTAGCTGTTCTCAACGTGTAAGCTACAGCGGCGCACAGCCAAAAGGTGTAAAGTTTAATTGATGGTCTCTGTGTAGAGTTTGCAAGTTCCTCTGTAATTTGGAAGGCAATGAGCTCAGGTACTTCCAGCCCTGTGCAAATTGGCCATTTAACTTGTGTAGAATCTGTGAAGGAAACATCGGCTCAAACTGGGAAAGTGTGGATGTGTTTGGTGCAAAGAGGCATCAGAGTTATAGATTAAAAGACAAAACCTATTTTATGAGGAGGGCAAAATGGATGCCGTTTGTAGTAGAAAGGAAACAGCTTATGGCCTCAATTGCAAAGTACACACAAAGAAACCAAAGATAGTAGAAGTGGCATAGGCATAATGAATAAATATGAGGATGGTTGTCATCATTGAGTCTCACCAACGTCCTGGAGTCATTTCAGTTTCACAAAGGTAATTCTAATCCTGTGCGAAGAGGGCTTTATTCTCTCATTTCTGTTTCCATTTGGTCTTTTTGGCTCAGAGTCATCACAAAGTGCATGACCCTGTCTGATGCATTTGATAGTAATGGGCCTCCTTGGCCAGTGAAAGTGAGAGTCACAGTTCTTTTTATCGAGAGGTGCATTGATGTAAATGGAATAGCAACAAAACAAAAATATTCCACAAGGCCACCCTGACTGACCAACGCACGTTGGTGTGCTATTTCATGTTTCTGGCCCTGAAATAAAGTATTTTTCTATTTTTTTGCAAATGGTGAGTGCTTGGACCTTATCTTTTTTTGCATATTCCACAAGGCCAGTCCATTCTAACTTTAGACATTTTAGCCTAGACATGCTACAATGGTGCAAAAAGCAAGCAAATGCTAATTTTAACTTTAACTCACGTAGGTCCCGTACTTTATTCTTTAACTTGGACACTCATTTGACTTCTGTATTTTGGGGTTCTCCAAACCAATAATCAAAGAAACGCTAAACTTCCTCTGTCGCTACTGGCACTACTGAGCACCACAGAGCAGGAGACACGGAAAACCTGGGAAATAAAGTGATTACTGGCCCAGAGGAAGGCAGCAGAGTGGAAAAGCAGAATTTTGGAAAACACAACTTCCTGTGGAAACGCTGATGTCACAACATGCTTTTTCACAGTCTCATGTGCACACATGCACTCAGGCATTGTCAGTGTAAATCACACACTCCCCGCTTAGCTGCTTATATGTAAATGTCATTAAAATGCCTCTATCAACCAAGTTGTATATGACTTCATTTTATATTGAGACTTGGAGAAAGTTGTAAGTGCATTTATTAAGCTCAAGAGCTGGAGGAAAGTCCATAGTTTATTGACTTTGTGAGTATTTTCCATGTGTAATGTGCATTAATTTCCTAAACAAAAACATAACTTAGATTTTTTGTTGATTCATTTGCAAGAGCTCAACGCTCTGTTCCACCTCCTGATGTCATGAGGTGTTTCCCTAATGAACTTTTATTTGATTATTTTCATTACACATAGTCACTACAAAAACTGTCTTGCATTATTGTAAGTTTTGTTATGTTATAAAAGATGAAGGTGTTGAAAGGTATATAAAAAGATCAATGATTCATAGAGAACCTCAAGGTGATGTATTGGATGCCTTTCAATCAGTTCATCGTCTTTCAGTAGCTTAGGAACATGTTGTTGATTTCTGCCTTGTGCCGTTACATAACTTATTACTCTAAGAAACCACTAATACTATCATCACCTTCCTGAACTGAAATAATTCTTGGATGAACTGCCTCAGATAATGTATTTATTGGCTTACGTTCCGACCAGCCCCATCTGATCTGTTTGCCTCATGGTTAAATCGCGTGTACTGTTGCCAGTGGCTCGTGGACTGCTGTTTGTGGCCACACTTCAGTGCTGGCCTCCTGTGATCAATCTCATTTCTATATTGATTTACGGGCTTGAATTGTGCGTGAACCCGACAGTAATAATTTTACATTTCATTGCACAAGTTGAGGAGGTTCCTTTTTACGGCCGGTCCAGCCACCCATGAAGCCGCACTGGTCTGCTGATATACACTTAACCATGATATAAAATGGACTTGCTTGAAGCCGTAGATAATGACTGATTTGAGAAACTCGAGAGATATAAATAGACGATATGAGGAGTGATTTGGAGGACGGGCTCAGCTCAGGGTAATTCCTCCGCTGTGGGACGTCAACCAAAGGAGATTTTCCGTTTGGTTTTGTTGGACCAACTTCATGGCTGCAAAGTCCATGAACCCAGTGCTTTTCAATAATTCGCAAACGCTTTTCTTTTCTTTCTGTATCCCCCAATTTTGTCTCAAAAGCTTTTAGCATCCTACCATGTCCTTCCAATATGTATGCCAAACACCAGAGCCTTAGCTTAAAGGCAGTGCAGCCAAACAGTTGCTCTGTGATTTGAGCATTTGTCCAGGAATTCAGAGACGGGTGCTCACTGTATGAATGTGGTGTAGTGACCGGTTGGTGGTGGTCAGAGGGGTTGATGGCATCGCTTGTTGGGCTCGCTTTTGTCTATTATCATAAATACAGCGGGAACCATATGTTTGCATACACTTTGTAAAAGGACACATTTCCATTTATTTCTCACTGTCTGAAACCAGAATTAACATATAATTTTTTTTTAGGTCAATTAGAATGTTAAAAAATATTTCCATTTGTCAAATTCCAGAAGAAAGAGAGATAGACTTTTCTACACATTTTTTTTTTAATTACTTTTTACAAAATCAAAGGTTTACATTCATTTCATTAATATTTGGTAGCATTGCCTTTAAACTGTATAGCTTGGGTCATACGTTTTGGATTTCCTTCCACAAGCTTCTCACACTAGATCTCTCACAATACCATATATTTTCAACTGGATTGAGATCCGGACTTTGTGACGACCACTTCAAAATATTGACTTTGTTTTCCTTAACCCACTTTGTAACCAGTATTGTCAGTTTGCTTTGGGTCAGACCCATCTGCACCCAAGCTTTAACTCCCTGGCTGATGTCTTGAGTTGTTGCTCCAATATTTCCAAATAGGGTTCTTTCTTCATGATGTCATCTATTTTGTGAAGTGCACCAGTCCCTCCCGCAGCAAAACAACCCCACAGCATGATGCTGCCACCCCCGTATTTCACAGTTGGGATGATGTTCTCAGGCTTGCAAGATTCCAGGTTTTTCCTCCAAATGTGGTGATTTTTTTTTTTGTTTTCTGTTAGACCACAGGATATGTCTCTATCCGGAGTCTTTATCCTTTTTTTTTATTCATCAACTTCAATCTGGCTTTTTGATGTTTCTTTTGGAGTAAGGGCTTCTTCCTGGCAGAGTTTCCTCTCCGCCCATGTCAAACTCTTGCCAGGTTCAGCATCTTCACCAGGTCTTTTCTTTTGCATTTGTTCTTGGGTTGATATTCACATTTCAGACACAGCACGTTCATCTCTGGGACACAGAACCCGCCTTCTTTCTGATCTGTATGATGACTGGACATTTACGTCATTGTTTTAACCAATGTACCTGGACCTTCAAGTGTCTTGAAATTACACCAAGGATGAACCAGACTTGTGCTTGTCTCCAATGTCATCATCATTACGCTTTCATAATTGTTTGAAGGTGTAGTAATCTAGTGTATGTAAACTTCTGACTTTGTAAAAAGTAATTTAAAAAAATGTATTGAAAACTCTATCTCTCATTCTTCTGGCATTTGATTAATAGAAATATTTTTTTTTTAGGTCTAATTGACCTCAAAAAGCAAAATTTCATTCTGGTTTCATGTCAGACAGTGAAAAAAAAAAATGCAAATGTGTCTTTTTGTGAAGTGTATGTAGACATATGGTCCCCCTTTATGTGTAAGACTGATGTTTTATCATCTTTAAAGTCAACATGTCACTGATTATATTTTATAAATGTTAGAATGAGTGCCTTCCCCTCCGCCAACCTAAACCAACTGAAGACCGTCCTCCTTTTTAGATTACTGTCTTAAGCCGTGTAGCAGTTGGCTTGAAAAAAGGCGACACAAACTCTCGCCGTCTCTCAGATCTGTAACCCCCTGGCGGCTCTATCTCGTTCTGCTTTTGTTGGACACCTCCTGTTTCCTCTGTCGTCAGGCGCGCACTTTGACCCCAGAAATATGTCTCTGCTTGTATTTTCTCACTGTCTTACTGTTCTCAAAACATGCTTAACACTTCACACAAAGATTACGCAAAAGGCATGTCTCTGGAGTGCCCACTTATTTCTTCTCTCAAAAAGACATGGCAAATTCTTAACACTCCGAGTCCTAGAGAGTGCAATACACTTATCAAAGCAACTCAGTGTGAGGTAGAATACTTGGGTGACAGATAAAAATACTGGTGTAGTATAGTAAGACACGTTTGTTATCTTTAGACACTGTCGAGGTATCTGCCCTAAATCATTTATAATGGAATAAAATGTAACTCAATAGGCCAGGGATAGGCAAGTTTGCGTTGAGGTGGCCCGATTTTCATCTTCTCCAAAAACACCAAGGGCATTGTAGCTTGAAGTAAAGAGCTTTTTTCCTCAAATGCCAAAGTTTTACATCAGTGGTTCCCAAGTCGGGACCCAACGTTACCCTCGGATGACAGGCCCAAATAACCCAAATAAAGCCTTTATTTGTCATATCGTACAAAATGTTGTGTTTTCCCACACAACCAGTAGATATGCCTTTAAATCTGAAATTACATGCAGTTTCAGAGGGAAAATATTGAAAAAAAAGTTTCCAATAGACTCGCAACCCACTGAAAAAGGTTCCGTGACCCACTTTTTGGTCCCGACCCACCAGTTGAGAATCACTGTTTGACGTTACATACTGTAGGACCCAGGAACCTATTTCTTGCATTTTTAGAGTACTGTAAAAGAAATTTGATCTCTTATTTGCATAATAATGTTTCTCAAAATAATCTCGAGGGCCAGAGGTTCTGTGCTGGAGGGCCGGAATTGGCCTGCGGGCCTGACGTTGCCTACCCCTGCAATAGGCTGTACTGAAACCACTTTAAAATGCACAGTCTTCCTATAAAATCAGGTAAATATTTATTTTTTTTGCCAAATGACTGGTGCTCTGTCCGCCCGCTAATGAACTGTTACGACCCGGCAAATGCGACACTGTTCATTAGCTGTTTTTGTTGATTCTTTTCTGCATGTGACCCTCCAGTGTTGCCGTGTTTACCGCCTCTTGCTGACCTCATATCTCCGGGCCTTCAGCTAGCATGTGTTGAGCGGCTACACTACAGGCTGTGATTGTTCTGCATGGGTGTTAGCTTACGGCTCAGGAAGTGCACAGCCGGGTCAAAGGGGGGGCCCGGGCGCGCACAGTCTGCCCACATCTGTTCAAATACCGACCAGAATCCAAGTCACACAGGAAACGGGCTGTGTGCAAGTTGAAGTGTGCGCCCCGTACGAGCCGGTCTTTGGGAGCGTGATTTATGAACGTGACCTTTGACTGCGCACAAGGCCTTTGCACAATAGGTAGTAGAGGAAATGTGCTGTGTACCTGTTGCTGTTAAAAAGGCCATGGAGACAAAAGGGGCTCGCCATTCTTTGGTTTTGTAAGAGAGTTGATTTTAGATTGTTTTGTGGTCAAACAAGATTTTATATTCATATAAAAGGAATATGTTGGGATAATAATAGATGATGGAATTGCATATGTGACATGTCGCCTTTGTGCATCTCCTCCTGCCAGTGCGGTCTGGCCCGCACCGACGCGATGATGGCGCTGCCGGATATGTCTTTCTACCTTGGTTCATGGACTCCTTTTTGGGATTAACATGATTATAATGTGAAACTGAAAATGTGAACAAACAATTGTGGACCAAATTGTAATGGTGAAATGATGAATTGTGAACCAAAACAACAAATAAAAATGTATTGAAACTAAATATATAGAATAAAACTTGCATTTTTGCTTGTATGCCTGTGTCAGTCAAAAACGAACCTGCCTTGCCTTCTCTCTGGTGGCTGTGTCAATTGTAGTTTATTTTGGTCTATAACCTTAATTTAGAAATGCATTGCAGCTCTGTCTTTTTTTTTTTTAGACTGACAAAAAAGTCAAAGCAATATCACTCTACACCTATTTATTACTTAAATTGCATGTCTTACATAATGATACATTTCACAAAACTATCCTCCAAATAGAAACGAAGGGTTCCCTTTTTGTTCAATTCAACAAAACACATTTAAACCAGCTGACAGTTATTCTGAGTCAGATATTTCCTTTTAAATCCCACAACGGATCCCCTCCTGGAACCGCGACCTTAACGTGGTGGAGGGGTTTGAGCACCCGAATGATCCTGGAGCTCTGTTGTCGGGGGCTTCGTGCCCCTGGTAGGGTCTCCCATGGCAAACAGGTCCTAGGTGACGGGTCAGACTAAGAGCGGTTCAGAAGCCCCTTATGAGAGACCAACAGGCCCGGTAAATCATGAGGCCGTTCTTCTGTGGACCCACCACCTGCAGGAGGAGCCATAAGGGGCTGGTGCAATGTGATTTGGGCAACTCCAACAGCTGCCCCCACGACCCGGAAATGGAAAAGTGGAAGATGGATGGATGGATGGATGGATGGATGGATGGATGGATGGATGGATGGATGGATGGATGGATGCTAATTATCTACACAGAGTTTAAAACTGTCAAAATTATGTATTTTCATCTCCCTATATGTTCCAATAATGTCCCATGGTGTAGAATGAGCCCAGACCTGTTCACCACAAGTGCCTCTGTCACTCAAAAAGGTGTTACTTCGGGTCCTAATTGCCGTCATGCACAAGCTTAATATAGGAGCTGCAGTCACACATATACATATGACCTGAGGTAGCAGTAGTGAGCATAAAATGACTAACTTGCTTTTAGCCCCTTAAAGACCAAAAAAAATTACAGATTCTTGAAAAAGCGTGGCACTCTTTTGGGCATTATAGTACTGGTATATATATATATATATATATATATATATATATATATATATATATATATATATATATATTGTTTATGTTTACCCTACTGTACTACTGTCAGCTCCCTCCTGTAGCCTCCATCTGTTGCAGCTTCTCAGCCCATGCTGCTCCTACCGGACCTGCGCTCCTCCCAGACGGCGCTTCCAATGAGCCGCTCTGGGTGGAGTCCTTCTACCTTTAAAAGCACATTTTTATTCATTGTTTGTATGTCTGTCTGTCTACAAGGATGTTAAAATAAAAATAAAAAAAAGACACTTTTGATTGTCCGTCCGTATTTGGGTAATACTGCAAAACCATCAGAAGCATCATGAAGTGACGTATCTGAGGAGCTCACATGGCGTCCAGGGGTCACCCACAGCTGTTTACAGGTTGTCCCATGTGGTACTGACGGATGGGTTTTATGCAGACGACAAATTTATCCTCTGAAAAAATTACAATGTGCCTTTAAAATTGATGGTTAGTGTATTGTCTCACTAACCTTCAATTTTAAAGGCACATTGTAATTTTGGATTACACTGTTGACAGCAATACAAACATGTTGGACCAGTTCGACACAGAAAATGCTATTTTTTGCAGTGGCAAATCAAAGAATGAGTTTGGATGAGGGCCTAACCTAAATCTCATTTTTGGCTGCCTTTAGTCAACGTCTCCATGGTGACGAGCTGGAGACGTCCGGCTGTCAGTAAAGTTATAGTCAGGTCTTATGTGTGTTTGTTGTATTTATTAGATATTTTTCAACAACTAAAATATCTGTGATCATAACATATAAAATAAATCATTATGACGAATTAAGTAAAACATTTTTTTTTTATGCGTCAAAATGAAGATTTGTTAAGATTTACTCTCAGTTCTTTGATTTTACTCAAGCAAAACAAGTACAATTACTTCAAAAAGTTTCTTGAGTACATGCATTTTTTGGCTGCTCTTCCGACTTCCGTCCATAACAGATTTGACTAAACTATTGGTTATTACAGAACGCTTTAATGCAACATTCTTTTTCTTTCTTTGTTTGTTTTGATGAAATGACTGAACTCCACCAGCATGTCCATACTGCCCCATTCATCATGTGCCATGTCTGTGCCACATCCCCACTGCTGCTTTATGAGGTGTGATGCAGGGGGCCTGTTTTCCCCTAAACAAGACAATCTCTGCTCCGTCAACGCCCCGGGAAAACACACTTTGAGCTGAAAAACAGAGTTGCTGAGTTACACTTTTGGGAGTTGATTTTGATTTATCACCTTGCTTTTCATTTTATATATTTTTTTGGCCACAGCGCATTTATGATGTCGAGTGTGGCCACTACTGATTTGAGTTTTATGTGGTAAAAAGACGCAGACGCAGGAAAAACACATTGAGTCACTGGAGAAATGGTCATGAGAGCAGTAAAATGTGTCTGCTTTAAATACGCCCCGTTCATTAAGAGACAATTACACAGTCTGAGAGGACAGAGCCAATGGAACAAACAGACACGGGGATGGAAGAGTCAGAACAGCTTTCAACTTTGGTGCTTTTGGAAGAGTTAAAATATAGTTCTGCATTCACAAACATACCTGTGCTTGTCCTTCCTACTCTATGAAGTGCTCTCTAGTTATTTTGTAGTGCACTTAATTCTGTTGGCAATTCAAACACAAAGCCCATACTTGTTTTTAATGATGTATAGTTATTAGTAATATAGCTCATATTGTAAGTAATAAAGTGTTCTCTAGCGTTAAGTTGTTATTGAAAAATGTAAGCAAAAACACATTCTGTTTTTTTAATAGAGGGTTTGACTTGAAAAAAAAGCTATAAAACAAAAGTTAAATCCCCAAAGTATTCTCTATTTATGCCTTGCAGTGCAGTATCTCCGCCCTGCTCCACCTCAAGATGTTGAGAGGCTGACAGGAGCCAGACTGAGAGTAGGGGAGTTGGGTGATTGCAAACATTATTAAAAAAAAGTTGGAAACCGGAGCAAAAGAGCCCTGGGGACTGGGCGGTAATGAGTTATTAAGTCACTGTATGCTACCTGAGATAATATTGTTTTTTGTGATGGTGATGAAGGAGAAATGGGGTCTTTGCAGAGTTCAAATGTGAGTTTATAGTGGTGTTTTCACAGAGTGGTGGGCTACATCATGCTTATGTCATGTGGGGAGCACATAAATGCAGGGATTGGATTCCCCTTTACTTGATAAGCTACTGTATAGTTGATGTTCCCTCAGAACTGGCCTACACTGTTGAACATGCTATCGCCCTGATGCACCCCAGATCAGGACAGTCAGTCCTTAAAGAGCCTATACCTGATCTTTTTCTACAACAATGACATTTGTTTTGTATGTTGTAAAATGAATGAATGAATGAATAACTTTATAGTCATTTTATACACAGTACAAGAGCAGATATTTGTGAAAGTTTTTTTTATATATGGTGAACAGCTAAGTGTTGTCGTTTACTGTGACAGTATTGATTCCTGAAAGTTGTGAAATGTGCTCATAAACTCATCTTAGTTTGGATAACTAGTTCTGCTTCCTGTTTCATTGTTTGTGAAGAAAAAAATCCGGTTACAGATCCTTTAAATCTGCTTCGCTGAGTAATAAACCGCAAACAAACTAGTCTGCAAAGATCTCTGACTGACAACAGCGATGTAGGGGAGGGTGTGGGTACAGTACAAAGCTAAGCCTGTGGGCCATGTTAAATTGTTACACAGGACCATCTAGTGGACATAAGTGGTAACTACATGTAAAGCTCTCCATGGGAAAATAAACAAAGGACATTTTATAGCCTGCTGCTAAAGTAAAACCTCTCAGAACAGTGTTGCTATGCTCATCATTGAACCCCAATAACAAAAATATTAAACTAAATATTCCTGAATAAATGAACCAAAGTCCATAAACAGTGCTGTTCAGTGGACAAAAGTGATAAGCACCAGTTGACACCGAGAAGGTCATTGACTTAGATGAATCATATCAATTATCATTAATAATGTATTAGTTCAAAACAGGAAACGTGAGTGCTTGACGGTCCGTGTAGTTGTTGAAGGCCAACAAACAGGTGCTCATCCAAGATCAGGAAGGATTTGACTTTATTTAAGCTGCAGAGCAAGTGCAGGAGGTGGAGTGATCAAATGTCAAAAGAAAGAAGTCTGAGGCACTCTGTTAAGTGAAAACAATGTAAAAGTCCTTTAATGGAAAAAATGGACAGCCAACGAGTTGTGACACGACGTGTCTTTGTCAGGGCATAATAATTTAATAAATATTATAATTTTATTATAATACGATCTTAAGATGAGGAACAAGGAACAAGCCAACTCACAAAGCCTTCATAACTTACATCCATAAATACTGAAACCAAAAGTCAGTTATTAATGCAATTACTCATATTGACCACTAAGGGTCACTAGCATCACATTCAGAGGGAAACACCAACACAGTCAGTCAGGTTAGAGCCAAGACTGTTTTTGTTTTTTTCTATTGAGGATATAAATCCACTTAATTTGTATTTAATTCTGATTCGCCTGTAGAATTTGTGTATGGGCCCGGCCTTTATAGGTATAGACTATCTCTATATCATCTCAGTATCATTGCTCTTTGCAGACATCTCATTAATATACTTTTATCACGGTCTTCAGGTGTCAGGTCTTTCTGACCATGAGCCTGGGTCAACATTAGCAGATGGGTCTCCGGTGCCAGCCCAGGCCGACTACCCACTGCTCCTCGAGGATTGGTCACATGCACAAATTTAATAAAGTAGCCTACAACTTAACTTAAAGGTGCATTGTGCAACTTTTTACGTGGAAAAACCTTTAACTTAAAGTGCATTCCTTTCAGGATACATTTAAAGGAGCTATACCTGATTGTGCAAAGAAACAGGGTCACTGTTTCTCTGGTCCAACTCATCTCAAACTTTTCTAATGCATTAACAACATCAACATTCATCACAGGGACTGAGTTTAAACCAGGTTTCACAACTTTCAGGGAGAAAACTGTCACTTCACTGTAAAATATGACAACTAGCCTGACATTTTATGACTGTTTAAAAGGCTTTTGTTTTTGTTTTTTTGGATAAATGTCTGCTTTAACCATGTACTAAAGGACAAAACAAATTTTACTCCAATAACAGAAAATAAAAAAAATCAAGGAGAGCTCCTTTAATGCAGCAAGATAATTGGAGTTCACAATATTCTATAGGCTAATCATATTTAAAGGACATTGTAGGGCACTGGGCAGGTGACATTTCTGTTGTTACTGTGCTGAATTCGTCTATCTATTTGGTTGTTTTATAGGCTCTAGCTTACTTAGTAGTGATGCGCGGGTCAGGGTTTTTTTCAACCCGCGGGTCCCGCATTTAGAGCAGGTTCTAACCCGACCCGGCCCGCCCCGCAACGTTGTTCTATTTTTACAGCCCGCCCCGCCCCGCCCCGCACCCGCAACCATTAAAAATTACGCGTTACAACTATGATCCGTATGAACAGCACCGACGCCGGTTGTCAGCCCCTCGCGCGCGCGCGCTCTCTCTCTCTCTCTCCCCCTCCGAAGAGCGCTGGGCAAGAGGGAGAGAGGAAGAGAGCAGAGGTCGGCCTAACGCTAAGTCACACACAGTCGTACATACGGTGGAAAATAGGAAACATGAGCTCCACAAAAGCGTTCTCTGGATCACAAGCTGCAAAACGCTGCTTGTTTTATGAAAATCCGACGTATATTTACGCTAAAAACCTGCTGTAAAGACGACGGAATAAGTTGTGAATGAATTCAATGAATGCGCGTACGGAGGCATAGAGTGCCCGCGACCGGCATTTTTTGACCCGCCCCAACCCGCCCCGCGATCGAAGGAGAATTTCACGACCCGACCCGACCCGAACCGCGGGCAGACCGCGGGGCCCGCGGTGGAACCCGCAACCCGCGCATCACTATTACTTAGTACCGTTATGGCGTCGGGACTCACCATCACCAGGATGATAAACCGAGACCCAACTGAGAATCTTAATTTATATGTAAAATACTACGATACAATCAGAAATCCTCCTCTGCAATAGCCAATTTTAACACCTAGAAGAATTGTTGTTAAACAAACCGTGCGTTTCTCTCTCTGTTTTCGTCCTTCTTTATGAATGAGCGCTGCCCCCGTGATCCTCCCACAGCCAATCACCCTCGTGCACCTGCGCTCCTTTGCAGCACAGCAGCTTTGCGCAGCAACAAGAGGTCAGTCCGTCACTCCTCTCTCCTCAAAGCGGATCCGTGGAGGCCGAGTGGGGAGTCCAGAGAAGCCGCATCTTCCACCCTCCTTCTGCCCCCCACCCCTCCAGTCCAAGCCCGACACATTCCCACGCACGTCCACGGGACAGAGCCGCCGACAATGCCGCTGAAGAAGACCGTGGCCATGGAGAGGAGGATAGACCTGGCGTCGTTGTTCTGCCTGATCGCGCGCCATGGCCCCGCGGTGCTCGTGACGCTGGTGGTCATTGGATGTTCGCTGGCGGGCTTCGTCATGTTCAGGAACATGCGGGAGAAGCGGCGGAGGAGGAGGGAAGAGGGGGCCGACCGTCGTGACAGCCACGCGGGGCACAGAGACGCAGGACTCGGCCAGGGGGCAGAGGAAGAACCGCGCGCGGCAGCAGCAGAGGAGGTTTCACGGAGAGAGTCAACGGGTAAATAAAAGATGAGATTTGGTGCATTTCTGTGGGGGAAGTTGATTTAAGACCGCGTAGCTGCTGATTAGTTATTCCACACAGCTGAGGAACGCACAGCCAGCAGGTGGACGGTGATTAAACGGATTAAACGCGGACACGCTGTAGCTCATCGACCGCAAATGGTCCTTTTTTTAAAACTGAAAACAAACAACAAAAAGCAAAGACGAATGTTGCTTGGAACATGGGTCGCCTTCCCAGAATGTCAGGGGTAAAAATAGGCTTCAAAGGGAAAAGCTTAAATCAACAACATTTGGGCCCAACATTTGCTTTGACTACAAGGCAGAGGCAGTTTTTCCTATAGGCAAACTATGCAAGGTGCGTAGGGCCCCCACAGCCACAAGGGCCCCGCATCTCAGTCAGACTACGGTGTTGTTTCCCTGATATATCGACGCGTTGTTACGGGGCCCATTTGTCTCTCAGATGAGCTGAATCCACACGGTTCTCATGCGCGCAGTTACTACAGTAACTCTGGTTCTCTGAATGTGCACAGTCTAAAACGAGTTGAGCTACTCACACTCAGGCTAATCCTCAGTGGTCAGACAGAAATAACCGTCAGGTGTCAGTTAAAATCAGCGGTTCCCAAACTGTGGGTCAGGGACCAGAGGCGAGAGAATGTGACCATTTGCCATTTACCATTTTTAAAAAGTAGTGAAATGGACTAGCAGTCGTCCTAAATAAAGTCTCACAGTGGCTTAGTGGTTAGTGGTTCTCACACAGAGGGACAGGGCCTGAATTGAGGTCATTATGTTCACCTTCTGCCCTGCTCGACTGCACAGTTAAACTGTAAATGGTTTCGCTCTTCGTTGAATAACCATGGGATGTGAACTGTAGGGCCCCCGTGTGGATTTTTGCTTAGGGCCCCAGAAGGGCCAGCACCGGCTCTGCCACAAGGTTAACCTCTTAACCCCCGCCTTAGCCGAGTGGTGCCATTAGTCTAATCTCTAACCCAGTTGATTAGAGAGACATATGCAACCATTGGCCCTCACCTTAAGGTCAGTGGACTCTAGTCTTGCCTGAACCAAATTTTATTTTTCAACCCCTGCTCAATGGTTGGTCAAGTTTTCGGACAGGGCACATTTTCTAGAAGAAGAAGAAGATCTTTATTTATATAGCGCCTTTCACAGACATATAGTCACAAAGCGCTTTACATGAGACAATTGTACATTCACTCCACACTCGGTGGTTCTCCTGTTCAGCTTTACCCAGATCCATAAGGTCACAGCCTACAGGCCAGTGTTGTCACGTTTTTTTTTTTTTTTTTTTTGTCTATTGCTCTTTTGTCACTTTTTTGTTGCGTTTTTGTGACTTTTCAGCTGCTCTTTTGTGGAATTTGTGTCACTTTTTCCTCGCTTTTTCGCAGTGTTTTGGTCGCTTTTGTGTTGCATTTTCATCCTCGTTCTCAGCTCTTTGTCGCTGTGTTGAAACTTTTTATAAAGAATCTTTTAGATGTGGGTAAAGCCAAACTGGAGAGAATATGCTCAGTTCAGTGGGGGTTAAGAGATTAAATGACAATCGGTCCACTTTCAAAGACTTTGTTTAACACGTCATATAACCCAGAATATTCATTAAGATGCAGATTTTCATTTGTTTGAAGTAAAGTCATTCATTTGTAGTAGCCGAGTAAATGCTATTTCCAGCGACCTGTCGGCTCCAATGTTACTGCCTCTCTTTGGGATAAAAATATCACAACATGGCTCTGTTCCATTTGGGCCTCTTGCAGTATAGACCTACAGTCAACGGCCTTTAGTCTGTAAGCCAACCTGTCCTGTAAACAGATATGCATGAAGCTACAGCCACAAAATGTTGCTAGGTATTGATGGACACAACATAAAAACATTTCCAGTCGGAACATTATACGGTGTTGACAGGGGCTGCTCGTGAGTTAGTTGGTATTCCTGAGGGTGTCTCAGTCTGCGCTGATGGGAGATGTGATGTTCATTAGGACTGCACGTTATGGAGGGGGGGAAAATGCAATGTTTGAGGAAGTTATCGCCTTGGAAGTGGCTCAGATGGTGGAGGTGCCCAGTCCTTGGCAAGGCACTTCACCCGACTTCACCCTTGTTTGACTGTGGCGTGTGTGATGACAGATTGGCAGCTGTGGCTATTTTACTGCATTTTCAACTTTGTGCGTTCCATTGAATTTGAACAAAGTTTATTTCAGCAACTTTTGTCAAATTATGAGCTAAAACAAAAAGTAAAAACAAAACAGGAACCAAATTAGGACAAACTGAACTGAAGTCTTGGCTTCAATTGGCGGTTCTCAGTCATTTTGCGTTTTATTGTGGCTTCTGAGGTGAAGTTGTATACAGTGCATCTGGAAAGGATTGACACCCATACACTAGTCCCACATTTTATGTTACTGCCTCACTCCAAAATGAATTCAATGAAAAAAAAAAAATCAGTCTACACATAATACCCCATTGTAACAAAGTGAAAAAATGTTTTGCAAAATGTTATAAAAGCAGAAATAAGAGCTTTTTGCATTACCTTTGCTCCTGCATCTTTTTCTACATACACATACTGTATGTATGTAGTCTGGGAGTGTGTGTGAGCTCAGATTTCCCGGTGAGCATTATTGACAGACGGGATCAACCAATTGGAGAAACACTGGATATGATGAGGGAACAAGCCACAAAAACATTATTTTTTTTATTCACGAGGAACGTTTCTGGCACCGGTTTTAGAGATTTTATATTTTCCAAATGAGTTAAAACAGACGAAAGAGCAGAGGAAAACAGTATCAGTTGCGATGTCCAGACGGTTCTTCTTTTGAACAGAAAACGGGAGCATCTGGCTGGACAGGCAACATTTGTGTTACTGTTTGGTCACCTCACTTCACCTTCCATTGAAAGTTAAGTGGAGCATAACGGATCTGTTCTCCCACAACAACAACAACAACAACAGCAACAACAATAGCAAAACTCTAAGCAGTTACATGCTGCAACTATAGACATGCTCTTCACTGTCGCCATGGAAACAGACATTGCTCAGAGGCATTGCATAAGTAGGTTAGAGTTGAAACTTCGAGATGTACCTGGTTGTTCTGTGTGTGTAAACTACAATATTGTTGACGTATTTGCTGGCAGGACTGACAATGGTTCTTTGTTTAGTGTTGAAGACACGCACAGGCACACTGGTTTGCTCCAGGCATGATCTAAAGTCTTGAATCATCATTTTTTAAACTTAAAATTATTTTTTATTAAAGGGAGCTTTAAGTTTTTAAGTGCAAATTCCTTTTTAATACCTGTTGTGCAATGAGTGAAACAAACATGTTTATCTGTTAAGTTATCTATTGCGAGAATCCATAGCCCGTGCTTGCTTCACTTGTGCAAGCTCGCCCTGTGTCTGGGAGTTCATATTGCTTTCCGAACCCCTCCAGTACTAAAACTAATATGGCCTTGTGTTTGATTTGTGTTTAAAGTGGTAAAGAAAATATGTGCTCTGAAAGGTTTTAAAAGGCCCTCACAGCTCAAACTCGGTTACCTCACTCTCCATATTGATACAAAACAGATATTCACTGAGCTTGAAGATTTGCACTAGCTCTTGACTTGATGGGGGACCGGTGCTGGGATTTTGGCTATAGTTATTAGATCAGAGAGAGCTCAGAGAGCCCATCCATCCATCATCTTCTGTGCTCTTTCATGTTTAATGCAAACTGGTTTAAGAATAAGTTCTACCATGTGGGATTGTCTCAATTTTGTTTTTTTCCTCTCAAGGCAATTATCCAAATAATTTATCAAATGTAATACTGGATGTTGTCTGCAGTACAATCAATATTTGATTTGAAAATGTGCTGTCTGTTGTCTAGACATCTTTATAGTGAGTGGCAATTCTCATGAATATATAATATCGATGTATCCTAACTTGAATAAATGTATATACTGTATGTAAATGACTATGGTCCATTAATCATTTCCTTTCTTGTCTTACAGATGTAAGTGATGAGGAGCACGCTTACCACGCACATGTCAGACAACGGAGGTCTGCCCCAGAGAGAAACCCATACAAAGAGGAACTACCTGATGGAGACGCTGCAGTCGACAAAGCGTCGTATTCATTTTTCTGGCAACGTTGTTCCCCCAAGACTACAGAGGGTCATGCAGAAGAGACCAGATACAACTCTGAAAGGAACGACTCTCATCCGTCAACTGAAGATGTGACAGAAGAGGTCTGTGGCGCTAAGGAGCCTGGGCTGAGAAATGATGTTGGCTATGAAGAAAAAGAGAAGGTAAGCACTTCATGCTCACAAAAGAGACTTATTATTTTTTTGTAATGTCAGTGATGTAAAAGCAGGATTGTAGGCCTACATTGTATTGTCTACATTTCAAGAAACACATTTTAAAAGCAACAACTCTAAATTGGCAAATTGGACCACGTTTTAAAGTACAGCGTTGCTATTGTTCAGATATTGTGCATTTTGAAGTAGGTTAGAATAGCTTCATCCAGCAGGTTGTCAAGAAGCAGAACTCTGTGTACTGTGAAGCACTTTCCGATAGTGTGTAAAGCCTTGTACAAATGTACTTTTATAACCTTTTGACGCATAGTTCGCCTTTTGTAAATGTAATACTTAATACTTAAATGTATACTTAAAGAGACTAGATGCAAGTTGGACATTTTATACTCATAACTGCCACTTCAGGTCTTATGCGTAACTGCAGTGCAGGATTTTAGAGGCAGTTGTGATGAACAGGTCTGAGCTCATTCTACACGTTAAGACATGGCTGGAACATGTAGGGGGAGGAAAATACATAACTTTAATTTTTTTAAACTCCTTTTTAATGTTTTAATGTAATTTGTTCATAATGTTTTTACATAAATGTTTGAGATTGCGTGTGAAGCTTCTCGAATGTGTCATTAAAATTGGAGATTAAACTTTGATTCAAGGTATTAATCGGGCACCTATCCCCTCTCCTTTGTTCCTTTTAGGTGATCGAAGCAGACTCCAGTGAAGACATCACCTCCACAGCTGAGGATGTCTCTGAAGAGGAGTGCGCACAAGAAGAGGAGACTGTGCAGTTCACCTTTAACAGCCAGTTGTGCTCCGCCCCAACCCCCACACTCGGTGTAGAAGACCACAAAAAAAATGCAGAGGGGACCAGTATTAACCAACAGGAACATGAGCTTACGAACAGCATTGTCCCCGTTTTGAAGCCAGAGGAAATCCCGTCAGCTCCTCACATAGATGAGGAAGTTACAATACAGCAGGTACACAACGGGGTGCAGCAAATCTTGCCTGTACAATGCGACAAACCTGCTGCTATGCCGTATTCAAATATTGAGCAAAAAGTAGACGTACTGTGCAAAGAAATCACTGCTTCTACAACTTCCCCTGAGGTAATGGAGGAAGACTTGGTTGAGGCTAGCCACACTGAAACACGTGAAAGTGAACCCCTTAAACTTGATGATACAAAGGATGATTTCAGCCTGGCGTCCTCTGTTGATGTCAATGTTGTTGCACACTTGTCCTCAAATTGTCAACAACAAAGTGAACCTTTGATGCCTCCAACTTCAGATACAGAGATCGACAAGACTGGACTTTGTCCTGATGAGCTATCACATTTTGAATCTGATGCCAACAAAATTTCCAACCATGAAAACATTGGACTTGTAAACACGGAGTGTCCCAAAGCAACTTCTGATGACAATAAAAAAGTCTCACATTTAGAGGCGGGGTCTCATTCTCTTGATGTGACAGAAGGCAAAGGTTTGAATCACCAGGAAATGACAGAAAGAGTAGAGATAGAAACGCCATTATTTTCAGAGAATACATCAGCAGTGCAGAATAATCAATGTCAAGAGATTTTGCCCCAAGCTGAAAATGGTTATGAATCTCAGATTGACAATTTAAGTGATCAAAAAGATGACATCTGTGAGGAAGAACAGACTCTGCCCATCTGCAAAGAAAATGCTTTGAAGATTGCAGATCAGAAAGAAGGTCAGAGTTCAAATGTTGATTTGATGCATGAACAATGTTTAGTACATCCTCCTACTTCTCAAAGTCAACTTCACGAGATAAAGACAGAAGAAACCCGTCCGTCAGGTCTTGCCGCTGATGTGGAAGTAATCTCCACAGTTACTGACACAACAGTGCAAACAAATGATCCGAAACCGCTTGAGGGGGCTCCAGAAATGGATACTGAAACCATTCTTGCACCCACAATACCATCCCAGATATCAGAAAATACAAGTAACATAACTTGTCAAAAAGATGAGAGTATGGATGCAACTTACATTTCAGCATCTACAAGGGATAAAATAGAAAGCATGGTGGAGCGAATGGTGGCTGAAGTTTACAAGGATGTCAAGCAAACTGCCTTAGAAGAAAGGCCTATGCAATTGGAAGTAAACAAATGTTCAGAGTTTAACCAGGATAAGGCTAGTATTGCTCCTGACAACTTGACCTGTCAAGAAGTAGTAGAGATGGAAGTAATTTCTGGCTCCAATATTTCATCTCAATCAACAGAGGACAATGTTAATTCAGTTTCTTGCCTAAACAATATTACAAAAGTGGAAGATGACGTAATTAGTGATGTTTCAGAAAACAATTATCCAAATGCAACTCCTAATGATTGTAGCAATATACCGGTGGCTGAGGCTGTGCCCAATCCCCAAGACGCCAACTGCTTAGTGGAAGAAAGTGCTGAACATTTGGAAACTGATAAAAATGTTAAAGAAATCTCTGTATCTGAAGATGCACATTTGGCGCTGGAAACTGCCGTAGAAGTTCAATCCACACAACTGGAACAAAAAAAATGTGTTGCACAACTTTGTGAACTTGTTGTACAACCAATCCTGAACATTAATAGTACCGTTCATGACAACTTTTCCAATGAATCAATAGTGAATGTTGTTGAACGAGAAACGTGTGTCGAGGCTGATTGTTCCAATATGGCCACTCAGATGCGAGAAGGAACATCAGCTGTTTCTTGCACAGAGATTAGCGACATTGAGAAAGTGGATGATGAAAAAAAAATTCAGTCGAGCAATGAGGGAATTGTAGAAAGTGTCACAACATCCTGTCAGTTTGAGCAACAAAGTGAGCAGAATGAATCACAAGTGCTTATCGACAATGGCGAGTGTGAGTTTGGAAATGTATTACAACACGGCAATGGTGTATCAGAAATTCCATCTGGCATCAAAGCAGAAGTCTCAGAAAACCCAGCGACTCTCAATGATGAACAGGGTGAACAAAATGAGCCAGAAATGCTTTTTGACACCAGCAATAATTCAACTGTAAAAAGAAGCAAAGTGGTTATAGTATGCAGGACTGCAGAGGCTAGCGTTTCTACTACTGAAATGTCAGACTGTGAAGATGTTGAAGGCGAAACTTCTTATTCAGAGCTAACCTCCTATAGAAGTTTTTCTTGCCAAGATCCCATGGATAGAAATGTTGCTAATGAGGACCCTCGTGCTGATGTAGTGGCGAGTACCAGTGACACAGCTCAAACCGTAATCGAAGAAATGACCACCGAAGAAAAGCTACTTACCAAAACTGGAAAGCCATTGGATTTGACAAGTCGCGTCGCACTAGATATCCCTCAGAACTGCGGCGCATCTGTGGAGGCACCTAAGCAAGTCGAGCAAAGAGATACCCCTAGTTTAGAAAGTGGGATTTCCAGCATGGCCGTTAGCCCCGAGAAGGAGGAATCTAGCAAGGTAATTGGCCAAGACGTGCTCACAACTTGCCAAGTCTATGCTGAGGGAACTGTTTCTCATACTGTTTTTACAAGTAATGGGTTTGTCCAAGTCACCGAGGAAGAGTCGAGTGCCATGGAAACCGGACCAGAATCCCCCAGTTATCCTCAAATTTTTGCTCTCGAAGAAATGGCCAATGAATTGTTGATGAGCAATGAGGATTCGTTTGGAAGCGAGATTGAAGATGGCTACCATAAAGCCACGGAAGAATTCATGACGCATGCTGCGGATAATATTAAGATTACAAGCGAGGGCACGGCACAGGAAACGGTGAAACATTTTGAGAAGACTGAACAAGCATGTGTCGCCAACAAGGAGAGCAGGGAGAAAGTTGACTCGGAAAAGACCGAGATCAGTATTATGGAAGCCACTATGGACCATAACGAATGGATCACCGAAGGGAACTATCAAGTCCTTCCATGGATGACCGCGGCTAGTTTTTCTAAAGATTTGACTAGTAGCAAGGAGGCAAAGGACATTGAAAGCGAGCCACAAGCATCAAGTCTGGAGGAGAGCGCGGAAAGTGCCAAAAAGGTCTTGGCCGTCCAACCCATGCCCCAGAACGTCAACGTAACTTTCCGCGTTCACTACGTCACACTGTCCCCTCACCAGACCGTTGCGGTGACTGGAGATCAGCCGGAATTGGGGGCATGGAGGAGCGTCGTCTCGCTAGAAAAGACGAAGGACGGATATTGGACCTGCGTGGTCGGCCTGCCCGCCGAGAGCCACGTGGAGTGGAAGTTTGTGGTTTTGGAGAAGGGGGAGGTGTGCCGCTGGGAGGAGTGCGGAAACCGACTGCTGGACACGGGCTACGGAGACGACCTGCTGGTGCACAAGTGGTGGGGAATCTTGTAGGGACATGCGAGTAGTGACTAAACGGAGTGATGTCTATAAAATGCAGTTATTTTCTCCTGACTGAATGTGAATATGGCTTGGCAATGTTCTGAATACACAATGGATCTGCAGCTGTAGCAGTGTTGACGCCTAGGTGATAACGGGGCTGTTGATGGAGAAACCTAATCTGTAAAGTAATTAACAATACCAAACTTTACTGCTTATTTGATGCACTATGACAATGTGATATTTCATCTCCTTTACAGTATCTTTATCTAAAATCTATTGTTTGTTATTACCACTTCATCCACAATTCTTACAGTTACCAGATTTGTACATTTGACTATAACTACGGAGCATATGCCACCTTACCTTTCCATGCCAGCTTGCGATTTTAAATAACTTTATTGTGTCTTGCAGAAGGCTGTCAATAGGTCACTTTGCACAACTGTACTATGTTAAGTATAAATTATGTCCTGGAATGACCTGTTAGAGCTGAAACATGCAACGAATTGTATTTTAGAAACCAACTTTTTAATCATTGTGTATCGGAGAGGGACGGCCACCATTTGTACAGTGTAATTAACGATTGAATGCAATGTGTTCTTGTCAATTCTACCGATGCTGCTTGAATACCTAGTAACAGTATATCAGTGTGCACATTGTTCACTTTTAACGCAGCAATAAGCCCAGCAATAACTGTCTTACACTTTATCAGGTGTCATTGTGTTTACCCCTCAGCTGTGACGCAAGCTGCTTCAATCTCATGGCACCTTTGCATGAGAAAATGTCCCTATATTGTGTCAATATAATGGTGCCTTTCACTATATATTCTATAAAACCAACGACTAAAGCTTTTGTATTTTTGTCATTGTGCACATTGTACTGAATGTCTTACCTGATTATTGTTTTTATATGTAGAGTTGTTTCAAAACTGCCTGGATTATGCAAAGATGCAATAAAGCTAATTTTGAATGAAGTGAATTTGACTATCTATTTTACAAGCTAAATATTTGACTTTGATACTGTTGTTCTGCTATGGACGAACTTTGCAAGTGCATTTTTAAACGGTTATGTAACAGTCACGTCTCACGCATATTACTCACGCCTTGTTAACAATTGTTCTCTCGGTGTAAGTAATGTGCAGTGACACTTGTTTTTAAACATACATGAATAATTTACTTAAGACCAGACACTGCAGGTGAATAAGGACAAAAAATGAGCCATGCCTTTGGAACTGGCTTTACTGACAAATGTGTATGTGATGTCTGTTATATTTTATTGGCTTTTTCTGCATAAAACTCCCTAAAATTGCTCTTTTAGTGGGATCAGCGACTGAATGTGCTGTTATGTGCATTAAGATTACTAATTGTAGTGGATACATCGTTTGAAGCCAATATGGCTCAAAACTGAAATCGGAAAACAAAAAAGATGAGCCTGCCTGCAGTGTGTCACGTTACGAGACAAGTTTGTACATTTGACATGTAAGAGTTCAACATTTAATAGCCATGACTCATTTGCAATGTCCCTAAAAGGGTTGTTAAAGAAAAAAATAGCAAAAATACATTAAAATAATTCACATTTACATTACAGTGCGTTTCAATGCAGTCTAAATATGACTGTAAACTTAATTTTTAAACCCAATCTTCTCTCTCAGTATGTTTGGGGCATTCACTTGGTGCGTGACTGTTGTTTATGGGTGAGCTTGTCCTTGCTTGTGTCAAGCTGGCAACGGGGCAGCCCATGCAGGGACAGAGAGGCGCGTGCTCATGCATGTGCCAGCTATGTGGGGTTGTGTGCTAAAGGTGAAACAGTTGCGACCAAAGAGGATGCAATTTAGTTGTCGGTGGTTGTGTAGGAAATCCATTTTGGAACTCATGGAAAATGGTGTTCAGTGTTCCCTGAGGTAAAATGTCTCATGGAAAGATTGAAAGAATTCCAAAGCTGGGAGACTATAAAAACACAATGAAGTCACAAATTGAAATTTCTAAGATCCATTCATAAACTCCCAAAGTTAATGACTAATAATAATATTGGCTTACATTGCGCTTTACAAGCCTGTATACCAGCTGCCCTGGGGTAGACTGACGGAGGTGAGGCAACCAGTCTGTGCCATCGCTCTCTCCGACAACCACAAACCACTCACTCACACCCAGGATTCCTCGTGTTTCCAAATGGTCTCCCATCCAAGTACCAGTCAAGCCCTTCCCTGCTTAGCTTCCAAGATCTGACGGGGACGGGCAGAGCAAAGGTGGTATGGCCTTTGTTATGCATTATATGTTCAATAATGCTGTTGTAACTTTATTGTCCTATCTACTGTTAGACATAGTTTGTCTCAATCGAGATCCAAATGAGATTTACACAAAAGTAAAAGTTTGGTCATGGGAACTTGCTCTGCTCTCGAGCTACATGAGAGGATGGGGTCCATAGAAATGCCATGTGGTGTAGAAAATCATGTAAATCAAAAGAACAGAGAGAATTAAACGTTGTTTTGTGAATGTTTAATTTGCATAAGTAGTGACACATTGTTCTTAATTATCCAATATTAACAAGAGGATCTAGCGAAGGCAGCAGCCTCCCCATATTGCCCTATTAGCACGTCACATGCTCCACACATGCGTGTGAAACATGATAGGGCTGCACTTCTACATTTGGAAGGCTTCGACATTCACTGAAACACATACTTACATGGAGCTCCTATATTTCAAACATCACTCCATGCCGTGTACCGTTGACCAAACTGACCCACTCTGTTTGAGGTCAACACAACTGGACTCTGCTCACTTATAGGTTATCATTGCCAAACACAAGGTCAAGGGACTTCTGCCTGTTTGCCTTTTAAGACAAAAATAACCTGGCTGGATTAGACAGTGAGCGTTTGTTAATATGGCCAGTAGGTCGAGTTTTCACTTTCTCACTTCAGTTCATTTTGCTAATGTGGCAGCTGGCACTGGCACGCGTTTGAAGGTTAAATGCAAATCCTTTATTTAGACTCAGGGCTCAGTTGACGGCACTCTCGCTCTCTTTGTACTGCCCTCTTCGGTGCACAGTCTCAGCATCGAAACAGTTAAGCCACATGAGCTGAACACTTAACGCTGTGTTGTTGGTCTCACAGGCGCCAAAAGCATTTATTCAATGAAAAAGAAATCAGTGTCATCTGTAAGTGCACGGTTTGAAGAATTTAATCTGTTACACAATACAAAGCCTTTCATGACATATGACTGTATTGTTATGAAAGGTGCACTGAAACTGAAAAGTATTTTTATTTTTTTATTTTCAAATAAAAGTACATTTTTAGTATGTTTTTCAGTAAAGAGTTTGCATTTGAGATTACGCTGTATTTAGCTTAACAAACACATCACTAATCATTAATAAAACAGAGTGTCGTCGATCACTCCTCAATGTTGCGTGTACGTGGAGGATAAAGTCATGAAAAGTGGAATGTGGTAGGGTACACACATCATTCTCATTCTGAACAGAAACCCAAAGCATTTTACTATTCAACTACTGTAACCTAAAAGTGGTCTCCGACTGGTCCCAGAGTCAGGACTAAACACTTCAGTTTCATGCAGCTAAAATCTGGAACAGTCCAAAAGATGAGTCACCTTTGCAGTAGCAGTATAGCACATCAGTACTACCCAAGTACCTCTTCGAATATTCTTTAGAAGTAACAATAAAATGCTTGGTTAATCTTTCCACATTGAGTTAAACATTTATCCCATTTCTATTGAATTTAAACTTTAAATTTCCTTTAGAATCATCTCTTTTGAAAAAAAAAAAAAGGTTCCTTATTCAATTTCTGCTTGTCCTACATTTTTATGCTTGACTCGTTCTTTATTAGTCTTATGGGGGTTGTTTTGGTCGAAGCTCTAGTTGCACTGTGGGAGTCTCAGAGGTGTCAAACACATTTGGAGCGGGGGCCAAAAATGTAAACTGCGATGGTCGGGGGCTGAAACAGACTAATCCTTTTTTGATAGAGTAATTATTCATTTGTCTACTTTTTATTATATAGCATGCCTTTAAATAGACTTCACACATTACAATTGTATTAAGCTTTGTTGTACTTTGTTTAGTTACAACAAACAACTCATGGGCAACAAACTCCGATCATGTTAACTTATGTTAATGAATAATTTAGGTTTCACATAGTAATGACACGGTGAAGTCAGACCATGTGACTGTAACAATGGTTCACTGCAGCTGCTTTAGGTGCTTTTGAATATTTCCTCCTACACATGACTCATCAGTGCGTCCAAGCAGCACCAGTGTCCAGTCTGTTCTTAACAAAACATTGTGCGCTTGATGTTTTGTGAGCAACTGAGTGTTTTGTGACGCTCAGGGAGAGAAGGAGAGGTGCACGGTAATACAAATGAATACAAATATCTCCTTGATCTGACATGTATGGTGTACAGTAATAAAAGGTAAATGTTTGGTTTCATGTCTATGCCAAGTCTCTATTTAAGGCGAGACACTGCAGGTGAATAGGGAAACTTTTTTTTTTACAGATATCAATTTGAAACTTTTGCTGTAGATTACTGGTATAAATGTGAGAAAAAAAAGACATTACAAGTTTTCTGTCATTTTATTTTATGCCTAAAAATGCCCCAAATTTCACATCTTTTCGGCGTCAAAATCTGAATAATGGATAGAACTACATTCAAATTTATGGTTTCATTTTATTGATAAATGAGTTGCCAAGACTTTTTCAGAGGGGATTTTGGATTTCTTGTTTAGTTTTAAAATTTGTAAAAATTTGATTTTTGCCTTATTTTTTGACATTCAAAACTCAATAAATGGGGCTAGGGATTAGATATTTAAAAAATCCCTCTGAAAAAATCTTCCAAGTGTTGTTCAGTCCAAGGCTGGAAAATTTGAAATCTTTATGTGCTACTGACACAATGACAGAAAAATGTGTTTTGAGAAAAAGGCCCTTGAAATTGAATTGTCCCATATAAGTCTATGGGCAAACATTGAATCAGCGCAATATTTAAACATGTTATGGTGAAGATTAGGCATATTTTTGGTTTCCGGCTGAAAGCTTGTATGTTCAGAGACCAATTTGGCCCAAAACCTGAAAACTGAAAAAAATGTAGTTTTGCCTGTAGTGTCTCCCCTTAAGAGCTTGGAGAATGACCCTTCATATAAAGTTGCTGCTGATGTCTGCGTGTGAAGTTCCTGGTCTTGTCTTAGTGAAGGGCTCATCTTCAGCGTGACCATCCTGCTGCCGGTCGGACTGTCAAGTGTGAAATACTTCTCGCTTACGCCCCTGTGTCTCCCTACAGACACTTACCGCTCACCGCAGAGCCTGAACTTTACCCCAGGGAGGTTTGACGAGAATATCTGGGTGGGGCTTATTTTGCGACGCTGCCATTTATAAAGTGATTAATTCTTAGGCACTATTTCAATGTGAAACTGACTGAGATTTTAGCTACAGTTTGAGTAATCCGTGTTTCTGGGCGGTGTCACACACGACAGGGCCGGTTGTCTCATGATCGGAAGGTCGGGGGTTCGAATCAGGCCTCCTGAAGGTGCATACTGTCGTTGTGTCCTTGGGCAAGATACCTCCAGTATCTGAATGAGAGAGTGAATGGGTGAGTGGATCCTTGCTGTAAAGCGCTTTGAGGGCCTTGTAGGTGGAAAAGCGCTATATAAGTTGAGACCATTTACCATTTCTCAATGTGCTTCACAGCGATTATTCATTCGCGCCATACCCGCTGTTGGTAAGCTTATATCCAACACTCACTCATATGTTTCATTCACACAGGCAAGGTGGGAGAGGTGTCTTGCCTAAGGATACAACAACAGTCTGTCGTCCCCAGCACTCAAACTGCCTCCTCTACAAAGGTTGTCATGCCTAAATCTAGCCGTGATTGTTGGTGTTCATTTGGAAATGAAGGATTGTTTTGATTCTTTTATTAGGAAATCCCCAAAACATTTGAAAACATCCATGTAATAAAGGGAATTTGACGATCTTTTGCACAAATGAGGAGCATGAGCAAACTCAGAGGACTGAAGCCCGGGACATTGTAGTTGTGAGGCCTGAGTGCTCCTCACTGCTGTGCAACCGCGCCTCCCTTACATCATGAAAATGTCTGAAATAACTTCGAGCTAGTCACGATTGGACTATTTTTACATGTTGAAAAGGGCAGTCCCCACAGTTCTGTCTGCGCATGGGCGACCTCCAACGCAGACCGCCTCACATGCCAGCAGAAGGTCGAGAGTTTAGGGGCAAGAGCGCTGAGCTGGGACAGAGAAATCTGACATGTCTGTAAAAAGCAATGCCAACATGGAGCAGATATTTATGACGACTTATAACTTCTGTCTCCGAGCTCAACTTTGTACAGTAATTGTTACCCTTAAACGTATGGAACACTTGATAATTTAAAAAAGTGCTCTGTGTGCAGAGGTGGAAAAGCGTTGTGTATAAATTGAGACCATTTTACCATTACCATAAAAAGGCATGCCAACATTCACATAAGAGTTATTCATGTATGGGCTAGCAATGAACTCACTATGTTTAAATGTTTATAAGCTAGGAGTTAATGAAATACAAGTTCTAAACCTTAAAGGTACACTGCGTAACCCTTTTTGTAATATGCTGTTGCCATCATTACAAAACATGCTCCTATGACCAGCTCAACAGAAAAGGCTGTGAGAAATCAAAGAATGGATTTGGATGGGAACCTAACCTGTTAAATCTCAAATTCTGCTGACTTTAGTTGACATCTCCATGGAAACGAGCAGGAGACGTACCCACTCCCGGTAAAGTTATGTCATGTCTTAGCAGAGCTGAGCCGCTCACAGCAAAATCACATGTTTGTTTAAGGTATTTTTTAATGCTGAAAATAACTGTGATAAAATAAAAGCTTGTATTTCAATTTTATTTTTTGGGTAAAATTCTACGCGGTGTAACTTTAATGAAGAGGCATTTTGAAAATCCTTGGTTCATTGTCCATTAACTCTTGCCTGGCCTGCCAGACACTCCTCCTTTCTGTTCAAAAGAAGAACCATCTGGACAGCACCTCGCAGCCTATCATTCCACCATTTTACCCACATCGGTCCAATCACTCACCGAGAGGCGGGACTTCCTTCCCCTAAGAGGTGGAAGCCGCAGTGCTTGATTTAATTAACGCATTCCCCCAATTCTCAGTTTTTCAGGGTAAAGGATTCAGGAAATATTTTGGAGGATCCGGCAAAAGATTCATCTGATATAATGGTGTTTAATGAGAGTGTTCCGGCAAATGTTTTGGCCTGTTCCCAATCAAACCCATCACATCAGACCAAAAGTGTTCCTGAAACTACTCATTTACAAATCAAGCACTGGGAAGCCGTCACCACACTCTACCAAAACAATAGAGATGGTGTGCGCGGCGAGTGAAACAGTGTTTTCTTCTGCTCTTTGTCTGTTTTAAATTATTTGAAAAAAAAAGTTAATCCCTAAAACTGGAGCAAGAAACAGCGTTCGAAGCGTTCCTCGTAAATAAGGAGGTTTTTGGAAAGGCTTCCTGCCGCTTGTTGCTGCGACGTATCTAGCGTTGCTCTGATTGGTTGATGCCGTCTGTCAATCACACCCACCGGGAAATAGTTGAGATCATGTTTGCTCCCAGACTATATGTCTTTGAAATATCTATGAGAAAGCATGTAGTTTGGCAGGCCAGGCAACATTAACTCCTGGGTGTAGACCCTCTTGTAGATTCTTTCTTATGGTATATATTACCATATGATCAAGTCACATACAACTTAACTGTTTGCTTTTTAACATAAAACAACAAACTTAAAGGAATAGTTCACCGTTTTAACATACTGAGTTATGTTCTTACCTGAGCTTAGACGAGTTGATGCGCACCTGGCTGGTCTTTGTGCGTGCCCTCAGTCACGCAAAACGACCAAAGATGTTGATAGGATTTGGCCTCTCCCAATGTCTTCCTAAAGCTCCAAACGGGGTGAGGTTGGAAGCTACCACGCTCTTCCACGGGCACAAAGACCAGACAGGTACGTATCAACTCGTCTAAGCTCAGGTGAGAACATATATCAGTATGAAAAAACGGTTAACTATTCCTTTAAGGCAGCTGAACATCTGTCATACACTCACGCTGTTGTCTTATCATAGTTTAAATTTAATCTTCTTACGTATTCCTGATTAGTGTTATTGTTTTATAGTTTATTATTTAAGTTATGTGTTATATTTTATTCCTAGTTGTGAACCTGTCCATAACCATGGCAATATCTTGTCTCGTTATAGTTACAGTAAAACTTAAAACCGCTTCACAATATGCCTCTTCTTCATGAACATTTCTTTAAAATTTGCTGCACATACATTTTGTTCCATGTTGTAACCGAATACACCTCCATTCATTCATTTAATTGAATTTATTTTGCCGTATTTTCTTTCTTTTTCTGTCCATGTTTTCATAATAGTTACTTCTTCTGCCCTTGGGGATTTCAGTGACGTCACTAAACTACTTTTACTGACACTATCATAATATCACTATTCACCACTAGGTTCGGATCATGGCTCATGTACGTGTGATAAGTAGATGTTAGGTGAAAGGCTTAGTGACAGAGGGAGGAACAGTATGTGCACAGGACGTCCTCCATAACTAAAGCACAAGACTCAAGGCCCGAAAAGAGGAGCGTCTACATTCTTTATTTAGCACTGAAACAGATATTTATGGCAATTGGGACATTCTGTGACTCTGTACTAGAGCATTGTTGCCTCTATTTGCATTTTGAATCATCAAACATGGTAAAAGTTATCTAATTTCCTCTGCCTAAATGTTCCAACAATGTCCGAATGTGTAGAATGAGCTCAGACCTGTTCACCACATGAGCTTAATATAGAAGGTGCAGTTACACGTATGACCTGAGGTGGCAGTAGTGAGTATAAAATGGCTAACTTGCATCTAGCCCCTTTAATGCATATCTGGCTTTTGGGCAGTTTGTATATCAAAAAAAAGAAGAAGAAATAAAGTAAACAAAACTCACATTTATTATTTATGTTTGTGCCGGCTCTCCGTCATCCAGGATGTATTCAACATGATGCTTTTATTACTTAATGCAAATTATGGAAAGTTGCTTTTCCGTAAGTACATTAATAATATTACCAACCTTTATTGATCTGTTATGACAGACATTACAAATAAGTGATGGCGCAGCGTTTATTGTTGACACAAAGGGTAACACTGCTCCCTGGCTGCGCAGAAGGAAATAAAAATACAGCAATGTGCTAAGGAGTCTGTTCAGGATGGACGGTCTGCTGTGAAAATGTTAGATTTCATGACACAAATGAGGGTATATGGTAAGCCTTAGGGCTGGAGTAATCACAGAAGACTATCCTTCCTCAGAAGACTATCTTACACTGACCAGACAGGAGAATCCTCCCACTGTGCTCAACCTGCTGACAATCAAAGATCATTGGAAACATTCAACTCTTACACTGCAGATGACAGTGTAAGAGCTTATTGACTATGTATATTTATGTTTCTCCAAAAATCTAAAGTATGTAAATAAACGTGTGTGCATTTAAAGCAGTACTAAGTAACTTGTTTACCATAATAAATCGGATTCGTAGTCTCTTTGCAGGTAATACAAGTGTTAATGGGATGATTGGGGGGTCTTTCATCTCCCCCTGGTGTCTCTGGCCAGGAAACCACAATTGCAACTTTGCTGGAGTCACCAATGCACACTAATGGAATCACGAAGAAGAAGCTAACAGGCTAACGGGCAAAGCTAGCTGCGGGCTAGCACCACTTAAACAGTATTTACAGCCAAGTTGGAGTGAAAAATATTATCTCCAATGTGTAATTGGATGAACAATATCTCTCTCTCCCTTTATTTTTTCTGTCAGCGTAGTATTTACTCTCACGGACCAATAATGACTAAAAAAACGGTAACATGCTACGACACCTGCAGTGGCGCTTATGGCCTCTAGGGGCATGAGTTACTTAGTTCTGCTTTAATAAGGCACTTGCTAGATTTTAGTGACATAATTTCAGTTGACTGTTTTTAGAAATCAGCATGAACATTGGCATCATTGTTATTCTACTGTAGTAGTAGTAGTAGTAGTAGTAGTAGTAGTAGTAGTAGTAGTAGTAGTAGTAGTAGTAGTAGTAGTAGTAGTAGTAGTAGTAGAAGTAGTGGTATTGTCAAAGTTCCGGATTATACAGGGTCCATTTATGGTTTAATGGGGACAATACTTTGTTTAGTCTTAATTAAATCCAATAATAATGCAGTAAAAACATAATGAAGTTGTATGTAAGAGTATGTGTGCTATGTTTATTCTCATTTACTAAGAGATGTGCTGGTGAGATTAAAAGCAAAGTGTAAAAGCTGGCAGGAGTCTCAAGTCATGTAGAATGAGGACAGTTGCCTGTTCAAAACAACAGGATAAAGTCTTGTTGGCTGTGCCCCAGTGTCCACCACACTTTATAATGCCAAGTCCTTCATATATCAAATGCAAGTCAATAATTTAAAGATGTCCGTAAACAGGTCTGAAACCAATGTAGTACTAAATGTAGCAAAAAATAATCTACTTTGACACAATCTCACTTAAGGCTAATCTCTGTTATATCACATTCTTTACATAAAAAAGGACCTTACCCTGTGCATCCACTGTGCACTTATATGTAAAACACACTAAACACTCGTCGGCCATGTTTGTAGTCCTTAAAGCCTACGGACTCTGCGCCTCCTCGCTCTGCTCGGTGATGGTGCGGTAGTGTTGCGGCTGGTTTGGAGCGAGAGGGGAGTCCGTGGTTTTGGTGAAAAGTGGCGCTCTGCTCTTGTGCTTGAGGAGGACCCATTTGGAGGTGACCAGGTCTCCGTAGCCCTGGCTGTGAGAGAAGGCGTATCCCGAGCGGCGCGTGCTGATCCGGCGAGGCGGAGGGCGGCGAGGAGCGGGGGTCGGGAGAGCTTCTTCTCTCGTCTTATACCTCACCTGTGACCAGAGACAAAAAGGATTTCATGAACAACGATCGCATGTAGTAGGGCATGAAAGCACACTGGCCTGGTCAGAATTGTTTTTTTTTCCTATTCTATTCAAGGACTAGTATGGGATTCCCTCTTATAAACCAAAGTTCAAAGGAGCATGATTGACAGGCAGAATAACCAGACAGTTTGTATAATCATGGAGATCATGGCTTACTAAAGGAAAAAGGAAAAGAATGAAGACATTTACACAGAGAAGTGAACAACACCGCCATCTTCTGATCAACTGGTGAAAGCTGAAGATAAAAATGTTATTCAGAGGTGAGATAAATTATAAAGTTATCTGGGTAAACTAGGTTATTTAAAAGGAAAGGTCTTCCGGAGTGAAGTGGTACAAATATTGTGCACTACGGATTGAATCGAAACATTTGGTATAGCTCAAAACCACAACAATATTTGCCTATGAGTGCAATTCCAGATGCTCTTGCATTCCAAAAAAGAAAGCTGGACTGGCCATCTTGCCTGGCTAAAATTGCTGTTGGTCACAATGAAAATCTTTAACTTTAGAGAGAGTTGATGTAGAGGCCACGGCCTTATCTAACAATGCATCAATAATTAACCCGAGGGCGAGGCACAAATCTAATCTGCTTTGTAGCTTCTACCTTATCATTGATTGTAGGCCATAGCTGTTGTAAAATGAAGCGCAAAGCCACCACAGGCAGGACGCAGAGCAAAGTGGTCAGCAGGATGGTCAGCCACACGTTGGGCTGATTCAGGGAGTTTCTCGCTGTCCCTGGACACAACACAACATTACAACTTTAGATAAAGTATAAAGTTAATGCATTTGCAAAGTTGTAATTTATAGTAACTTCTTTGATCAATAGTTGAAGCAATTATATGCTTTTCTTTTTTTCCAAAAAGTCAAAGACACACTAAAGATTATCTCACCTATAAAGGGGAAAGCTGATGTGAAGATGAGAAACATCCCGTTGCTGTACATGGTAAAGCTCACAGCAAAGTAAGCAGCCAGACTGCCCCAGACAAAGAACTGGTTCATCGCAGTCCAGTAGTGAGTGTCCAGACAAAGCTGAAAAGAACACAGAAAATGTAAATTTGACTAATACACTTTTGAACAGATGGACATTTTGAAGTTTGGTGTGGATGTTTTTCTGGCACCTGAAAGTTGACCGCCACTAGAAGAGCTGTCTGCGCTAACAATGCAAAGGTCTGATAGTCTGCGATGTCTTTGCCGTCATCTCGGACTGTGTCCACCATCGCAGCCCAGGGGATGAAGAAGAGGACAAGGGAGCTATAGCAGCTGTGCAACATCACACGCACAAAGATCTTTTTACTGAAGTAGCTGTTGAGCTGTCCTGGGACATAAAGCTGAGGGTACTGGAAACTCCAGCGGTCATTCACATCCTAAAATATATACATAAAAAATGAACTGTATTATGGAAAATGGGTATACTATGAAATACTGTCTGAGTTATGCATACTTGCTCAAAGAGGCTCAAGCCGAGGACAGGGAGGGCTGTGTACACCAAGTTGTAGCAAGTGATGAACCACTCATCATACACTGTCTACACAACAAACAAGCATTTACAAGTCTTAGTAATTACAAGCATCCTTTTTGTAATACTTCTCCGAAATGAAAATTTCTCACCTGTGCAGAAAAGCCACAGAAGAAGGCGTACCAGAATTGCATAAAAGTGAAGGTGAAGTTCTTGTAGAAGAAATAACAGAGGAACTTGCACATGCGTATGTAGGACCAGCGGCCGTGCACCAGCAGGAGGCGCTGCAGGTAACGGAACTGGGCAAAGGAGAAGTCGCTGGACAGCACAGCCTGCATGCCCTCCTGCCCGCTGATCCCCACACCGATGTGAGCAGCTAAGGACACAAAGCAAAGCCCTGACACACCTTTTCATATTGCTTATTGTAATCTGTGAAGAAAGGCCATGGTTTTCTCTTGCTAATAATGAATAAAACATTTATCTGGGTTTTTGGCACTGACATTTAGAAGAGTTTATTTTAGATTTACGGCCCTCCACCTGATGCCACGCACATACCCTTGATCATGCTGACGTCATTGGCCCCGTCCCCTATGGCCAGAGTCACAGCCTGTTTGTACTTCTTGACCAGTTGGACGACCTGAGCCTTCTGCAAAGGGGTGACCCTGCAGCAGATAACTGTCTGACACATGCACGCCGTCCGCAGAAACTCCAGACGCAAGTCCTTCTCCAGAGCATACGCCTGGGAGGAGAAGAGAAAATAAACAATTACAAAAAAAGAATCATTAAGATGAAGATTTTCATGAGCTTACACACTATTCAGCAAATAACGTTTGGGTGATGAAGGGAGAGGGGAGTACAGAGAGGAGAGAGGACAGAGAGGAGAGAGTACAGAGAGGAGAGAGTACAGAGAGGAGGACAGAGAGGGGGAGAGAGAGGGGAGAGGATGAGAGAGAGGAGGAGTAGAGAGGAGGGCAGGAGGAGAGAGGAGTACAGAGAGGAGAGAGGACAGAGAGGAGGACAGAGGAGGACAGAGAGGAGGACAGGGTGAGAGGAGGACAGAGAGGAGGAGAGAGGACAGAGAGGAGGACAGAGAGGGGAGAGGATGAGAGAGGAGGACAGAGAGGAGGAGAGAGAGGGGAGAGGAGTACAGAGAGGAGGAGGGAGAGGGGAGAGGAGTACAGAGAGGAGGAGGGAGAGGGGAGAGGAGTACAGAGAGGAGCAGAGAGAGGGGAGAGGAGTGCAGAGAGGAGGAGAGAGAGGAGAGGAGCACAGATAGGAGGAGAGAGAGGGGAGAGGAGTACAGAGAGGAGGAGGGAGAGGGGAGAGGAGTACAGAGAGGAGGAGGGAGAGGGGAGAGGAGTACAGAGAGGAGGAGAGAGAGGAGAGGAGCACAGATAGGAGGAGAGAGAGGGGAGAGGAGTACAGAGAGGAGCAGAGAGAGGGGAGAGGAGTACAGAGAGGAGCAGAGAGAGGGGAGAGGAGTACAGAGAGGAGGAGGGA
Source organism: Gobius niger (assembly GCF_951799975.1). NCBI lineage: Eukaryota > Metazoa > Chordata > Actinopteri > Gobiiformes > Gobiidae > Gobius > Gobius niger. The sequence continues at coordinate 11,953,233 of NC_136853.1, read as the reverse complement.
GAGGGGAGAGGAGTACAGAGAGGAGCAGAGAGAGGGGAGAGGAGTGCAGAGAGGAGGAGAGAGAGGAGAGGAGCACAGATAGGAGGAGGGAGAGGGGAGAGGAGTACAGAGAGGAGGAGGGAGAGGGGAGAGGAGTACAGAGAGGAGCAGAGAGAGGGGAGAGGAGTGCAGAGAGGAGGAGAGAGAGGAGAGGAGCACAGATAGGAGGAGAGAGAGGGGAGAGGAGTACAGAGAGGAGCAGAGAGAGGGGAGAGGAGTACAGAGAGGAGCAGAGAGAGGGGAGAGGAGTATAGAGAGGAGGGCAGGATGAGAGAGAGTACAGAGAGGAGGAGAGAGGGGAGAGGAGCACAGATAGGAGCAGAGAGAGGGGGGAGGAGTACAGAGAGGAGGGCAGGATGAGAGAGAGTACAGAGAGGACGAGGAGAGAGGGGAGAGGAGTACAGAGAGGAGCAGAGAGAGGAGAGAGGAGTGCAGAGAGGAGGACAGGAGAACAGAGGAATGGCGAGACAAGCGTAAGAGGAGAGAGGACATAGACCCACAACTGGGAGACTCCATATGATGTTTCTTGAGGTGCAGATAAATGCATAAATAATAAAGTAATAAAATTAAGTTAAAACTGAGGGAATGGAAATAGGCCACTATATTGTATCCTGAACTCAGATAATAAGCTGGCATTACTTGAAACTAGAATGCGTGACATGACGTGGGTCAGACGGGCCAGGACCTGTGGGGGAACTCCTGGAAACTGTTCTCACCAAACTGTGCCCGTTTATAATAAGTCCATAGTCTCCGTCCACTTTGTCGTCTGGGACCCTCTGTGCGGTTTGCATCCACAACAGCCCCGCGCGAGACTTTTTCACCACAGGCACATCCGGGGCATCGGGACACATCTTCCTCAGAGCAGTTCTGAAGACCAACATTTCAGATTAGAATTGATTGGGACTAGATTTGAGGATTTATCTCTCTTTAGTCTATCGGATGACGTACTCCAGCTCTTGTTTCACTCCTTCCGGTGTATTAGCTGATATAATGAAAATGTCCTTCATCTCCTCCCTCAGCATGTTGCAGGAATAGCCAATGTTCTCTGCCGTTTCTGTAAAACCAAATAAAAAAAGGAAACACCAAATACAACAGACTTCTTTTTCACAGTATATTGCCTTGTCATTTGTAGCTTCATGAACTCACCCTGTTTATCTCCAGTCAACACCCAGATTTTTATGTCGGCTTTAGCCAGCTGCTCGATTGTCTGCGGAACACCATCCTGAAGTTTGTCCTCCACAGCAGACGATCCTAATAACTTTAAACAGATGTGTAAGTTGAGGAAATCGCAGCTGTCACATTATAAACGTAACCTGTACATACCATGAGGCCCTTCTCGATCTCTTCATACAGCTCGTCCAGTCTCTCCTCTCGGTCATCCATGGAAATACTGGCTTCATGGTGTCGCTGTTTCCACTTCTCCACGTAGTCTTCATCCAAGTCTTTGTAGGCCAGGACCAGTGTGCGCAGCCCGTCTCCCGCGTACTCCTGGGAATTTGACCATTATGATTCCAATTAGGATTACACATACTAGGGCTGGGACGATGCACTTTTGCCACAAGCTGATGTGTGTCACGATACTCAGGGGCTGATCCGATACGTTTGGCGATACAGCAAGTAATTATGATAAGTAACATGTTTAAAATGTGTAAAAAAGTCATGTGTCTAAATTTATAAACCAAGTGTAAAGATTGAAAAGTGCATCAACATAAAACGTAACAAAGTGCAATGTAACTGGAACTGGAAAACAAAGGAGTGTGTGATAAAAATGTCTCCAAACACAAGTATTGAAAGTATTGTATGTAAGTATCGTTGCTTGGTATTGCAGCACAGTATTGCGATCCAAGTCCGATCCGATATTTAATCCCAGCCCTAATAAATACAGCCACAAACAGTGATTAACATTCACAGCAGTATGTATTTTTCAATGACAAAATAATTCTGCAATAAACTGTATTTCTGTTTTTTTCAGTGGTTTGATAAACAATCTTGGCCATTGGACTTATTCAGGGGGCACTAACACACACAAAAAATGTTTGTATGAATTCAATTAGTATGCAAGTGAGTTTTTAACCAAACTGTTGTTTTTTCTTCACTTTTCAAACTCCAAACTGTGTAAAACAAAATGGCTGTTGGATTGAAGCCTCCCATTATCCAAAATGGCATCCAGCCTCTGTCTGATGCCCATCTCCACCACAGCATCCACTATCCAGCAAGTCCAGGGACCTTCCAATCTCACTGCTGGCCTTTCTCAGCACCTTGTCCAGGTGTTTACAGCAGTTTACAGACTGCCCCGTAGAAAAGGGCAGAGGGGTACGCACTCTGAATCAAGCGTGCAGAATTATTAGGCAGCAATTTTCCCTCATACAAAATGGGAATTAAAAAAACATCTTAAAATCCCTGAAAAGTCACACATGGTTTAAAGCTGGTCAGAGGGATGCACCTCTCTCGAAATTTAAACAAATATTGAAGAAATGAGATGGCAAGAAAAGACACAATTGCAATCAGGAATCCATTATCAACCAGTGCTGCCGTGTTCAGCACCTGACCTGAAGTGTCCAGAAGTACAAGGTGTTCAGTGCAGTATTCAGAGAGTATATAATTGTAACAGTATGCTTCTCGTAAGCCAGAGCTATGTTCTCCGAGAGCTCAATAAGGTGGGTCACAACAGGCTCAAGTACGCACAAATATCAACTTTTTTATCCGTATAAAAAGTTCCATGATGCACCTTCAAATCCAATATATAGATTCATACCTTCATTTAGAAGAAATATATGATTGCATTCTCACATTCAGATGCTGGGTTGTTATTTTCATCAATTTGCCACAAGATGGATGCAGTCTTTCATAGATGATAGTGTCAGCTCCTTTGCAGAAGAGTGTGATCTTGCCCTCAGGATCACGCACTACAAACAAAACAGAAAAAACAGATATTTGAAGTAACCATTAGATGAGACGAGGGCCATCATCAGACCCACCTATGACAGACATCCTCTTGCGGACATTGTTGAAGTCCAGGACAGCAATGAGCTCGTATGTGACGTGTCTCCCCATCTCCACCACTGTGATGGTCTCAGGGGTACGGGACAGGAAAACGAAGCCAAAGTTTCGGGCCGCTGTTACAAGAGCGCCCTCATCTGGTGACTGGGCCTGGTAGCAAAGATCACCTGGGAATAAAATGGCCGTTGTGTATGAATTATTTCACAATTTCACACGTCGACAACAACTACTCCGGATCTATTTCAGTTTTATTTAGATCAACAATATTGTTCCAGCGGGCCAAATTTGGCCCGTGGAACAATATTGTTGGCCCGCCAGAGGGTGACCTACTTTTGCTCAGTGTATGGTTAATACTAACTCTCTTCCCATTCATTCTCAATGGTAAATATGGATGCAGTACACTCTTTGGCCACTAGCGTCAAATTGGGGGCGCTGTTTCACTCCTTTTGTAAAGTTAAGGAAACACTTGTGGTGTTTATCACAGAGTGTTGTAGCATCAACTTTCCCAGTTTTCCAACCTTTGCTGCAAAAGTTGTTGCCATGTACATGTTAAAAATATACGTATAAAATAATTTATGCTGAACTGACATTTTCAAAATGATCTAATATCACATTTTCTTTGAGTTAACAAATGAATGATTTAAAGTCACTGTAGGTACTGTAGATACAGGTGTTGTTGTTTGTATTTTGCACTATATTGCTGCAATAGTTGATTTTGTTCTACAAAAACTAGGCTTTTTCTGGTTAACATTTATATTACTGTAGCATGGTATTTGCATGGGTAGAATCAAATGCAAATGTATAGGCTGCCGAAAAAGAAAATAAAGTAACTTTTTTTTGCAGTTATATGTGTTTCACACTTGACATCGCTGTGTTTGGCCCACGACTCTTTCTTCTTCATTTTGGCCCTCAGAGACAAAAAGTTTGGGCACCTCTGATTTAGATCATTAGACTAGGTTTTGTCCATGTTCCTTCCTTTAGGTCTCGTTTTGACCATATTCGTAGCTTTGTCCTGGTTAAGAAGAAGGAGAGGAACAGGAAGAAGAACAAGAAGAAGAAGAACACATTCACTCCATACTCGGTGGTGTTCAGTTTCCACTGAGGGAAAGTGACAGAAACGCAGTCGCGACAGCACACATTTGCACCACCACCATCATACATTCACACATGTCCCACACACATCATGCATCCTGGCCTATTGTACATGTTTTTAGTGCCTGATGCCAGATGCTCCAAGATGCTAGCACCAAGTGAAAATGAATGAAAGGCAAGTAGATTTGTGCCTAGTAGAGCAAAGCGGAATGCTGAATAGGTATTGTACGACTGGAAAAGGCTTATTAGTCCAGCTTTAAACTTATGGGGCAGTCACACCTTGACGATTTAGCCAGCGTATGCCCACGTATGATAAATCTGACAAATACATTGGATAAGTTATGGGTAAGTTTTGTATAAGTTATGAGCATGCTGAAGCACGTCCACATACGGCAAGTACGCTGGCAAACAGGTAAGTTATGTGATCGTTGACACACGTTAATTGTAAGTTACTCATAAGTCGTGATCTCTAATGTCTTTTTTTAGTCTTGAGTGCTACAAGTCCTGATAACACCCATGTAGTTCTTGTCATGCTTAAGTTTTGTTAGACAGTCCCTCAGTGCTTACCCGGACTCCTCTCCTCGGGCATGACGGTGTGACACAGAGCCAGCAGCCTGAAGAAAGCCTGTGCCTCTAAGGTCCCCTCCCTCACTGCCTCCACCAGACTGTGGTCATGGAAGACAAACTTGGGGTCTGCCAGTTGATTCCACGAGAAATCCACTTTCTCTGTTTTCTACAGTTTGTTAGTCACAGTACAGTGTTAACACATGAAGCAGTACAATGGGGGATTTAGAAAAAAAAAAAAATCATTTACCGCTGTGATTTCAACTCTTTGTCCAGAAAAGTCAAACAACTCTCCTGCAAAACAACCAAACAAATAATATGATTGTGTATTAATCATCTCATGAAGAAGAGCACCTGAGTCATAACAAAGTCCCTGCGGAAAAGTCTGTAGTCTAATTCAAGAGTGTTTGTGTTTGTCGAGAATGAAGAGAGATGAAGAGCGAGGAGAGACATTCAGTCAAGTATCAATGGTACACATATGACAGAAGTGTTCTGGCCGATGTGCAGAATCCTTAACCACTACTCTCAGCGTTATGTAACATTCTAGTATCTGCTGTAAGCACGGTAAACGGTTCATGTAAACATTATATAGGTATGCAGCTAACAGTGTTGGGAAAGTTACTTTAAAACTGTAATATATTCTACAGTATATTAGTAGCTACAACTTCAAAAATGTAACATGTTTGTATCACATATTACTGTTTCACTACTTTGAGTCACTTTTGGCAAAATATAAACTGAAAACGGTAAAAGGCCACTGAGCAAAAGTGCAGTCAAAGATTTATTTTTCCTTGGCTTTCCCCCATTCTCTCATGTTTTGTTTTCCAGTGCCCAACTTGATTTGGTGCTGTTTTTTATTTGGACAGAGTGTGGAATTATTTGTTCGTACATTAACAAACCATTTAATTGCACTTGTAACTTGAGCTACTTGGATTGTAATATATTTTTGTATTTTGTTTAAGTAATATGTCATATTCAAAAGATGCTGAAAAAAGTTATATATTTTTGCGCCTCATTACTTTTGTAATACGTTACAACAACACTGAGAGCGAATGAGGATCTGGAATTAAGAATAGTGTTTGGGATGAAATATTATGAATTCAACATTCCTCTGTGTTGGAAAGTGCTAGCATAGTAGCTAAAACAATATAGGGTTGAGGATTGTGATGTCATATCGCTAAGCATCATGGGATTTGCAGCAATAATAAACTAATGGAGATATTAAAAGGTAAAATACCAGAGTTATTGTTCACATTAAAACACTTGGACACCACAGTGTGTTAGATGTATTTACCAGTAAGTGACTCAGCAGCTTACCGAGAGTGTTTTTAGCTAATGTTAGTCTATGGAAAATGTTTGCTAGCATCCACAAACATGGAAACAGTAAATTCACAACACAACTCTTAAAAAAAAAAAAAAAAACGTCTGTGTAACGACTCCTAATGAAAAAAGTTTCGTAGTTTAGTTTAGTTTAGTTTATTTGTTCATTTGAGCAGTTAAAATTCTGCTCAAAAGGAGTGGGCCGAAGCAAAAGCTTATAGACGCCCACCCCGAAATCATTACAATAAAAGTGGATATCACAACAATTCCCAATTCCCGTTATTCCCATCAACATAATAAAATGACAAGTTTTTAGTATATTGTTAGCATCTGCCTTCCTGAAGTAAACAATTGTCTGAAGTTTTCACATTTTACTGTGATTAAGTGCTTGCTTCTTTATCCTTGCACTTTCTTAAAATTAAGGCACGTGATTACCGACCGTAGTTTCTGCCGTTGATGGAACACTTGTTGAATGTCATGATGTTTTGGGTCAGAGTTCCCGTCTTGTCGCTGAAGATGTACTTGATCTGCCCCAGCTCCTCGTTGAGCGTGGTGGTGCGGGCCTGCGCTGGGGTGTCACTCTTGGGGTAGTACATCTTCCTGTCCCAGTCTATGTAGAAGCTGTTCCCCAGGCGGATGATCTCAACACTAATCAGAAATAAAATAGAAGAGATACGTAAAATTCGCATCGAAAAATAATAATAGTATATTTCATTATTGTCTGTCAAATCGTTATTACATCATTGACTCATTTCATCATGACTCTTTTCCGATATATTTGAAGTAACAGGTGAACGCTGCTATACCTCACATATAGAGAAATCGGCACCACAGTGTTGAGCACGATGACATAGCTCCAGAAGGACAGGAACGAGGAGAGCTGAGCATTGATCCCAGGTTCATAAGGAAGAAAGACCTGGAAGCTGGAGCCCTCCCTTGAGTCCCAGATGGCATTCCCGACGGCCATGACAGCGCACATACAGGCCAGGAAACCAAAGATCTGGACAGGGAACAGAGAATAAAGACATCACAATGTACTTGTAATGGATTTAATTGTATTATTTATGAACTCACACAAAGCACCAGGACGTTCATGAGATGGTCAATGCTGGTTCTTTTGAACATCGACTTTCCGCTGTTTTGCATCAGCTTCGTGTCAGCACCTCAGAAACAGAATAATATATAATATCAAAATAACAGTTGAAACTAAAAGACAGTTTTCATAAAACATCACATCCATTTTCTCGCACATTCATTCAATTGTCACACAGTTTGTTAGGATATTTAAAAGTTATCCGTTTGTCACATTGTCCCAAAAACAAGGCCGGGAACCCAGGGTGCTGAGGGCGCTACAGCACCACCTGGTGGATCGTCTATGCATTACAGGCAATATTAAATAAATAGGAAATAAGCAAAGAAATAGCGTTTTGGGGGGCAATCTTGTCTCTCAGCACCCCCTAGCCAAAATATCTTCCCACGGCCCTGCCCAAAAATTACAATATTTGTTTTAAATAAGCCTAATTTCCCCCAAAATTGCAGGCTGATGTCATGAGCTGGGTGAGTGTTAGTATCCAACATACTACTTTATGGGGCCATTCATTTGTTAAGAGTACCAGTCCCAACTATAGCATATACTGTATACGTTTACCAACAGTCACAGGTTGCATCTGGATACATATATTTTTACAATTTGACGTGCAATGCTTTAAACCAGGAGTTACCTCCAAAAATAACCAGGCCGAAGCACCAGTCGGTGTTCCTCAAAGTGCATCCCCGGAGCAGCACCTTGTCGTTATCCAGTGCATATGATTGCTCTTGGTAGATCAGGGTTCCTTTAAACTTGTCAAGGCGGTTGTTAGGAGGCTCACATCTGACTTCACCTAAGCACCGGGCCAAGAAGAGCACAGTAGAAATGAGGCTGATTGTGTAAAAGTAACTTGTGTTGACATACCGTTGAAGGAAGCCAAGGACTCGATGGAGTCTCCCAGTTCCCCCGTCACCGTCAGGGCTTGCCTCACCTTCAGATTGGTTTCACTGGGAGAGAGGGAGAAATACAATTATCTCAGACTAAAAAATATTCTCGGAACGTTACAAATATATCAACGTCAGGCAAATTGTATAAACTATTAAAGTATTTACAAGGCCGTGGGAACCCAGGGTGCTGAGGGCGCTGCAGCACCCCCCGGTGGATAGTTTGTGAACTGCAGGCAATATTAACCCCTCAACTCCCACCTGAACCGAGCACATTTTCTCCAGTGTTACCCCAGTCCAAAAGCTTCTGGAAAAAAGGTGTGAAAATAGCAACAAAACTGAGACGAAAACAAGGATGAAAATGTGAAAAAAGTGAGAAAACGTTGACGAAAAAGTGACAAAAAAATTACAAAAAATTACAAAAATTGACAAAAATTGGACAAAAAAATTGAGAAAAAATGGATGAAAAAGTGACAAGAATTTGACAAAAAAATGCGAAGAATTTGACGAAAAAGTGACAAAAAAGTCACAAAAATTTGACAAAAATGAGATGACTGCCCAACAAAAAAATTGATGAAAACCTACAGGATTTGAGTAAAGCTGAACTGGAGAAAATGCTCTCGGTTCAGGCGGGAGTTAAGAGGTTAATAAATAGGATTTATGCACAGAAAAAGTATTTTGGGGGTAAATTTTGTCCCTCAGCACCCCTATCTAAAATATCTTCCCACGGCTCTGAGTATTTAACTGATCAGAGTCCATCAATCACAGGAGAATTGCATCAGTCTCCACAACTAGATCATAAATGTGCTTATTATTATTATTCTGATCTTATAGCCCGATATATCTTGCATCGGTCATCATCATCATGTAACGGTCAGACTGGACAGCAGGCCGTTACGTTCAGAGGAATGAAATCCTGGAAATATGCCGAAAGATATTTCTAACATTGCAGACATCAACATTTTTGAAAAGACTGCAATTAATGAAATCATGAAGTGAAATTAATGTTGTAATTATGTATTCATGTTGTAGATCCATATAATGTAAATACTGCACAAATATTTTCGAATGTGATCTGAGCTAATTGTACGAAAATGTGATTTCTTAATCTGGACCCCAGGAAGACCAGCCATCGTCAAGGCAATGGCTAGTGGGGATCAAAATAAACAAACAAACAATCATACCCGTCCAGTTCAGCGGTTTCCACATAGACCAGGTTGAGAGGTTCACTGCTCGATAACAGCAGGAGGTCAGCCTGAAAATAAAACACAAGTCAGAGATAAGGCTAAGTGATCATACGATAAGATAAGAACCCTTAGCTCTGACTGAGGATGCCACAGGACAAGCCATAATATATCTACAGTCTTATGGGTAGCACTGCACATACTGTGACAAACTCATTATTCTCCAGTCGAATGATGTCCCCAACTTTCACATTCTTCCACTTGTCCTCTTTCAGCCTGACGAAAAAAAAAGGTGCATTGTCAAATCAAGATGGGGCGAATTGATGCAAGTAAAAAAAATCAACAAAAAAACAATCTATTTTACGTGCTTTGTAGTGAAGGCAATATTTCCGGGTATGTTTTTAAAAGCTTTAAGAGAAAGACTCACTCTCCATCCAGCAGAACGTCTGTCTTTCTGTTATTTACTTGTCTGTCATTCTTGTGTCTGTTCTGCAAAATAAAACAAAAGGCAATGTTATTTTAGAGCATGGCAATGTGTGTCAAATGAATCCACTCACAATGTCGTCAGAGGCATCTTTAACTGCAGTGATGCCCAGCACCAGGGTCAGAGGCACTGCGGTGGTGAACCAGGACAGAGAGGAGACTGCAGGGATTAGCTATCAAGGAAAAAAAGTATTACAAATGATTGAGCTGAATGGACACTGAGAACACTGTAATGATGAAATGACAATACACTATCCTATATGCATGAGGTCCGGGCCTTATTCTTTAATTTTGAGGGCATGGTATAGATACAGACGGCATCTCTGTAATTGCCCATATATGGTCATGTTTGAAAGCAGTTAAGGGGGAAAACAATTTTGAAAAAATCTAAACTTTCTCTAATTATTCAAAAACTACTTTAACAAATGCTGAATTATGAATATCGTTTTCTACTAAATAAAGATACAAAGACATGGAGAGGCACAAAGTGGTTCAACAGCCCAAATAAACATAAAAAAACGGAGAATGCTAACATGATGCTACATGTTAGCATCGGGCTAATGCTAAAGGTTAGCTAGCGTTAGATACAAGTGCCGTTTTTTCACTTCTACAGAACAATCTGCTGTGAGAAAATATCCATATGGGCCCGATTTACACTTGACTTTATTTATGTGTGATAAATAAGTTCATATTTCACCAGAAAATGACTAAAAAGAGTGAAAAATTGTGTTTCCCAAAAGATTCTATTTTCCCCCTCGGCGAAGCCACGCCCCCTTCTATGACGAGATGCCGTCTGTATCTATCGAAATGGAGAAAGAATTACGATGACCCCATGCTTTGCTTTGGATCAGTCCAGTCAAAACAAATGAAAATCAGGTACATGTTTAAATATAGTTGTAGAAATATAATCAAACTTTTCAGTGCTGAGACTTTTACAGGTAAAGTGAAGTGCAGACGGCATCTCTGGAATTGCCCATATATGGTCATGCTTGAAAACAGTTTTGAAAGAAATGTAATCTTTCTCTAACTATTCAATAACTTCTCAACAAATTCTGAATTCTGAATATTGTTTTCTACTAAATAAAGATACAAAGACATGGAGAGGTGCAACGTGGTTCAACAGCCCATAAATACAGAAATAACAGAGAATGCTAACTTGATGCTACATGTTAGCATCGGGCTAATGCTAACAGTTAGCTAGCACTAGCCACAACTGCCGTTTTTTCACTTCTACTGAACAATCCGCTGTGAGAAAATATCCATATGGGCCCGATTTACACTTGACTTTATTTATGTGTGATAAATAAGTTCACATTCAAAATGGCAAATAAGAGTGAAATATTTTGTTTCCCAAAAGATTCTATTTTCCCCCTCGGCGAGGCCACGCCCCCTTCTATGACGAGATGCCGTCTGTGTCTATGGGCCAATCTGTCCAGCTTATAATTAGACACCTTTTTTTCCTATTTGAAAGTTGTATAAATGTTTTCATATATTGTAATGTTGGTACAATCTAACAAAACTGAACATTTTGACACACACACAAAAAAAAAAAAATCTGTCCAGCTTTTTGTTTTGGAAGGTTGAGGTATACCATGAGGCAACAGACACGGTCGGGACATGCAAACACCCCACAGGACACCTCACCCGTCTAGTGCGGGATTCGTAACCAGGACCTTCTTGTTTGTGACGCTTTAACAATGCTGCGATAATGATTACAAAATAAATAAATAAAGTCGATTGAAACGTTGGTCACCTGCAGGACCATGAGGAAGCAGAAGTACACATTGGCCAGCCTCTGTAGCTGCTCAAACAGGTTCAGCGGTAGAAAGGTGATGATGTTGTATTTGGAGGTTTTAATGGAGTTGTCCTAAAGAGAGTGAAGAAATCAGAAATCAGCTCATTGTTATGTTACTGCCTGACACTTAACAATTATTATTAGATTTCAAATTCTACAATATTTAAGACAAACATAATTCATTCATGCAGCACTTTTCCACCAACAATAACAACAGGTGCTACATCAGTACTTACAGCATATTGGTAAGACAAGTTGAAAGGCCTGTCATTGGCGCGAAGAAATCTTTCCACCTCTGAAAATAAAGAGGAACCGTGAAGAAATGAAAAAAAGAGGAAAGAACAGAATCCGATGATCTTACCTTTCTTTTTTCCTTGTCCAAACAATCGCTCAAAGAATGACACTATGGCTCCCATTGTTATTTATATCGCATGTTTAAGACCTAGGAAAGAGTAATAATATAATAATAATGTAATATAGCAATAGTAGCATGGAGTTACATAGTGCATTACAAGCTTCTCCGAGTGCAACAATGGCCCACTATTCAACCGGTGTAATCTACAACCACACAGCTGCTCTGGGTCAAAGTGGAAGACGAGCGTGGTTTGCCAGTCTGCCGCCACTTTGATCACAAGTCATGAGCACATTCACGCGGGCAATCTGAGTGAAGTGCCTTGCCCAAAGACACAACGAGTTCAGGGATTCTAAAGGGGCCGCCGTGTCGAAAACATCCATGAAGAAAACATTTCAAAGATGCGCATTGTAGCTAAATAGTTAAACTAACTGTGTCCGTGCCTTGTGTGGAAACTTGGATCTGGCAAAAACAGTGTAATATCTTTTTATTACTTACAGTTTATTATTTACAGTAGGCATTTGCACCATTGGTGGACAAAGAGGCTTAAGCTACGAAGGCCGGTTATCACATTTTACTATACTTGGTTGGGATCATGTCTGGTGAGTGTTAAACACAGCTTTACAACCGTGAAGTGACAGTTTTGCGATAATAAGCTGAAAAAAGATGTGTGTGTGTGTGTTTTTTATGTTCTATGCACAGTGGCATACAAGAAGCAGACTCGCTCATGGCCATTATGTACAGTATCATTTCACAGAGGCAGTTACAGATTATTTACCTTTTCTTACATTACATCCTGTGCCAATTGCCAGGAAAGGAAACTAGCAAAAAGTGTGAGCATTTTTTTTAAATGGATATGTTGTGATGAAATACGTACTCAAACCTGTTATATGCGCTTGGAAGAAAAGTACAATAATTTAACACAACTTTTAATACTTCCAAGAGTGACTGACCCAACACAATATTGTTCTTTGTGTGGACCTGTCTCTTTCCTGAACTTCAAATACCGGAAATATGAATTTTCTCAGTTACATTTTAACCTCCACGGAAGTAAATACGGAGCCATAAATACAAACAACTCTAGCAACAACTAATAATTAGACCTATGAAAATTGTAACATTTATGCTGAGTATTGATACATATCTGAACCAGATTTTTCATGTGCAGTAGCTGTTACAAACTTGTTGCAAAATGTACCCAATAATAACACAATTATTAAATAAAAATCGATGACAGTCCATATTACTTTATATCATTCACATGAATTATCAGTTGTGGAGATGTTATCTACACTACAGAGCTATAAGGCATGGGCCACTCCCTCGAAACTTACCATAAAATTCCCCTGGGGTAAAGTTTAAAGAAAGTGCTCTCTTAGCAGTAATACTATCATGACTTTTGTAGCTTCGCCAGTCTGATTATCAAAAGAATAATGTGTATTTAGCCACAAAGTGTTTAAAACTTGCTCAATCTCACACAAGATCAATAGAATAATAGTAATAGAATAAAAACTGATTTTATACAGGTTTGGCATTTAGGCAATGAAATGTACTGTAGGTTGTAAAAGGCACGTACCCAGAGCACGTATACGCAAACTCCAAAGAGTCAAAGTCATACAAAACACAATAGCTTTAATAACACAGGACGGGGGTCCTATTTTTGCGTCGTTGATAAATCCATGGTCTATAAGGTCAAGTTGAAGTCGACAATAGGCAGCATGAAGGGTTTCTGGATACAAATCTTTTTGAAGATAATATGTGTATAATGTACAAAAATGTTTTGGTGAATGAAGAGCCTACCTTTAGCTTTCAGGTCTGTGCACCGTTTTGGAATCCCCCGGGAGGATGAACAGGCCTAAAGCTGAGCAAACACAGTGAGGCTGAACTTTGGACCTGGAGTGTGAGGCGCGGCCGGAGAGCAGGGGGGCAGGATGACATCAGCACAGGTGAATGAGACCAGCCAATCAGGACGGCGAGCGTTTCCCCACATAATGCACATTTATTAATAATAATACAATAAAATCATTCACTGTTTATGAATCTATTAATTAGATTCAGTTTATAGTTTAATTCTGGTGCATTTTAGATCATAAATTATATTATCAGCTGAAATATGCCATTTGTGCTTTTAAAGGGAGAACAATACATTTTCTGGGGCCCTCTTCAAATTGGGGCCTCTCAGCATGTATGCTTATAGTTACGGCCCTGTCACCAATGAAAGATTAAGCATTGTGCATAGTGTCATATAAGTTATATATAAGGTAGTCAGTCAGTCACATGCAGGTCAGGAATAGGTCGAAATTACTCTTTACACTTCTTTTTTAATTATTTGTTTTATATTAGCTCTACAAAGACTTCATACCCTGATGCCTATCAGTTACAAAACATTAGGCCTAGTTTAGAATGAAGTCAGCCTTATATTGAGTCACAAACGGAATCCACGTAGACTGTCCTCTTGTTTTGGTGTTCTGTTCTCATGTTTAAAGTTTGAAATGTCTAGTTTCCGACACAAAACACTCCATCACTTTCCGATCCAAAGTTAAGCATTGTGCAAAGTTAGCGTAGACCTTATAACGCAAGTCCGCCCTCCCTCCAGCAGGTGGCGACGTTGGGCAAAGAATAAAAAGAGCCAAGTTTACTCTTGATTAGTAGGTACTGGATGTATTATGTTCTAGTAAACTCATGATCAATGTTTATTTCTTCTTACTGATCAGGCTTATGTATAAATAGCTACATTTGAAGTTAGCATTTGTGTAAAATAAATGTGTTTATTCATTTATCTCTTAACCCTCACCTGAACCGAGCACATTTTCTCCAGTTTGGCTTCACCCAAATTTAAAAGCTTCTTGAAAAAAGCGTCCAAATAGCGACAAATATAAGGATGAAAACGCCCCAAAAGTGCAACAAATGAGCAACAAAAACGTGCAGGAAAAAGCCACCGCAACACAAAAACAACAAAAATGCAACAAAAGAGCGACTAAAAAAAGTAATGAACAAACAAAAAATTGGACAAATAAGCAGCGACAATGCATCCAAAAATTTCTGATCAGTTTTGTAGGTCTTAGCTTTCAAATGAGGCGTCACACTGGCCGACAGGCTGTCAGCTCCAGTCGAAAAGCTTTTGGATTTGAGTAAGCTGAACTGGAAAAAAATGAGCTTTGTTTAAGCGGGGGTAAGAGGTTAATTCATTAATGATGTGTGTCCATGGACATGCAAAGATACTGTAAATATGTATAAATTGGAGACATTAACGCATTAGAGATACTTTACCAAGACTTTATATAAATTTCCACAAAATTCATAAATAACAAATACATCGTGACGATGTCTGAATAGTGAAACACTTGAAAAGCAAAACAGCTCGATAACAGCAGTGGGTTGTGGCTGTGCAAGGGTAAGCAAAACAATTGGACAGAATATAAAAAATGGACAATTGGCACAAGGAATACACCCATGATAGTTCAATACTCACTGTAACAAACAGAAGCTTACAACGTGTGATATGTGTCCATTTACGACGATAAATCAACATTAAGTCAGAGTTACATAAAATACAGTGATTCTACTGGCACATCTCACTAGACGTGTTTTTAATCGATAAAGTGAGGACAAAAGAAAAAGATAAGGGATACTTAGACCCAAACGTACAGTACAAAGATAAAAAATAATCACATTGGACTGAAAAAACAAACAAAAAAAAGAGACAAAATTGGGCTAACTCTCGTGAGGTCCACAGGATGTAAGTGCACTAAGAGACATTATTTAAAAAAAAGATACATTTGTTTATTAAAGTAAGGCCGCTCCAATGATGTGTTAGAATAAATATTATGGGATCAATGAGTAAAATTGGCTTCACAGCTGACTGGTAGCGATAACTCTGTGAGGTGGGGGGGGCAAGGCCGTGGGAACCCAGGGTGCTGAGGGCGCTGCAGCACCCCCTGGTGGATAGTTTGTGAACTGCAGGCAATATTAACCCCTCAACTCCCACCTGAACCGAGCACATTTTCTCCAGCTTTACCCCAATCCAAAAGCTTCTGGAAAAAAAGGTGTGAAAATAGCGACAAAACTGAGACGAAAACAAGGATGAAAACTGAGACGAAAGCAAGGATGAAAATGTGAAAAAAGTGAGAAAACATTGACGAAAAATTTACAAAAATTTACAAAAAATTACAAAAAAATGACCAAAAAGTGAGAAAAAATTTACGAAAAATTGCAAAAAAAAAAGTTTGAAAAAGTGATAAGAATTTGACAAAAAAAAATCAAAAAATTTGACGAAAAAGTGACAAAAAAATCACGAAAATTTGACTGCCCAACAAAAAAAGTGATGAAAAAAATCTGATGTGAGGAAAAAGATTCATTTTGTTTTGTAGGTCTTTCAAATGAGGCCAAATCCTGGCCTACAGGATTTGGGAAAAGCTGAACTGGAGAAAATGCTCTCGGTTCAGGCGGGAGTTAAGGTTATTAAATAAGATTTATGCACAGAAAAAGTATTTTGGGGGTACATTTTGTCCCTCAGCGCCCCCTAACTAAAATATCTTCCCACGGCTCTGGTGGGGGGGTGGGGGTTGCAATGGCGTTCATCTGGGGCTCGGAAAGTCGCCCATTTGCTGTGAGTGGCGGCGATGCCTGCTCCGATTACAGTAATCTGGGAAGCGGGTGTGAAAAATCTGCCATAAGACTAGCTTGCGGCGTCCACAGAACAACACAGTCAAATGACAAAACCCTACATTCATACATAATGTAAATTTAGTTTCTTACAACTATTGTGCAAGGTCCCCGACACATTTAGACAGTAAACATCTTAAATAATAAATACTTTGTGTAAAAAAAATAAAATCACGATAAATACAAACACAACATTGTATTATATTGTGTGTTGTGTACAGGCCTATATTAGGTAGTTAATATTATTACGTTTTGTATTTATTTTTTTATAATACCCACGTTTCCCAGAGAGGATGGCATCCATTGCAAGGCACAACTGAACAACTCTTAAGTACCTTCTTCAGAAGCTGAACATTTAGGGAAAACCCGAAGGTTGGATTCTATAGCTACCAATTGTTCAATCATAAACAAGCAATGACGACGTTGATCACACACGTTCTCACCTCCACGTCAGTTTAAGAACAAATGGGGGCATGTGGAAAACTTTCACAGCATGAGAGTAAGGCATTAAACACGTGATCACAGTCAGAAAAGGTTACTGCACAACATACGGGTAAGGATTGACATGTTTAAGATACTTCCCCATCAAATTTAGTGACCTAAATCGTATATATAAAAAATATTGTTTATAAATGACTCTACTACATGTACAAATAGCCAAAGTCATTCAAATGAAAATATATCAAACTTTGTTGATTGCAAAGGTATACAAATTCAATTCAAACTGTTCACTTTGGTTTAGTATGTAGAAGTTGATGAAAACTAATACAAAATTGAATTGACAGTTTACCGAGACACGTAGAATCTTAGTCACAACTAGTAACTTTTGTTAGTAGCTTTATTTGTAAGTAAGTTTTGATTCCCTTTTATAGATTTTGTGTGTTTTTATATGTGGAGTTTTGTTTCATTTTTATCAGCTAAAAAAATGTAATTGACAAAAACAATCACAGAACACGTGGTTTGGAGAAAATAACGGTCGATTATACGCTTGCTTTCTATGACCTACTGTTACCTAGAGTGTGAAACATTGTGAGGAAACACTTGGCAAATATTCAACAAATATAAGACACCTAAGGATGATTCACGTTTTTTCAACTGGCCCCCTCTGCAGAGCGTGTTTCCGACTTGAGCCTGACAAACTCTTTGGCCACGTCGTCATTGGAGCGCTGGGAGAGGATCCTCATTGCGGTGAGGCCAGTATCGTCCATGTAAATGCGATGGCCCAGTGGACACCAGCAGGCGCAGTTACCCTTCTCCATAATATCTCTCAACTGGATGACGGCTAGTCCCACCACCTGGTCCGCGCGGCCAAAGCAGTAATCCTTAATGCACACCTGCAGCTCGTAGCAGTCGAAGCCGTCCTGATTCCCCAGAATGCTGGGAAAACATCATACACAGAGTCATCATCATCATCGTGCATGGTACACAATAACGGTTTTCTATTCTTTTAAGTCATCAATATCTAACGCAGGGCAACGTCACTGCCAACTTAAACAAGATCATCCTGCTTCTTCCTCGCTCAAGATTTTTTTTTATAACCTAGTACCTACATTTAAAGGGGGGGTATTGTGCAAAATCGACTTTTTCAAGCTTTACATCATGTTATTATGTCATTCCCTCATTAAAAACATGCCTGAAGTGTTGTCTTGGCACATTCACGTATTTTTGAGTAATCTGTAAAAACTCTGATGGCAGCCATTTTGGGGATAGGTTTGCCTGAGTCCTCCTAGGAACGCCCCCACCTCCTGGAGACGCCTCCAAGCTTTCGTCACCAGCCGAGTAACCAACCACTGCCCCTCAGCAGAAGCCCCTCCCCACTGATGCCACAGACAGCGTGTGGAGGGGGCGTGTCTGAAAGGCTCAGAGGTTCTTAAAGAGACAGAGGCCTATTTCAAGACATTCACTACAGCCATTTTGAGAGAGCAATTTTATACAAGGCAGTTATTCTGATTTACTGCATTTACAGACCAACAGAAGGTTTTTCGTCATCATTGTAGTGTGCTATAGACTGGTGCTATGTGATTGAAAAAAGCATAATACCCCCTCTTTAAAAAAAAAAATCACAAATCTACAGAATGAAATTAAGTTAATCGTGATTCACCTGTTACTTGCTCGAGAAGGTCCTTGCTTCTATTCAGTGATCACTTTGTAATATTAGCACAATGCGCTCACACGCTCATTTTGTCTTCCTAGGCTCACACCTAACTTCCTTTTTGTCTCATTCCCTTGGCTTGATGAGAGAGCGCCACAGCCCTCTGCAGCGTTCAGCAAAAATAAACTAGTGCGGCTTTTGAATGGCCTCATGACCCAAACTGCATCAGGGCTGAATGTGAGCCTACAATACTGATTTGAATGACATAAGATTTATTGCAGTGTTCGCACCTTACCTGTTCAGTTTGTAGTGTAAGCCTGGTGTAAAGGGGAAGTGAAGCGAATGACAAATTTGAGTCTGCACTTCACCTATCAGAATCCCTTGGCCTCTTATCCACTAGAGCTGGACAATTTTGGGGTAAAAAAATAATGTAGACAAAAAATGCATGCCAAAAAATGTTTTGCTTTTTTTCCATATAAAAAATAATACAATAACAAACAATAGTGCCTCTTAAAGCCATGTTTTTTATACAGGGTCTTAGTATTAAAGACCCTGACATTAAACTTGAAGAAAAATGATTCCTTCCCTCATTTTGTTTGGATAAGTTTTCTCATCTTCCTGAGCTCATGGAATCCATCTAACAGGTGTCTCATTCAGCCCCGGAAATAATTTCTTCAGAAATAAATTTCCTCAGAAATAATTTTCATGTCGGCAAGCCTGCAGACAGTTCCCCTGCTGACATGAAAATGATTTCTGCACCTTACATCAAGAAGCATGATGAAGATGAAGTGGAGCAAATGACAGATCATAACTGAATATTTATTGAATTGCATCATAAGTAACAAATCAAATCACTTGCTGTCTTATGCACTAGGGCTGCACAGTTTGTTTCTTTGTTTTTTGGGAGGGGGGTCTAATTGCAAACTTGCTGACAATTATTACAATAATTGCTATTCGGCATGGTAGCACAGCGGTTAGCGCTCGTGCTTCACAGCTAGAAGGTCGGGGGGTTCGATTCCCACCAGGGACGGGGCCTTTCTGTGTGGAGTTTGCATGTTCTCCCCGTGTCTGCGTAGGTTTCCTCCAGGTACTCCGGTTTCCCCTACCACTAAAACCATGAACAATAGGCCAGGTTGAATGAGAGTGTGTTTGTGAGCGCGCATGGGGGGCGACGGATGGAAATTAGCCCAAGGCTACAATCCGGTGTGGCTTGTTTACATGCATGAGACCCATGTATGTTCATTAACATGCACTGTCCCGACCAAATAAACCAATAAATAAAATAAAATAATATTTGGAGAAGGATGATAAAATGCAGGTACAGGTTCATTTTTGTAGCTTGTAAAGGAAACTACTTCCCAGCTGTGCACATTGGGAGGGAGAACGAGGTAATCTACACGTAATCTCCCATAAATTTATCTCAAAATGGAAGTCTAAGGTTCTTTGGGTCATAAATGGTGTTTTCCCTTAGGCTACATTGGCAAATGTAATGTTGTTGAGCCGGACTAACGGGAGGCCTATCCAAGATATTGGCCCCACTGCTCATTACATTAGTGAATTATAACTATAACTCAAGAGAGCATGCCAACAGAAGGATATAAAGTATCACCAGACTGCTCCAGTGGACAGAAGATGTAATTACACCCTTCAAACCTTTACATTTGACAGTAAGGGTGAGGGTTGTGGGCCGTTTGTGGAGCTTGATGGCCAGTCCAGCCCTGGTGCTGTCTAAATGAAAGCCGACCATAACAATTGAGTTTGATTGTCTAATGTACTTACAAGTGAAATGTCTCGTTGAATTTGGGAGACCAGCTGTTGTTCTTGGACTTGGTTTGAAACTTGCGCTTTTTGTCACTGAGGTGAGGACCGATCACGGTGATTTCCACAAATGGCCGGAACATTCCAGATGTCTGCCACTTTAAATCACTGGCCCCGACAACTGCAGCAGCACACAAAAATAACAGTTGTTACATTAAAAAGTAAAAATGTTTATATTTTATAAATACATAAGGTATTACGCCATCTTTTTCCATATAAGGATTTCAATTAACATGCACAAAGATGATCCGATATGAATTAAACTCAACAGAGCACATTCATAATTTACCCATTGTTACTTAGGTTTTTATCAAAAATTGGCATCGTAAGTAGATTTAACTTAAGCTAAAAAATGTCAAATTAAAAGGGCAGCTTCTATAAAGGGAGATGCACCAAATATGCAGGATTAGTCAAAAGAGTGTGTATGAAAGAAAACACAACTCAAGGGATGATTTTACAAACGTGGGAAAATGTACAATGGTCTTATCATAAGCTGAAAAAGTCAGTTTAATATAAAACAGAAACTATAAATAGAAATAACTGAGGCAAACCTTTGGCAGTGACTTTGCGCTCCCCACTCTTCGGATGAGTGTAGAGCTCGATCTGGACAGATACATCACCGATGGGCTTGTCCACACCTGAACCTAGAATACATCATCTCAGTTAACATTTCACTGATACACTGACATTAACATTTGGTTGTGTATAGGCACATATAGTGGTTGATTAAAAAAAAACATTTGCCTCTAGTACTAGTACTTTGCACGTACTCTGCTCAAAAAGAGTATTTTTTGCTCGGCTCCAGTGCTTTTCTACGACAGATAAAGGGGGGGGGGCAGGTTACTCACTCGTGCTGTGACCCCAAACAATGAACAACAACAACAAAGGAAGCTTTTAAATTATTGTTCTGGCGATATTATTACTCAAGGTAAAGTGAGAGAAATCTAAAAAGTAAATTTGTTCCTCATCTAATGCCCCTTACATTAGACAACACACGTCACAGCAACATTTTGAGGGAGTTTCTCAAGAGTGGCCAGGCAAAACGAGAATAATAGTGGCTACTTACAACAATGTTACAAGCAACTACTGCAGTAAAAACATGTATACTATGAGCATTTCAGAGGGCAGACTGTCTTTACTCTCTGGTGAATCAGCGGCCAATAGTCTGTTGACCCTATGGCTCGGCTTTCCTTCCTTGATTGTAGGTATGTAGGATACAAGATACAAGAACAAGGACCAAAAATGTAACAACTTTTTCTTTTTGCACCAACAATATGATGGCTTATATCAAAATGACTGCATTTATTGGTATAAAAGATGGTTTGGACAGAGAGAGCAGTTTTGTCAGAAATGTTTTTTTTGAATGGCAGAATTGTTAAGTCGAATTCCATTGCCGTTATCGCACGCATTACCAAATGAGACGAATTAAAAGCACAGCTGTAACTGTTGTTATGCCCTCTCATGACACAGCACATAAGCCAACTGGACCAGTTTTCTATTTCAACACAGTGCTGAAACTGCTCTCCAGCAACATCCACATAGTTAGTAATTGCTGTTCTAATCAATAATTGTCACCATGTTGTCGTAAGTCGGTAATTTATTCACATGTTATTATGCTATTAATTGATTATTACATTTAAACTCAGCAAAACAATAAAAAAGTGATTGGTTGTTATTATGTGACTGGCCATGGCAACTTTATTTTACACGACCTTGATACATTTTACCAAACTAAATTCAGTACAATGCAATGTGCTATGTGACAATGTGTAAAACATGTACCTACAGGTTACATACACAATGGAATAATATGTATTGGTTACTTTGGAGGTACATAATGTAATAAGACCCTTAGGGTTAGGGCTTAAGGTTTGGGTCTTTATGTCTTATTACATTATGTACCTCCAAAGTACTAATACACATTATTCCATTGTGTGTGTAACCTGTAGATACAAGTTATTACACAGTGTTTCAAAGCACATTACATTGTACTTAATGTGGCAGGTACAATGTATCAGGGGTAGTGTAAAATGAAGTGTTACCCTGGCCACTTTTACATTATTGGTCCACACAAGAGATTTGCACAAAGTGGAAAAGCCTGAAAACCATGCAGGTAAATGTCCACCAGGAGCTGAGTCATGCCGAGTAGGCACTAGGGAAAGTCCCAATCATTCACACACAACAGAGGGAGAGCATGCTGGGGGATGATTTCATTATGACCTACCCCTGCTGGGCTGTATTTTTTCACTAGGAGTAAACCTAATGCCCTTTCCATTGTGCACTGGCACCGAAGCAGGAAAGAGGATTAAAAAAAGACATTACAGTACAAGCAAAAACAATAACAAAACACTTTTATGCATTCAAATGGTCACTTGTAGGACTTGTTTTAAACAGTTCACTCAGAGAAGAACGTTACCTTGAGCGTGCTGGCTCGTCACAAAGGTCTTAATGAGTGTGTCTGTAGTTTGAGTGTAAAGAGACAAGGCGTGACGTAGTGAAGACAACTCAGGACTCTTCTCCAAAAAGGCCTTCTTCAGACCATTCCCGCCTGCATGGAAGTATTGCTGAGAACCAAGAAAAACAAAAGTCAATAAGTGCAATGGTAATTAGTCATATAGTCATTATATATATGGTCATTAGTCTTATAATTTCATTGAAAAATCTCAAACACATCGAATCATAAGTTACGAATCGTGACAACAAGAGTGGTCATTGTGCAGATTTCAGACTTTAGTCACGTGACACGACAACCATTTCCAAAATCTTCAGTCTTACAAAACCAAAACCAAAATGTTACGTATGTAAGCATTATGCAAGCCATAAATAGACAATAAAATTTGATATTTTAATTTTTTTAAATCCCATGAGTTTTCCATTCACTAGTGCTGTGGTTCCCCAAAGCTTATCTAAACAAGTACATGGAAAAAAAATAATTTTGAAAGAAAAATACATTTATTTGGACAAATACCAGTTTAAACCAGTATTCAGCCTATCATCATATCTAGATGTTGCTTTGCATGCAATTTTTTAAAAAAAAATTTGGGGGCCCCAAAAGATTCTCACCAGCTTCTGCGTCACCAAAGACAGCGATCTTAAACTAGACAAGCAGGTGAATGGCTTTTTAAATCGAGCTTTCATTATCTTCGTCTTTTATCAAAAGTGAAACCGTTTTTTATCTTTACGTTTGCTTGAACAGGTCGTGCATGCTTTCATTTCTTCTCGCGTGACTACTGCAATGCCCTTTATTCAGGCATTGGCCACAAAGTACTTTCTCGATTGCAGTTAGCCCAGAAATCAGCAGCCCGACTTTAAAGGGGGGGTATTATGCAAAATTGACTTTTTCAAGCTTTGCATCATGTTATTATGTCATTCCCTCATTAAAAACATGCCTCAAATGTTGCCTGGCACATTCACGTATTTTTGAGTAATCTGTAAAAACTCTGATGGCAGCCATTTTAGGGATAGGTTTGCCTGAGTCCTCCTAGGAACGCCCCCACCTCCTGGAGACGCCCCCGAGCTTTTGTCACCAGCCGAGTAACCAACCACTGCTCCCCAGCAGAACCCCCTCCCCACTGATGCCACAGACAGCGTGTGGAGGGGGCGTGTCGGAAAGGGTCAGAGGTTCTTAAAGAGACAGAGGCCTATTTCAAGACATTCGCTACAGCCATTTTGAGAGAGCAATTTTATACAAGGCAGTTATTCTGATTTACTGCATTTACAGACCAACAGAAGGTTTCGTCATCATTGTAGTGTGCTATAGACTGGTGCTATGTGATTGAAAAAAGCATAATACCCCCTCTTTAACAGAAGCTAGAAAACGTGAACACATCACCTCTATTTCAGCTTCGCTGCACTGGCGACCTGTACGTTTTAGAATTGAGTTTAAAATGTTGTTGTTTGTTTATAAAACTTTGAATGGACTGGCCCCACAGTACATCGCAGACCTCATCCAAGTCTACACTCTGACGTGCGTTTTGAGGTTGGAGGGCCAACTCCAGCTTGTGGTTCCGAACAGGGGGGAGTAATGTTCTGTACAAGACAATGCAACCCTACCCTATGTGCATGAGAATGGAGTCCATGCAGTCGGATAAAAGCCATAAGACGGCACAAGCCAACAGCTCATTAGGACTGACCTTGACCGTGTCTAATGCCACGTCCATGACAGCGCACTGCCGTGGAGACAAGCTTTTAGCCTCTCCTGCCATGTGATCCTACAAAACCAAGAACAAACTATCAGTGTACGGGTAAAAGGTACTACAAGTAACAATAAAAAAAGTTTGGAGCAAGAAGAAACCTTACCTTGAGTTTGGAAAGCTGGCCCAGTTCTTTTGCAGCGGAGAGGATTTGTGCGCCCTTGGGGAAAAAAAAGAAACAAAACATTTACAGTTGGTTCAGGAATGATTTTGCGATGTAGCAGTCTTCTACCACGATCATCAAATACTGGAATCATACAAAAAAGGAAAACGAGAGCATTTGGACATGAGCTCATAACGGCTCTTGATCAGTTGTGCTGTTTTTGAACATTCATAAAAGTTCTTAATGATGAAATGATACAGCTATTTCAAATTCTACTCTCACTGTACGATTTCTAAATGACAAATGACTTGTTTTTCTTACAAAGGTGTCGTTGCCTTGTGGCAGGACGATGGTCTTCTCGAGGCACGTCATCACTATCCTCCACAGTTCTTTCAGCACCCGTTTCAACACTGTCTTCTCGCAAACAGTGGCAAACAAAGTCAGTCTGCAAAACACATGGTCGCACAAGTTCAGAAGACATTTTTTTAGTAAAGCGCAATCGCCTCTAGAGGTAGACACGTACGATACTGTGGAACCTGAGATGAGAGCGCTAATAAAGCAGTTCAGAAGCATCATACACAAAACTATAGACATCTATGCAAAAAATCTATGCCACCTAACCTTAAAAAGAAATTAAAAATCACCCACTTTCCATCCAGGAAGTCCATAAGCGGCCTCAGCATGTTGTCTGAATCTGCCTCCACTTGGTTCCTGGTGTTGTCATTGAGTGGTCCCTTGATCTGGTACAGCAGAGAAGCCATTTGCCGCATGCAGTCACGGATTTGGCTCTGGAAACTGAGCAGCAACAGAACAATCACACCCACACTACCTTATTTCCATGTAGTGAATATTGTAACATTCGACACATTACCTGTTCCCAAAAGTGCTGCTGAGTTCATCCAGGACGTTGTTTAGCTTCACCTGCAGGTCGTTCAGGAGGTCACTGGCTTCGGTGTCCATCTACGGAGCACATCGACAACCAATTGTTCATTTTTTAGGCAAAACAAGGAAGTAAAAGGTGTGTTGGCTAGTCCGAAACCTGTAAGGATGAACATGGTTACACACATCAACTTCATAAGGTCAATTATGGCCCAAGGAACAGACAACAAGAAAACCTCAAAGGATAAAGGTATTCACAGCATTATTAATAGAATTTCTTTGACCCATTTTGACCTGCACTTTGCTTCCTATCATGATTGAAAAGGCCATAGAGATCCTCAAGCACCCTCATCAGACTGTAAAGTGAGCGAAGGGGGCATGATGGCTTTTTCATGCCTGGGGTATACTCTGATTTGGACCACAGATGGCACCGTTAAACCAAAATCTGCTTAACATCCAGTGACACTAAAGGGCTCATCTCACCAGCCTGGAGACTAGTTGGAGACTCGAGTTGCCCCTGGTCACGGAGATGTCTCAGAGTCCCCTGGAGATAAGGCGGATCTCCAGGTAGTCTTGGTGAAAAACTACTTCAGCAGAGACTGCATGGAGGTGTGTGCACAGTCTCAAGCAGTTGCATTGCAAATACAATTCGTCTTCCTCAACCAGTGAGATGTTTCTGTGACGTCCCCTGCAATATCTCCGAGACCTGTCGGATACCAAGGAGATCTCAAAGAGACTCCATACGTCTTCTTTGAACTGCCACAACTGCTTGAGACTGTGTAAACCTCTCAGGGACCATTTGGCGACTCTGCTGAAATTGAACCTGTTTGTTTAGACCGAGACTACCTGGAGACTCGGCTTATCTCCAGGGGACGCCTCAGAGACATCTCCGTGACGAGTGAACTGAAGTTTCCAGGCCGGTGAGACAGTGCCTTTGTATGCGCACAATCAATCCGAGTTAAGGAGACCTGCCAGTCGTAGCAGTCTCCACAACTCTCCTCTGGTGAGATAGGCCCTTAAGGAAGTGCTGCTGAGAAATATTGACAAAAATAAAGGTTTACAGTCATGAGAAATCCTATTAGTAATACCACAAGAGGACCGGACAAGGTTTGACTGGTGATGTTGTCAAAGCCAGGTTTCCCATCTAGACAAGAGGGCATTGTGAATTACAAATACCAGGATGCTTAGGGGCAAAGAAGGACAAAAACACGGGAAGTTGGAAGTCTATAGTGGCATCTAAACAAGTTCTTCCTTAAGGGGACATTGATGAAATCTATTTGAGGACCATTAGATCAATAATAGCATTTTAATTCACTCCCTTAGGTGAGATGCAAGATTGAGGGGAAGGACAAACACATAAAGAGTTCTTATTGCCTTGCTACTATAAATATATGTGTAGAGCTCAACCTAGACTCACCTTTTTGTCCTGATATACTATCTCAATCTGGTTCAACACAAAAAGGTAACACGGGAAAAAAAAACAAAAAAAAAATTGTTAACCATGACTTTGAAAATAACTAATAAGTATTGGGAATTACACTGTTATTGACTGGCTTTGGGATTATTTACATTTTTACAACATACCTTTTTCACAGGGTCGTCAGTCTTTGAGAGCAAGAAATAAAATAAAATAAAAATAAAAAAAATGAAAATGTTCCAAAACTTCTACTCTAATATATTATTATTATTATATTATTCTATAACACTTTTTTAACATAAGAATTGTTTGATATTTATTACCCACCTTTTCTTCATCAGACTTAAATAAAAAGAAAAAAAAAAGAAAAGAAAAGAGTTAAACAAAAATATTGTTTCAACCGCTATAAAGGCCAGGAATTTCATTTGGAAATTAAAATGGGTATTTTTTTGGTTGGAGGAAAAACCAGGTGTTGGACTAAACACAAACATCACAAATTGGTTGAAATGTGGCAGCACGGGGGGAAAGAAAGGACCAGGGAGGACTTAAGTCTGTGCTCCACAAACCTCAACTTCTAATATGAGCTCCTCTTTGACCTCTTCCTCACTTTCATCGGACTAAAAAAACACATAACAGAACTGGTAACTATAATGTATATTTTATAAACTAAGCAACAGCGTACGTTTCTCCTGACAGAAGAAACAGATTGTGAATATGCATGTCATAAAGACGCGTGCATATTCAAGCAACTTGCCTGCAGGTTTAACGTTTTACAGTTGCGCTAGAAAAGAAAAAGTAAAAATGAATAAACGTGACTTGTTGACATTAAAGTAAAGGATTAGAGGCTGGTGAGAGGATTTCACAAAACAACCACCACAGAGGTCAATTCAAGGAAAAGTGCATATAAAACCATTCCTACTCATGTATAACATCCAGTAAAGATCAGACTTTGCACCTTGACAAGGGAATTTCTTCTTTCCAGTAAAGAACGATTATGAAATGTTCATATTTTAGCTACAAAGCTATAGGCTTTGCATTATTGTTATTTGTGAATTGTTGTTTCCATATGATAATCATTGGTGGAAAGTGGAAAGAACATTCCATGAAAATTTTAATCTATAAACTAGAGTACTCTAAATTAGCCTAAAAACTACATGGGAGTAACCTGTAAACTTCTAGGGATCTAAATAGGACTGCACAAAATTAAAATGATCCTGCAGTGTTTCCCAATTAGTGGCATGGTCACTTCTTTGTAATAAAATTAATGACTTTAGACTTTAGTTTTCACATTGTATGAATAAAACAGTAAGAAAGTGTATATATAATAGTTATAGTTACAGTTATAATAACTGTAACTAGGGATGCACCGATAGTGGTATCGGAAAAAAAACATATCTGGTAACATCAACAAATATCCGATACTGAACCGATACCAGTTTTGGCACTCACCGCTTTAAAAACACAACTTTCACCAACCAAATCTTGGTGAATATGGGCATGTTGTATGTCATTTTGACGCTAAGAACAAGGAAAATGCAATTGTTGCAAACGTATTTTCGCTGCAAAAAATACTGCAGCTAGCAACAGTATGCTAATGCTAGCGGCGGTATGCTGAAGCTAACGTCAACAAGGCTGGGACAGAAGCTATGATAATAGCCGCTGCTGGAGTGGTATTTGTGTTTTAGTTTATGAAATTCTGTTAAAGGGGGCCTATTATGCAAAATCGACTTTTTCAAGCTTTACATCATGTTATTAAGTCATTCCCTCATTAAAACCATGCCTGAAGTGTTGCCTTGGCACATTCACGTATTTTCGAGTAATCTGTAGAAACTCTGATGGCGGCCATTTTAGGGATAAAACGCCTGATTCCTTCAGGAAACGCCCTCGACCTCCAGGATACGCCTCCGACCTTTCGTCACCAGCCGAGTAACCAACCACTGCTCCTCAGCAGAACCCCCTCCCGCAGTGTCTAGCTCTAAGATGTAAACAGAGTCATCATGGAGGATTAGCTTCATGTGTTGTGAAACAGAGCCACAGCAGACTTTTACAAAGACACACATCAGTGTTTCTGTTACCGAAACACCCAGGATTAAAACCGGTGACAAGAACACTTATTTCAGTGTCTGGTTCTGCGCTGGGCCTTGATGATGCACAGAGCCTCCGGAGAAAGCTAATGCTAAGCTAAACCTCGAGTCATCACGTGAAAACGAGAAATATGCACAAATAAAGTCAATAAAACCACCACACACATAAAGAACCGTTTAACAATGATCACACACGGAGCCAGGCTTGTTGATTTGGAAGTTTATTGCTCACATTTCATCTACAATGGGTCATAGCCGAGTGGTTTTCTCCCGGAGCTAACAAGCTAGCCGCGACAAGCTAACGGGAAAATTCACTGAATACAAGCAGCATATTATGCATTGAAAACGTCACTAAAACAGGCAACTGCTTGAAGCAGCCTTTATGATGATGACACACGGAGCCTGGCTTGTTGATTGTGTAGTTTATTGCTCACATTTCATCTACAGTGAGTCGTAGCCGAGTGGTTTTCTCCCGGAGCTAAGGCACTATTAGCCGCGACAAGCTAACAACCTTCACCTTCACAACATTCATTGAAAACAGGCAGCATATTATGCACAAATAACGTCAATAAAGCCGGCAACTACTCGAAGCAGCCTTTACGATGATCACACAATGAGCCTGGCTTTACACATTTGTGGTTTATTACAGACTTTTCATCAACAATGAGCTGTAGTCGATTATAACAAGCTAACGGGTAACCTCGAAAAACCATTGTCCACCTGCACAGATAATGTCCGTCTTTGAATGGTATGGGCTCCTGCAGATCCTGGTGTCGTCCATGGGGGTATAGTTAGAGATCCATAGGGCATGGCAGATGCAAAGAGATAGCCTCCAAACAGCAGTTATTTTTCAGGCAAGAGCCCCTTCCAAGCGTCCTGTGTGGAAGGTTCGTTTCCAAATAATATCCTGTGTGGCCATTGTTCACAAAGTGATAAACAGTAGCTCCTTTCCAACAATAAAAAATAAAATGCACCGATCGTAGTTTCAATACTGTTGAGACATCAACGAGCGCAGTGTTGTTGTGATGCCACAGACAGCGTGTGGAGGGGGCGTGTCTGAAAGGGTCAGAGGTTCTTAAAGAGACAGAGGCCTATTTCAAGCCATTTGCTACGCCATTTTGAAAGAGCAATTTTATACAAGGCAGTTATTCTAATTTACTGCATTGACAGACCAACAGAAGGTTTCGTCATCATTGTAGTGTGCTATAGACTGGTGCTATGTGGCTGAAAAAAGCATAATACCCCCTCTTTAAAGAATAACTGATATCAAATATCAGTTATGCTCAAGTTGTAAATATCAGATCAATTTATGTGAGTTGTTCATAAAAATGTAACCTAAATAGCCGGTCATAATAGAGTAGGAAAGTCTAGTTATTCTTATTGACTTTATTCATCTCACACAGGAGAAAAGAGGACCAACTTTTTAACTCACTGCAGTCACTTTTAAGAAAGTCTCTTGGTATCGGTTACTATCGGATATCGGCAGGTACTCAAACCTCCAGTGTGGGTATCGGTAGAATTAAAGCTGGATTGATGCATCTCTAAGTGTAATTGTCACAACAGATGGGCTTCACAGTGACTTCAGATTTTGTGAGGTAGAAAGTCACCAAAATAGCAACCATATAAGTTGTGTGACCAGGTGTAGCAGTTGCTAACTTTCTAGGATTACTCGTAGACAGTACTCGCAATTTAACACCACACTTAAAGGTGCCAGGAGACAAAAACAGCTTGGGAACCACTGCACTACATTTATTTAGCCATTTCAATTATTGAATTGAAATTTTCCAAATAAACATAACTATGGTAGGATATCAAAATATGAGCCTCTTGATTCTTCAGAGCAGTATAATTTAAGTATTTTGTGCAGACCTTGAACCATGTTAAGTAATAACTGCTTCACTTCTATGTATTTTCTATACTCGAATATACCACACATTTTATCCAATACCTACCTCCTCATTACCATCCTCCTCTTCCTCTCCCCCAACCAACTCCTCTTGCTTTAATTATGATGTCAAAAATAATAATTCAGTGTGCATAATTCAGAAATCTATGAAGGCCAAATTCTACTGCAGAGCTATTCTACAATCCAACAAGAGTGCGTCTACAAAGGACACGTAGGGATTCAACCCTTCTCCATGCGATATCAAATCATCCGATATAGTCATTTCGATACAATCCACACACTCTTAATGTTGTGCTGTTGTTTTGGTGTGGGAGGGAAAGGGTAAAGCCTGCCGTCTCATGTAGATGCAGAGAGGAAATGGCACCCCAGAGGTTTTTCACATCGCTATATCCTTACAGATAAAACTACCACTACACCGCTTTGAATCTTATAACCCTTGTGTCAGAGGTTTTGGAGAGACGGAGAGTCGCGGGTGTTTCCACTGAACGGGGCGAGGGACCGGAGGGACTGGGACTGATCTCTATGATGCATGTGAGGACGGATATTAGAGGAGACAGTTCCTATGCATAACACAGGAAGTCTGACGCTACAAGCAAAAGACCGTACGTAAAGCATTCATGTACATTTAACCATGTACATACCATTGCTTCCTGTGTTGCAACCTGACACAAACAAAACAAGAAGTTTTTTGTTAAAACACATATGGTTAGTTAGTCAGCAAGTTTTCCTTACTTCACAGTATGTCTTTTGCCCATTACTAAGTGCATAAGGCAGATTTCCATGTGTTTCTAGTTTGTAACATAGGAAGAGAGAAAATAGCAGTTTCCAATGATACAACTTGAACACGCTCAGGGCCCTTAAACAGTGTGGTTGACGGTGACCGAAGAATGATGACAAAAAAGGATCCACCCGGGATACCCAATAGCAAAATCTTGGTGAAATGGGCTGTCAAACCTGTCATATACACTTCGACACATAAGTCTCATAGGTAGGCATTACTATATTTAATTTCTTTCTTTTTTTTTCCGGCGAAATCCTTTGTCTTTTTGCATACCTGTTTGGCACCCATTGACTCGAACATTTTCTCCAGCTGGATTCTTAACTGCTGGACGTTATTCATCAGGACACAAGGCTGCAGGAATAAAGAAAGGCAACAAGGTTACACCGACGGAGGAAGCAATGTAAAAGTTTGTAAAATGACTGTTGCTCTGAAAGAAATGCAGCTTTTAATGAATACTT
This sequence comes from Gobius niger, assembly GCF_951799975.1. Classification (NCBI taxonomy): domain Eukaryota; kingdom Metazoa; phylum Chordata; class Actinopteri; order Gobiiformes; family Gobiidae; genus Gobius; species Gobius niger. The sequence goes on along the minus strand of NC_136853.1, from coordinate 11,921,037 downwards.
ACAATCTTCTCTTTGTCAATGTAGGTGGGGAAGCTTTTGGTTAGAATAGCACTGTACTGCAGGAGGACTTTGGCAATAGTCTGAACAATAGAAACATGCTTTAGGATTATACAAGCACTGAATAAAACCTCAAGCCATACACACACACACACACACGCAGGTTATGCACCTTTGAGAATCGTCTGCTGTACTGTGCCATGACTTTTGGGTCTGGACACTCCAGTTTCTTGATGATCTCAAAGCTCTGGTTTAGTTGTGTGAAGATGTCCACCACGGAGCAGGAAAACAGGGCGTGCTCGGACGTCTGCTGGAACTGAACGAATACATTGTTTTAAAAAAACGTATACTGGTAATGATGCACAAGAGATTTACTGTTCACAGCTAGCCAGAGACAGACTACTTTTTTGTATTTGTAGATTAAATTCTCTTGAAATTCTATTATATTTAATTTTGCAGTTTATTTATCCTTCAACTAGTGCCTCTTGGTCAGGAGTACCTAGCTAGGATGTTTTATCTTGATTTGAGTAGTTAAGGCGAGACACTGCAGGTGAATAGGGGAAAGAAAATAAATGTAGAGATGTCAATTTCAAACGTTTGCTGAACATCACAGATATAAATATGAGAAAAAAAAACAAAAATTGCACTTTTTCTGTCATTTTATGTTTTCACATAAAAATAAGGCATTTTGGGCATTAAATTGGCCAAAATTGCCTATATTTTGTAACCTGGCTAACACCATGCTGCTGCGTGCGCTCGAATTATTTCGAACTGCACAACAGCCTGGGGACCAAGGCCGAAATCTCCGGTGGATTTGGGAACCAATCACAGAACGAGGAGGGACGGCAAGACGATGACGCGCTATTCGATATACGGAAGCTTGTAGTTTATTTACGGATAATAAAAAAAAGTTTATTTACGGATCCAACGTGACAGCAGCAGACACGATGGTATTTTTTGATCAAGCTTTAGACCTTGTTCTAAATAATTTAGCTCAAAAGTTTACAGCGGGTACGTCATACGTCATCTCATACGATGATACGATTGGCCATGGCTACGTGCAGACGCAAGAGACTTTTTTTTTTTTTTTCGTATCGCCCAATAAACGCGTATGGACGATCGTAAACCGCACCTCTCCTACGAGAAAATGAATTGGTGGTCCCCAGACTAAATATCACTTGTGATTTTAGTCTGGTGTTAGCCAGGCTATATATTTTGGGCAACAAAATCAAAATAATGAATTGAGCCAGATTAAATGTTATGGTTTTATTTTATTGACATATTAGTAACTAAGATTTTTTCAGAGGGGATTTTGGATATATTGTTTAGTTTTTCAATAAACTAATCATCAGTGAAAAAATCTGTAAAAACTCAAATTCCAAGGTTTCAAAGCTGAATAAATCAGGCTAGGAATTAGATATTAAAAAATCCCTCTGAAAAAACCTTCAAAATATTGTTAGGTCTCAGACTGGAAAGTTTGGGGTCTGTTGGAGCTACTATAAGGGCTCACTCGCTGCCCGAGTGCAGCTTCTCTCATTCAGAGAAAACCAGCCCTGAAGTTTTGTAGCGACTGCGCATGCGCGGCCCGTTCTCCGACTTTTCTGCACCAGCGTCTCGTAGGAGGAAAAATACCATATTTGGGTGGAAGCGTCATCACGGGGCCCCTTAGCAGCACACGTGGATGTAAAATCGGTCAATATTTATGAATGAAAACCCGCTTGAAAGATGGACTTTCTACGCAGCGCAGCAGCTACTTCCGGGTTTCCCCCACCTCGCAGACAAAACATCATAAAATAAACATCATGAGGGGTGAGTTTTGTCATGTTTATACTCTGACATGAAAACTAAGATGTAAAGGGAGGAAAATAGATAAAAAATCTCCACTTCGACCACTACGTGAAAAATCAATACTTTCACCTGCCGTGTCTCGCCTTAAGAAAAATGATCCGGTAGCCACCACCGAGTGTGGAGTGATTGAATAATGACAGCAGAGGAGCTCTTTGAGGAACTTGTTACACAGTCTTGTAAAGCACAATACAAGCGTAAGCCATGATAGTTATTATGGGGGTCATCAACTGTTAGTCCCAACACCTCCATCTACTGAGCGCCATTTTGACATGAATCTACTTACTCCATCTTTCTTGTCTCTCTCCAATGCTCCGTGCATGAACTCCAAAGATACATCCTCATTCTCCTCCAGCCATTGCAGAACAAACTGGACAAACCATCTACAAAATAGAACAAATGACCATCAGCATTTCGAAAAAGAAGGGAAGATTCGACATTTGTTTCTGTGACTTACGATGGGTAGTCGGGAATAACGTTCTTAAAGTTTGGCAGCTCCTTGACGTATTCGTTGTAGAGCCACTTGACTTTGAAATGTAGGTTCATGTAGTCGGTGCTTTTGCACAGGCGATGCTTCTCGTGTTCTACAGAAATGAACATATTGAACAGTGTTTCTCAAATACACTACAAACGTATAAATATTGTGTTTTTGCTCAACATTAAAAACTTCAATTTTTAGCTCAAATTCTAAAGATACAAGTGCTTTGCGTTGTCATTGTTTTAATCAAAAAGGTTTTATGTTTTGTATTTACTACAGGACATCCATGTGATTGTATGAAAGGCATCCAGGTGTTGATTCACAAAATTGCTCTGAAGAAGACACATCCACACATTTTTTTCCACAACATGTAACTTGGAGTTTCTATGACTGCGGTTCACTTAATTTGAACTCTAGCGACAAGCCACTATTTTCTGTAATTAAACCAAATGAGCAGATTGGAAACAGGTTTTGTTCTTCAGGTTGTACACAACGCCTAAGCAACTTAACCGACGAACATGCACAATCGTTTGCAAGTCTATAGTGTATGTTCATGGCTTTATTAGCATTAGTCTTTCTCTCTTCCATGCAAACAAATAGTTTGAGGGCGTGAATATATAGACAATTAAAACACAAATGCTTACCATCCATGGCATACATCATGTCCTGGGCGAACAGCGTCCACATGACTTCAGCAGACACTTTGCCTACATTCAGTTCTTGGGGAAACCTGAAATTAAGTCATGAAAAAATATTGAGAAGCCTAACTTAAAATAAATAAATATATATATTTGATAAGCGGTTTGCTACTCACTGGTTTAGCACAGGCGTATATGAGTTTCTGTCCTCTTCAATGATGGAAACTGTCAGCATAATGAGTTTAGGCCAGAAGTCCAAATTCTTGTTGCTCGGACCCTGCTCTTCTAAAGGAACTTCCTCTTTGTTCTGAATGAGACAGAGATCAGTAATTAAAATACCATATGCTATATCATAATAGTTTTTGTAAATACATATACGTATATATATATATATATTGTTTTTAAGAAAGCACTTTGGTCTGTGTTGTAAAATGCTCTAGAAGTAACTTTGATTGATTTACATTATACAAATTAATCTGGGACTCTAAATTTGCTATGTCAGAGGTTGTGTTGTCGAACAATGCATGAGCTTCCCCAAAAAATGTCATGATGACGCAACCTATGAATAATATCAAGGTGGATGCAATGGTAAAATACAGATGTTTGACCTAATTTAAGGCTAATATTTTTGTCATTACTTTATAACTATCCACATTAAGTTGAAAGAGTTAAAGAGTTAAAAGAGAGTTAAAAAAAAAAGGAGTTGCTGTTTTTTGTTTTTTTCAGGTCACAAAAATTAAAGCCACACCACGGAGAATTTTACCCAAAAAATAAAATTGAAATACAAGCACTTATTTTATGACAGATATTTTCATAATTGAATAATACCTCATAAATGTACAAACAAGCATTTATGAGGCTCAACTCTCCTAAGACATGACTGTAAATTTAACCGGGAGTGGGTACATCTCCAGCTCGTTTCCATGGAGATGTGACGAAAGGCAGTAGTAAACAGGCTGGGTCCTCATCCAAATCCATTCTCTGATTACACCACTGTAGTAATAGCATTTTCTGTGTCGAGCTGGTCATTAGGAGCATGTTTTTTTTATGCCGGCGACAGTATAGTCCAAAATGTTACGCAGTGTACCTTTAACTAATAATGAACAATTTTACTTGAGATTACTTAAGATTGTAGCTTGTGGACCCCATTCTCTGACAAACAATGATCAGGGAAACAATTTGTTATTTCCTGTTGAGAAAGTGAAAGCTACTCACATTTAGTAAAAAAAAAAAAAAGATTGCCTCTGTTCATCATCGCCGTAAGTGCACATCAACACATTAAATCTGAGTCTTATTGTAGTAATTGGTTTCTGACGTAAATATGGGGCGGATTTTCTGAAAACAGCTTGTGATTCAGAGAATGCTTTTATGCAGCTTAATAATCCCTGCGTCCAGAATCTGCCTCGGTGTGAATGAGTTTGTTTTTCATGAGTCAGAGCACAGGAGGCTGAAAGAGGGAGAGTAAGAGGACGAGACACACCGGGCCTGTTCATTTGGGAAGGTTTAAAACTACGGATGTTATTCTGACAACTCCCTAAAATGCCTCTTTATTTCAGATTGGCCTCTTGTTTCACAGCAGTTTTAGAAGTATATGCAGCATGACACATGGAAAATAAAACATAATATAAAGCTACAGTACATATAAAATATTCAAATCACGAACTGAATCGCAAGTGAAATTGACGTTTCTGCCAGAATAATTGCAAATCTATATTCTTTGTTAGAAACTTACAGAATCCATGGGCTGGTACTGTCTGCTGTACAGTTCTTGGCAGTTGTTGAAGATGTAATCATAGGTTGAATTGAGACAAGCTTTAACGCAGTCCCTCACCACTTGGCTGGCTCTGGGAGGAGACTGCAGCTCCTGAACCTGCACATACATTTAGGTGAGAGTAAGGTTAATGGTTACCGCTCCTTATAGACAAACAAGACGGACAGAAAAGCTTACCTTCATTCTGAAGAAAGTGATGCTAGTTAAAAGATCAACCGTCGATTTCAGATCCTGGAGACGGTCATTGCTACTCGCAGGGAAGTGATTCTAAAAAGCAAAAATCAAAGTCTTACCCCACAGTTATTTTGATGAACATTACAAAGTAAATCAACATCTATGTCACAAGCGAAGAAGAAAGAAGAAAGAAAAAAAGAAGTAAGAAGAAAGAAAAAGAAGAAAGAAAATAGAAAGAAAAAAAGAAGATAAAAGATGAAGAAAAAGGAAAAAGTAGATTATATATCGTTATATTATATATCTTTCACAGACATAGTCACAAAGCGCTTTACATACAGTAAGACAATTGTACATTCACCTAGGGCTGCAGCTAACGATTATTTTGATTATTGATTTATCTACCGATTATTTTCACGATTAATCGATTAATCGCTTGGCTGTGAAAGGTGCATGGAAATTGTATTTTTTCAATTTTTTGACCACATAAAGCTAAAGTGGCACCGCTTGAGGACATGTTGATGGAGTAAACTTAAAGTAGATGTTTGTAGGAGGCTCTTTGTGCTAATTCTGCTTTCTGATTGGACGAGGTAAAGACAGATATTTATGAAATTTACAATGTACAAAACACTGCAGACCCTCACTTTAAAAATAAAGTAGGTTTTCATCCAAAATACATAATTGTCATGTCATTTTTGCTCTATTTTAGTCTGTGTTCACTAGAAAACGATAAATCGATCACTGAAATAGTTGACAACTATTTTAGTAATAGATTAGTTGTCGATTAATCGATTAGTTGTTTCAGCCCTACATTCACCCCATACTCGTGGTGTTCAGTTTCCTCTGGGGGACACTGACAATGTTACGACTGCACTCATTTGCGCCAACGGTCCCTCGACCCACCATTCACACACACAAATCAGTCATCCTGGCCTATTGTACATGTTTTTAGTGGTTGGGGAAACCGGAGTACCCGGTAAACTCCACACAGAAAGCCCCGTCCAGGTGGGAATCAAACCCGGGACCTTCTAGAACTTTATTCAGTGTTATTGAATGAGAACAAAAAGAAATATAGATTACAAACGAAGAATCATATATTTTAGATGTGCAGTGATTTATATTGACTTCAGACAAAATGTATTTACATTACCATTGAAGGAAGGACATCTACACTTTTGTGAGTTGCTTTTAAAGGGCAGGGCAGCAGATGTACCTATAGATGTGTGGTGTTTATCACACAGAGCGTAAAGTGTAAAGCTGTAAATAAAATACTTCTGTGAATATCTCTGCCTTGATTTTATCTTTATTTCTTTTATTCATTCTCATTTTTTCTCTTTATTATTTTACTTTTTGGCACCCAGTGGAAATGAAGGTGCACGCATCTCCCCCTCCAGATGATTAAAAGTAAAGTTCGAATGTGGCAGAAAATAACCAGAGCACTCTTTGTACCTCCTGATTCACTTTGGCGTGTGTGGATTCCTGGGCACAATCAGCCAGAGGACGCACTTTGTTCATTTGCAGAGACGGGGCTCTGAGACGGGCGATCGACCCCCAGTGCTGTCATTGTATTTAGTACTTCTGTGCTAATTGACGACTTTCATTGAAATCCTAGGCTCATGGAGATGTTTGACGTACCCTGTATGTCGAGAGATCAATCCGCAAAGAGTTGTGCAGCTGGTCTAAGAGCTTCACAAAACGGTCTTTCTGTAGGTAGAACAAAGCACAATTCGACAACAGATTACATTCAAACTGCAGCCACAGACATCTCCCTGCACGAGTGGGTGTGTATTGTACTTACCCCAAAATTGGAGGCTGCGAAGCGGTCGGAGGCAGACACATTGGTAGAGGCGGTGGTGTGGGCGTAGAAGGCATTGATGTTAGCCAGTAAAGTGCTCATCACAGCGGGGACTCCGGGACACATGTACTTAGACGAGAGGCAGGCAAAATGTCTGCAAATAGAAACAGTCACATATAGGGCTTCGAGAAAAAAAATGCAATCAAAAGCACAACATTCGAGTGGTCACATTAAACAAATCACAAAAGTTATCTATGGAGTGGTTTAACTGGGGTCAGATCTCTACCAATACATGAATACCAACCTCAAGCTCAGGGACTACAGATGGAAACTAGCTGTTGAAATGTTGAAATAAACTAATAAACTATTTAAGCAGGCAAAGAAACATCTATACGGAAGACAATATTAATAATTCATTTTTTTTTTACATTTTTCAATATGCATTAGAGTGCCATGGAGTGAAACGCTTCATTCATAAAAACAGGCGCGTGTCATTCTTTTTTTATTCTGTCAGCCCTCACAGATGATTCAGCATGAGCACTTTGCCACATGCAGCACATGGAAAAGTGAAAGCAGGAGTAGGACAAAGAAGAATAAGCCCTAGTTTGTACCCTTGCCTCATCATTAAAAAAAAAAAAAAAAAAAAATGGCTTTGGGGAGCAGGGAAATTACTCACTCCGATTATTTTTTGATTATTATTTTTCTTTGTTAAATAAAAAGGAATACCGGTATATACTGTACATAATGTAACTTCAGAGACAGTGCTGCAGCCGGTGAGTGCACGTGCCTGTGTCATAACAATTTCTCTGGTGTGAGGTCATTCCATCAGCCTGTGAGTTATAGGGCACATTGAGGCTGAGGGATGGTCCATTGGAGGGTGCTTTGTGTGATGGATGGGCTGAGCTAACAGGCATGTGGAGCAAGCATGGTCTTTCACTGGTACTAATTCATTGAGAGGGAATTTAAATACTGACGCCTTCACACAGACAGCAATGTATCTTTTATTTATTTGTTTCACCTTTGAAACGCTTTTCCTTATGTTTGGATTTCTCCGACAGAAATGACCATGAGTTTCCCCTTCGGTATGAACGATGCAATTCTCATAATGGGGTAGCATGTTACAGAAATAAATTGGAAATAACATGGTGTCTGGATATGTGATATCATGGGAAGTGAGGTAATTACATGGAAAGATGACACACAGTTTATTTTAGTTTATTCTATGGTTGATAATGAATACCTATGCCACAACCTCAAACCAGAATGAAGACTGTAAATTACCTGGAAACATGGTTTATATTTTCTTGGCAATAGGGTATTATGGAAACAGGGCCATAAAAAGCATTATCTTCCATTTTTTCTTTTCCTCATTTCCCAACGCACTGCTTTCTTAAAAAAACTTAAAAGTAACTCTTGCCCCTAGAGGCCATAGGCGTAACTGCAGGTGTCGAAGCAAGTTACGATTTTTTAACTTATTAATTGTCTTGGAGAGTAAATACTACGCTGACAGGAAAGGCGAAGGGAGAGAGGGATATTGTACATCTAATTATACAATGGAAATAGTTTTTTTTCACTCAAACTTGGCTGTAAATACTGTTTAAAGTGACGCTAGCCCACAGCTAGCTTTGCCCGTTAGCATGCTAGCTTCTTCTTCGTGATTCCATTAGTGTGTATTGCTTGCTCCGGTCCGGTGGCAGTCAAGTTGCAAACATCGTTTTCTGGCCAGAGACACAAGGGCGAGATGAAAGACCCCCCAATCATCCCATAAACACTTGTATTACCCCGACAGGGACTACGAAAAGGATTTATTAAGGTAAACACGTTACTTAGTACTGCTTTAACACTTTCGTGGGAAAATATAAACCTTTTTATGCAACGCCAATATTGACACAGCACAGCAAAAAAAAAAAAAAAAGTTTTTCTATGTAAAAACATGAAAGTATAATATTTAATGTTATCTTTTCTTTTTCACATGTGCTGTGAATGACAACAGAGCGAGAATGTGCCCAGTGCAATTCTCACCTCACCTATAATTTAAATCCAGGCTGAAAACAGGAAGTATTTTATCTGCAATCTTTGCTTTTAATGTTAATCTTTAATAACTATATTGATGTTTTTTGGATTCATTTTATCTGCCTTCGTGTCATTTTGTGCACCTGACTTTGAATTGCCTTGTGTATGAATTGTGCTCTACGAATGAACTTGCCTTGCCTTTAATTAAAAGCAAATAGAAATATGGAAACATTGAGATTATGAAATGTTGCTATGTTCTTTTTGTGGCTTTAGGGATTATGTTTTTTTCAGACATCGGAAACACCAATAATCCATTACTCACGTCATGGCCTGATAGATCGACTCAATCCCATAACGCATTGCAAATTCATCCACAATTTCCTGAGGCACATCATCAAAGTAGACTTTCCAGGAGTCGTCCCCTCGAGTCTCTGGGATCCTGACCACTCCTTGGCCAAGCACATCGGTCGAATAGTGAAACAGATTCTAATGGGAAAAGGACACGTTAGCGTCACTGAATTGGAATACACTGGATTTTTATGTAGTAGACATCGGTACCTCATGCAGGCATGTGTACTGGATGTGGTATGCAGCTACTTTCTCCTCTCCTTTGATTTCCACATTAATTTGCAAGCGGATGGCACCAGAGACAGCGGACTTATCTGTTCTTTTCTCTGTAAAATAATAAAAAGCACACATTTTTCAGCACAGATCCTGTAATGAGAAGTGAGGCACAGCTTGGGGGGTCCTCACAGCTTAACCGTCTTAAAAAGAGTTCCAAGAAGACAGTTATCTAATTCAGTGGTTCTCTTACTAGTGGGTCGGAACCCAATAGTGGGTCACGGGACCATTTTAACAATTTTTTTTTATAGAAAGATTTATGATCAATTCATAAATCAACTGAACTCTGCAAAGAAATGCTGCAAACGTGCTAAAAATGTCCAAAGTTGAAATCAATATTTTTGGTGTCGCGACTTGTCATGATGAAATATTGGAGGCCACACCAGTTTAGAAACACTGTTCTAAAGTACAACTGCATTATACAATATTTTATACCGATTTCTGTGTGTTCGATGTTTTTTAACCAGTAATATTTCTGTACTGAAACAGTTGGTACAAGAGTTTCAGTCTGATTTGAACTTGCCATTTGAGCCACTTGTTATGAATTACTGAAATAACCAGTTAAAAATTTCAAGCACCGCTAAAAGAATAAATAAATACAATAAAAAAGCTAAAAAGAGAACCCAAAGGTAATATAAAAACTCATCAAACAATATGCCTCAATTCAAATTTCTATGAAGGCCAGTAACGAGGCCTATTCACACAGGACCGACCATTACAGTGGCAGCTCTATTGTTGGAGTTGTGTTGTCACGCTGTGTTCCTTAATACCAGCAAATTCGTCCAGCTAGGGAGGGCAGGAGAGACAGGGAGGGAGAGAGGGGGAGCAGGCGTTTGACCACCGAAAGCTTTGGAGCTGGAAGAAAGCTGCCTGGCAACTCGCCCCTACCATTTGCCCTGACAGAGCCCTCATTAGTGGTAATTTGTACATGTCGCGAAGAGATCGATTTCCGACTAAAGTGTTTCTACTTCATCGTCCAACACGGGGAACGATGGAAGACGACATATCAACGGGGGTGTGCATGCACGGGCTGAACCATTTGGGAAATATCTAATCTCTAATATCTAGCTCTCGTCAGTATTGTCTTTAGGTTCAAGAGTACAATTCAATCTGTCCAGCAAAAGCCTTTGCGATTTGACGCGTTGCGATCCCAAAACCATTTTAGCCCTAGTAAATGTCGTCAGTCATTCTTTGCAAGTGTGATGTGACTTTAAATTAACCTAATCTAATGAAGTACATGAACATTTTTATTGCTATGATGAACATGATATCAGACACATCATGTCTGTCATTTTAGGAAACTGACACATATTCAGAGCACATTTACATTCAGTGTCACGTTCCCTGGGCAGATTTATTGCTACGATGGCGAGGTCAATCTAAGCACTTAAATCAAGATGCTTTGGGCTTTGGAAGAACACACAGATCTTTCATGAAAGATACAAATGCAATGGTTTAGAAAAGTGATGGTTTTAGTAAGGCCAGGCTGATATGAAACTTTGAGGGTTTTAATTTACAATAGCACCAATTCTACACCTGCACCATTACACACCTAGAAACAGTTGAATTGAAATTGAAATAAAAATGTTACCAACCAAGGTTGTACCAGACGTCCATTTCTCCACTCAGTGTCCGAACTTCAATAATACTCTGACCAAGGAAATCATCGGACTCCCTCTTCAGGCGCTGTTTCACCCTGGACTTTATGTCATCATCCTCGTCCCAAACCCGGACTTTAATTCGGTCCGAAGAATTGTGGCACTCACTGAAAAAACAAAAACAAACGTCAGATGTACTGGTATGTAGGTAAAAACTACTGAAAACTTCAAATTAGCAACTTACAAGTGGAACTTCTCCTCCCAAACTGGATTGAGGTTGCCATAAATGGTTTTTGTTCTCTTTTTAGTTTTTCCAACTTGCACAGTGACATATGGATCACTTGACCCGGTTTTGTCTTTGGCCTGAAGTCCTTGAGCACAAACAACTAAAGAAGAGAAGAAAGTGATGATGTTTATGAAATCATGATATTTCATTAAAAAATCCTTTGAGGGTCCTATATCATGCTTTGTTCAGGATTATTCAGTACTTTATACCTTTTAGTCTTGATAACTTTTGTGGCAACGACTGAAGGTCAAAGTGGACTTGGTTTCATTATACTGGTCATACACTACATCAATAAAAGCAAAAGTTGCTCAGTATAATTTTTACTATGTGAAAGTACTAAATACATGTAGTACAAATCTGTTTAAATGAGTCGGATAATTAATAACTTTGTCGCACCACTTACTGCTCTGGAGTGTGCATTTTAAGGCTTTTAAAACAAGCAAATTACAAGAGCCAAATTAACTTTTCACTCAACATAAATACAACATATTTAAAGTACCCAAAAATTAAATTCCCTTCATTACTGACCATCTCTGAGTATAACTTAAAAGAGCATTTTATAGCATTGTCTCTGTTGGACAATATTATAAAATGGTCAGTAGAGGACATACTTCCTCCTTTTGTTTGTGACCAGGGCAGCGATGCAAAATCAAACTTACAAAGAAGATATGCACTGGCAAACATGCTGACCAGCACAACGAGTATGACCACGGACGGGATCAGATCAAGTTTTGTGAATGTGTCAAGAGAATAAAGCACGAAGGAACATCATGGAAAAATGGGTTGGCATTTTGAGAGTGAAAGAGGGAGATAAATATGCAGTATTACTGCAGGAATGTTTTTGATCAACAAAACATTAAAACATGCGGCATTATATGGGAGTATTAAGAATGATTTACCACTTCTTAATCAGTCCAATCCATCCAAAAATGTCATTCAGTATTATACCTGTGATTGTAATTTTAGCAGACCACTTTGATGTTCCATCTAGGACGCTTTGTTTGATAGTCTTCATTTGCTGAGCGTGAAGGCTTTTGGTAATGGCAAACATTTCCCGAATCAGTTCAAAGATTTCTGGTTTGTTCCTCTCCCGGATTTTCATCCTGTCCTTCATGGCCATTATGATGTTCTGAGTCCGATCTTCCGCTCCATGTTTTGAGCTTTTCTCAGCAGCTCCTGAACACAGAGCAGAAATGTTACACTGACATGATGAACACTTACAGGATTTGGTTTTGAAATAATACTAACTTTGCAGACAGTCGGCGTTCAACAATTCTTGGCACTTTTCGTGGCACTTGACCCCACACTCGGAGCACCTCATGCCTTGGCGGGCGATTCCCCACAGCAGCCCTTCACATTCGTAACAGTACGTTGGTGTTGTTGCTGTCCAGACTTCAAAGTTGTGTGGAGTTGTACAAGATATTGGGTAGATGAGCGCTTGTAGGGTCTTCTTGTACACATGATGTTTCTACACAGGGAGAGTAAAGGGAAAAAAGGATTAGTAAGTAAATTCTAAAGCAGATAAAAAAGGTAAATTCACTTTTGTGACTTACCAGTTCCTCATCCTTTATGGATGACCTTGCAGCCATTGCCGAAGCAATCCCTGCCTTTCTGGCTTGGACAAGCGACTATTGATGATACATTAAAAAAATAATTCAAAGAATTGGATGAGCCACTGATACAACCCACAACCAAGTAAACCTTTAGTGTTACTATTCGGTCAGGAAGTGTTAGGGAATGACAAGTCTGCTTCCATAGAAGATCAGTAGTGTTAAAATAGATGTATATGAATTTGTTAGTAACCTGTGGTTTTACCCACAGTATAAAGCAGCTCCCTAAAGATTAAAAAAGGTGAACCCATGACTAAAGGCCCAAGAACCAAAAAGGAAGCATGCAGAACTGTTTCTAAAACCTTTGCATTAATAGATTACAATGCTATTCAGGTGAATAAGAGTGAGGGTTAGTTTAACTACATGGGAAAGCAGAAGGGAGTGGGAACATGTTTCTACAGGACTTACCATAGCCTGACCAACGAGAATGAGCGCATTCAAAAGAGTGGGGAATAGTTTGAGGTTTAAGAGAGGAGGGAGAGACAAATTAGATGCCTTACTTTTGTCTTTCGAAACACTTGTGTTTCCCATAAATAAACAAATCTACTTCCACAATAAATGGACTACACAGACATAACTTACACATACAATATTTACTAAGATTTACAGTAATATAAAATCCAACATGATATAAATTAGCTCAGTAGAAAAGGAAACAAAAACGTGTACTGACCACATCGCTGACCAGTGCGATTGGCTTCTTTTTGCGTAGGTCTGGCATGCTATCAATCCCATAGAGACCAGATCCACCACTAGTGATTGAAAAAAACAAACTGCTTAAAAGGATGACATAACATAATAACATAGAAAAAGGTGCACACTATATAGTAAGTAAAAGGGCATGTGTGACTGGACTTACCCTGGCTTAACCCAGGCTTGCTTTAAGTTAGGTTCATCCTCACGACTCTACACAGAAATCCAAGTTCAGATGCAATTAATTCTCAGCACACAGATGATTAGAGCTATATATTAAAAACATTAAGTGGTAGTTTTACCCCTCTGTTGACAAAACACATACAAAAACAAAACGGTATAGACACAATCAAACAATTTGCGGTGTACATGCTTAACATTCAAATGAAATAAAGTCCATAACGTGTGTGTATGACGTGTCATGATATGACTTCATTTTACAGGATGGATTTTTCTGAGAGAACAGGCCATCAGCACGATTATGAAGCAAGGCAATGGAAAGAACGAACCCAAGAAACAAGCACAAGCTGTTGGAAAAATGAAGTGATATAATTATCAAAACAAAACAACAAATACATTTAAATAGGTAACCTGAAAATCAGCGCTCCAAATATCTGTAAATTACCAATACAAACGGAAGTGAATACAGTCATTTGATGCAAAAAAATATATTATTTTAGGGATAGTACTGTATTTTGTAATGTATACTTTGTGTGGAAATAAAAAATAACAACTATAATATTTTTATTTATTTTTTAGAACCTCTCTAAAGCCGCTAAACACAAAGGCGGGATCATTTAAAAGCAAAAAAAAAAAAAAAATTGGAACAAAGAAAATACAGAACTATCCAGAATCTATAAAAATGTGAACTTTACCGAAGACAAACTCATCTTGCGATTGTGATCCCTGCGATCCTTGGGAGCCATAGGATCCTTGGGAGCCATAAGATCCTTGGGAGCCATGAGCAGATTTTGAAAGTCTGTTACGCGTCAGCCTCTTCTCCCTCAGTATCCTCTGGAAGTTTGCTATTCGCTCTCTGTGACTGGGATCTATAGGTTTTTGTGATTCAGTCTTCTCAAGAATGTGGTCTTCACTGATTGAACTCAATCTCATTTCTTCAGAGCTCAATGGGCTCATAATTGTTGGACTCCCTGGTTTGACTGGATTGGACTCTTCGACTTCTGTAGTAGATATTTTGTTATCGTCACTCGAAACCTCTAAAGAATGTGATTCAGTAAGACCACATGATGATTCACACTTTTCACTCTGGGATTCCTGCAAGGAGATTTCCTGTGTCTCACAGATACTATATGCTGAGGTTTTATTCTCATCATTTAGTGTTTCAAGATGTTTTTCATTTTCAGTTGGACTAATGTCTTTATATTGTAAATCATTATCATTTTCTGTCTTATTTTCTTCATTAGATTGCATTAGGTCAGACAAGGCAGAAACAACATCAGTGTTTGGCACATCAAACTTGTTAAATGCCCCCTTTAAAGTTGACTGGAAAGATAATACAGCCTTGGTAAAAGTTGCAACATCAAAGGTAACTGTATTGGACTTTGACGTGTTTTCTTGAGGTACTTCTGAAGAAACCTGTGATAAAGACTCTCGAGTATCATCCCTAGACAAGCTAGGATCAGTCCAGTCTTGATCGAAACTGTCCACAGATCCTAGATCTAGAGTGTCACCAGAAGATGGACAATCTTCACAGTGTGATTGTGTATCCAAATAACCATCATCACAATCAGTCAAATGCACAGTAGAGCAGCTCAGGCTTCTCGATGGTCCGTGACCTTCTTCATTTGGACAGGATGCAGTGTGGTAACCCGACGCACACAAATATGGACAGTTTGTGATATAGTCACATTCTAAATTGTTTTCGACAGGTTGTGTAAAAGGTCCCCAGTCCATCGTACTTGAAGACCTTGGCGAATTGTAGTGTTGCAAAGATAAATGCTCAGAGCTGTTTTGTGAAGATTGGCCAGACGTACTGCTTTGTGTCTCCTTAGCACCACTGTCCCACACACCCGATTCTAACGCCTCTCCTCTGTGCATGTCCTTCTCCAACCAATGTTCTTGGCCGCCAGCACTATGCCAACTTCCATACTTTGTACAAATTTGCGGGCTACTCAAACTATTGTATGGTGATAAAGAGGAGGCACTTTGGCAGTCTTGGCCAAAATGAGGTTCAGCACAAAAAGGGTTTCCTTTTAGTGGAGCCAAGTGCATTGTTTTCCGACCCATTTGCCTGTTCCATTGGGAAACATCACGGTTCCATTGCGGTGGTTGTGATTGAGGCTGTATACAACCAAGTTCTCCTCCCCAATGCAGAGGCGTTACCACATTCTGTCGGTCAAGGTTTCCTTGATTTAGGCTTGGAATTTGAAGAACAGGGCTAGAATGAGGTGTAGCTGAAGTGGCACAGTACAGTTCACCTATTTCACTCAGCACAGCATCCACGCAGCATGACACTTCATCCACAGATCCCCGCACAGACGTCAGATAGTCCCTCAAATCTGAGATTTCTTCCTGAATCTTATTGATGCCATTGAGTTCTTTAATTATATGCTCAACAACATTAGCTGAACCTTGGCATTCTTCCTCATTCTTCATAACTTCACTTGAATTGGTTGCGACATCCTCCCCAACACCACTATCACCCAAAGAATCGGTAGTTCTGTTTCCAACATGACTGTGTGTGTCCGATTTCTGTCCAGGGTTGGAGAGTGATAAGTCATCTAAAGCAAGTTCTTCTTGTGCTTGTAGGCACTTATGTAATTGTACTTTTGCTGCCTTGGGGCTCTTCAATTTTTTTCTAGCATGCTCTCTTCTTTTGGGGGATGAAGGAACAGCGCCTTTAGTGTAGGGCTCATCCTGTTCACTGTCATGTCCTTTAGTAAACATCCTCAATCCTCCACTGGAGCTTCTTGTTCTAAACATTTTTATATACACAATAGACAAAAAAACAAACAATTAAATTATGTTACATATACATTATACTTACAAAAAAGACAATTTCACACGTCAGCCATAAATGGCAACCAGCAGCTGCAGAGAGCACTGTAATTGTAATTCTTTAAAAAGGCATGGTGAACTCGGTAATTACAAGACAAGCCAATCGTACACTATGCGTTCTCAGCCAACAGCTGCATAGCCTGATAAAGCAGTCATTCTATACCCATTAAATTCCAAGAAATCCAAGAAACATTAACATAATTTCTACACTCAGTCAAAGCCCCCATAATGAGTTAATAGTTGGTTAAATATCAATACTACTATAGAGGGGAAATGACATTACTGTTCAATATCAACATCATATCAAAGATGCTTACCTTAAAGGAGAAACAACAAAACATCAAATTTATCTTGAAACAGCATCTTGTAATAACAATATCCATACGAACAGTGGTTTCGTGAAACAGAAAAAGAACTGAACTTCATTGTCATCATTACAGAAAGAACAAATCTATAGAAGAATTCCTCAAATGAAATGTTAAACATCATGTAGCACTTTCCAGCAGTAACAGACCAGAGCAACTCAAAGCGGCTTACTCTCACTTGAGAACCTGCCCCTCCTTGTCCTGCCCTCTTGCACACTTTCTCTCTCTATCCCTCTCCCCCTCTCTCACTCTCTCTTAGATTGGCTAAGGACATATGATTATATGATTTTACAATGTTCTTAATTGAATTTAGAGTTTTCAGTGTTGTTAAAGACCCCAAGTATATTCTCACAGCCCAATTGTTCAGAGTGTTATAAATGCTTAAATGTGAAATCTCTCTTATATTCTTTGAAGGTGACTCTAAGTCAGTCAGTGTATCTAGATAAACACCGTGCAACGAAAATAGGTTTACTACAGCCACATACAATTACAAGATATAGAAAGATTTATAGCAGACAATGTATGTGGAAAAAATTTGAATAAGTACATCAAGGAAATTTTTGTATTTACGTGAAAATGAGCTCTCACTGTGATTGCTTTGAAATACCAATCCAGTTGAATTGAAAAGTCTACTTTTGGTTTCCCACATTGCTAGTGAGGGAATGTCCAAGAAGATTATAATGTAATACTTTAAGAAAGTTATAAAATTACCTTACTTGAATACAAACAGAGGGGTAAAATTCTACCACTTTGATAAAAAGAGATGGGGGGTATGTCATTGCCGATCTTACCTCACGAATCTGAACTCTAACTCTATTGATTGCCTTTAGCCAACGGAGTCTAGAAGGGGAAAAAGGCAGTGGTGGACCATCATCATGGAACCTATATTACAAACATACCAAAATTACAATAATGTGAAGAAAACATACAGAAAAGGTAGATATAAAATGCAGAAATACGCACTTCAAATGCTTTGATGAACCCCTCTCTGATGAATTGGAACTTTTCAGGGTCTGCCTCTCATCAGCAGAGGTCCGTAGTTCATTTTCATTGAAAACAGGATGTCCATTGTTGGTGCGTGGCTGCCCATTCGCAGAAGGATGGAAGCCTGCACTGTGGTAAGAGTGGAAGGACTCCTCTAGTTCTGAGCCTCCTGTGCTCTGGCCAGTTTCACTAAGTTGGGAGCTGGTCTGGCTCAAGTTTCCAGATGAACCAAAGCGACTACTTTCCACTGGACTACAATATTGAGAAAGGGGAAACAATGTTAGTTATATACACAGAATAAACATAAAAATAGAGATAATTTATAATGCTACACTAAAATAAATTGTATAAAAATCCATGAGAATCTTGACAACAATAACTTATAAGCCCAAAATCCCAAGTGCAAACACAATGAACAATGAACACTTTGGCCGCTTTCACACAGGCTCTAGTTAGGTCGGCCTTAAGGGACTTTCAACCCGAGAGCGGCACGTTTGGGTCAGTGTGAATCCAACCGCCCCACTTTAGGCAGGTCTAAACTGTGAAGGCGGCCGACCTCGGGCCGAACTACTGTTTCTTAGACGCCTCTTATTTGCATGAAGAAAGAATGAATACACGCTGCATGAGGATTTTTGGATTACTGCTTTGACGAGTCAAAATGGATCAACTTTAAATCATCAAGGGCTGTCTTTCCCGTCTTTCTCTTCCTGCTACAGTAAAACTTTCCTCTTTATGAGCCGATTAAAGTGCATTTGCGTATCAGCCTCACTGTATTTAACCACAAGGGAGAGGAGTGACCACCACATAACATTAGGGAAGTGTGTACGCGTGTTGTTGGCGCATTCCCATTGTCATGGGAATGACAATGACTTATTCCCGTTGTCAAGTTGAGCGACCAGCTGAATGTTGTTATGTGGCTGATGGTGCGAGTCTGGCGCAGGTGCGTGTGCGGACAGAACTAACTTTGAGTACATGCAGTTGAAACTAGGGTGGTCTCGGCTCGACCCGCAAGGCGCTCCTGTGTGAAAACAGCCTAAGTCTCAACCATGGAGTCTGTGATCTCAACATGTCAATTTGTTGGAATTTTTTACTACAGGACTACATACAATTTACACAGGATTTTGAGCTTTCCATAAAACTGTATAGTGCTCAGGAAGGAAATGCTTTTTTTGGTAAGAAAGGTGCTTTTTGCTTTGGGGAATAGAGATTGCATATACAGTATTCCTGACTATTTGCACCCCCTAAGTGTTCTTGAACTGCCGTATTAAGTGAATTTCTCCATTGTGAGATCAATAAAGTTCTAATCTTACATCAAAATTCTCTATTTATATCCTCTAAAAAGCCTTTATCAATAAATTATAAGAAAGGCTTTTTATAAGGTTTAAATAGAGAATGTTAATTAGTTTTGATATTCCATTTTTTTCCCCAGGATTTTGAGCTTAATTGTAGGAGTGAAATATACAAGACACTCAGACATACAACATACTAAGACAAACACACACAATAGCTACTAATTCCAAATCTATAAATGGACTGCAGAGCTGGACAGGGGAGTTTGAATGGTTATGAATGGTTTAAATGATTGTCATTTATTATGATTTTACTAGCCTTGCATTTAACAGCTCCTTCTTCAACTGGTTGTCCAGCTGAGCTCCAGAGGTAAGACCTGTATCGGGGTGTGTTTCTACAAGGTTGTCCTTTTCATTGGGAGATAGGGAGGCTGAAGGCTCTACTTCAGGAGTGGAGATGCAAATATTGGGTGTTTCTATGTTACCTGATAAACCTACCGGTTCTGTTTTTTGACCAGCAGCTGTTTGTTTCTTTTCTAGAGTGTGTGTTGGCTGGTCAGCTTTTACTAAGCCTTTGCCCTCTTGAGTTTGTTGGGGCTCTGTCTGCCAAGGAAAACCTAACTTTGCTCCAAATAATGACGTATTTGAGGGTTCTTGTTTTCCAGTGCCTTTTTTATCATCTTGAAATAGACTTCCAGACAGAGACTTAAACCCAGAAAAGAGACCACTGCCTTGCTCAGTTGAAAGTGATGGAGCAGTGGCCTGAGAAAATAAGGATCCAATTGATTTTCCAGTTTCACCTGATGTAGTAATCAAACCAAACAGAGATGTAGTTTGGGATGTTTCAGCATTGACAGAAGTCTGTTCATTAGTTTGTCCCACATCTGGGGTAGCTTTACTGGGGTCTTTACTTTCAGTATCTGTATTCATGGTACTAGGTTTATCTTGTTGTACTTCTTCCTGGAGAGCAGACTTTTCTTTTTCACCACCATGTATCTCATGTGTAAGATCAACCACAGAGGTTTTCAAAGTGGATGTGGTTATTGAGGAGTCCACTTCTGAATCAAGTAGTTTATCTGGTTCACTAGCTGACTGGACTTGAGGGCTACTCGAAACTGTTGAGTCCAGGTTATGCACAGTCGTCTCAGAGATGAGAGATGGAGCCGTTTTTGATGCCACACTTTCAGGTTTATTCTGAGCCGGTGTGTCACTTGTCACAATTTTTGCAGGTACTTGTTCTGGTGGTTTAGTTTGTTGTCCTATGCCACCAAAGAAGGACCCACCAATGCCTCCTAGTAGAGATGGTGCTGACTGTGTTCCAGTCTGTGTTTGAGCTGTAACACCACTAAACATTCCTCCAAGGATAGAACCACCAGACTGTGGTGATGTATTAGGTGCAGTTCCTCCAAACATTCCTCCAAGTATTGACCCACCAGATGGTGTACTTCCAGGCTTGGATGTTGAACTACCTCCGAACATACCACCTAATACTGATCCGCCAAGGTTTGATGTACTGGTTTGAGGACTGGATTGTGGAGCAGAGCCAAATAAGCCTCCAAGTAATGACCCCCCGGTCTGGGGAGTTGATGATTGGTTTGTTGGTCCTCCAAATATACCTCCCAGTAATGAAGGTCCAGTTTGACTAGGGGGCGCTCTGGTTTGCTGTTGCTGAGGACCACTAGCAGGAGCTGGTGGTGCACCAAACAGTGAAGAAACAAATCCTGCAACTTTATCAGCTGAAGAGTCCAGAACAGATTTCTCAAGTTCCACAGGTTTTTGCTGTTCTTGCGCCACTGTGCCCTTTGTACTTTCTTCTTCTTTAGGTGGCATTTTATTCTCAGTAATCTCAGAACTTGAACGTTGCTCTGCATTTTCAGTCTCTTTGGACAAAATATCTGCTGGTGAGGCAACCTTGTCAACATTTGGACAATTAGCAGTAGTGTTCTCAGTCTTATCATGATCAGCCTTGTCAGCATCTAGACAATTAGCAGTAGTGTTCTCAGTCTTATCATGATCAGCCTTGTCAACATCCAGACAATTAGCACTAGCGTTCTCAGTCTTATCATGACCATCATGACTTTGTTGAGGTTGCCGTATCAGTATTGTGTCCTTAGCAGAAGACACTGACATATTGACTGAAGAGGATTCTGGAAGAGTTGGAGTTGAATTTTGAATGCAAGATGTAACTTTAGGATGAGTTTCAGACACAGATGTGGAACTAACATTGTTGCCATTAGGTTTTGGTGCTGTTGTAGATGTTGTTGCAGGTGAAGTAATTCCACCAAATACAGACATAATGCTTCTGCCAGGTGTCTCATTAGACACTGATGATCCAGGTAGAATACCACTCAAGAGAGAGGTGCCAGATGGTGCAGTATTTGTTTGAGGCAGTGATGGACCAAATAAACCTCCTAATATGGAGCTGGTATTTTGAGATGCTGAATTGGATGGAGCTGATGATCCACTAAAGACACTACCTAAAATGGATCCTGTAGTTTGTGGTCCCTCTGCCTGTGGGGTAGGTCCTCCAAACAACCCTCCAAGTAAAGATGTACCCGTCTGAGTTTCTCCTGTTTTGGCAGGTGGCCCTCCAAATAAACCACTAAGCAATGAGCCTGTCTGAGGAGCTGCAGTTTGCGTTGGTGCTGACCCTCCAAACATTTTACCCAGCAGTGAACCACCAAGTTGAGGTGAAGACTGAGGAGTAAACCCAAGAACGGAGGGAATACTTTTTGCTGTTGGGTCTCCTGTAGCTCCTGCTGTAGTTACTGTTGGGGGAGGACCGGATTGATTAGCATTAGAGTCTGTAGTGGAGCCTGAACCAGATGAGGTTGACTGAGGCTTTTGTGCTGATTCACTATTGAGAGGTGTCTGACCAGATGGTGTAATGTGCACGGAGGGCTCTGCAGTGGCTGTTTTATTATCTGCATCTTTTGTCACAGGATGGGAGTCGGCTGTAGACAGGCTTTTTTGTGCCTCAGTAGATATGATACCATCTTTGTTTGGAAGTTCACTTAACACATCATTGGTAGACGTTTTTCCAGGGACTTCACCTGCAGAAACAGATGGCAGTAAAGAAGCATTTTGCTGTTGTGAACTATCTTGCTTTCTTTCAGTAACAAGCACAGAACTGGGTGAATTACTGTTTGTGGAAGACGATACAAGTGGGGTATGAATAGTTCCTGGAGAAACAGACACTTTTGATTGTACTGTCGTCCCAATGGTTGTCGAAGTGGCAGGAGCACCGAACATTGAAAATAATGATTTTGTTTCAGTTGAGCTAGACAATCCACCAAATAGCCCTCCAAGTACAGATGTAGCTGAATGGTCCTGTGGTTGAGATTGGGCTTGCGTGTTTTGAGGTTGTGTTTGGGGCTTGGCTTGTGTTTGCTGAGGGGAAGGTTTTGGGGGTTGTTGAGGTGTTGAATCACTAAATACTGAAAACAATCCTTTCTTTGGGCTTTCACTTGAACTGGATGAGCCAGCCAAAATACCACCTAGAAAGGATCCTGTATTACCTTGAGCCTGTTGGGTGCTGGGAGAACCAAACATGGAAAGAAATCCTGTATTTGGGGGTTCTTTTGGAGGGACAGTCCTCTGTGGTTGTGCTTCAACATTAGATTTAGCCGGAGGCGGAGGTTGAGTTGGAGATGGTGCACCAAAAAGAGATAGTAAACTTTTTCCAAGTGATTCTTGTTGAGGGGGTTGCGGAGGTGCACCAGGTTGCGGTGTTTGATTCTGCGATGTTTTAAGCTCAGTCTGGGGGGTGTCAGGTCCACTAAATATTGATAGTATACTTTTACCAATGGAACCCTCTTGTGAAGTTGCTCCTGGTGTAGAAGTATGCGGCGTAGGGGTAACTTGACCAACTGTTGATCCAGTCAGCATTTCACCTAAAGAAAAGCCAAAAAGTCCTGCAGATTGTTTAGGAGCAGTATCATGTTTTTGTTGATTAACCTGTGGCATTGTTTGAGAGTGCGTTGGCACATTGCTGACTGAAGTAGGAGGGAGTACTTGTGATACACTTTTATTTGGAGGTTGACTATGGGCCATACCACTTTGATCCATTGTATGTTGTCTCTGTATGCCTTTTGGTCTAGAAGATGAAGCCAGCGCTCCTTCGGTGACACTTGGTTTCATCTGATTTTTTTGTGATGGTGGAGGCTCGGTACTAAATAAGCTGCTAATTGATCCAAAAATATTAGGAACATTGGTAGCTTCTTTGTTTGTAGTTGAAGTTTCTGTTGAAGATGCACTGATGCTTGTTTGTGGAGCTGTTTGAGGAGAATGTATATCTATCTTAGGTTCTTCAATTCCAACAGCTGTTTTCAGAAAACTCATAAAACCTGTTTGTGGTTGTTCAGGAGGCTTTTCCTGTGTTTTGTCACTCTGGAGCCCCTCAGGTTTATTCATCAAATCTTTTGATTGTAAAGTTGTTGTTCCTGATGGAGGAGCAGCTTGTTGAGCCATGGTTGTTTGACGTGCCAAGCGTGTTCTTTGTGAAAATGTATTGGGTTGGCTAACTTGAGATGTTGTTGGTGGAGTAGGCAAAATTCTACCCTGTTTTGGCTGTGGTTGGGTAGCTTCTGCTTGAGGAATGCTTGTTTTTGTGTCATTCATTATCTTGGACCTAAGATTTTGAAATCCTGAAGAAAAAATGTTTTGTGTTGTGTTTGTATTGGCAGATGAATTTGCTTTACTTAGCTCCACTTTTGATTGTTGGCTCAAAAATGATTGGCGATTTGGCTGTTCTTTTACTGGTGCAACTCTCTTTCTCCATTCCTCTTCTGATACATTATCGACATGCTTTACTGATACGCCTGTTGAGGAACGCCTGCGCTGGCTTGGCTGATAACATTTGTAAAGAGACTGATGACTAGTAAGGCCAGAAGGGGTCGAGTTTAGAGACACAGCAACCTTTTGAGCAAAAAACGACTTAATTTCTTGGCTGTTCCAAAGTGTCTCTCTATTATGACAGGAAAGGTCAAGAACATCTTGGTCTTGATACAAATAAGGCTCTCTGGGATCCATTCTTACTTTGTTTAACCTGTAAGACGAAATGTCAACACTTTGATGTCCTTGAAAGGCAAATGAATTTTCAAACATTTCAGAAAATTGTCTAAGGTTTAAATTCATGATCTGATTTCCTTTCCTATATGCAGCAGATAGATCTAGGGGAGCATTGAGGAGTTGCAAATGGTTCTGATCTTGACCGGGCATCCAGAGAAGCTCATCCTCATTGAAAAGAGGGATTTTAAAGCCACAGACCATCACCATCTCATTGTGTAGCCAAGCACTGGGCAAGTAATCCATTGTGTGGGAGGTTCCCCAAATCTCTCCTTCAGGAGCACATACATATACATTTTGACCAGCAGCATCAGAAAGTAAAGCATAAATATACTCATGATCTGTGTAAACAAAGTAGCCACAGTCACCATCTTCAGCTGGCCACCACATGCCTTGTTCCAACAAAGAAAGCCATTGTTGATACCATTCAATGTCTTCAAGATACTTTGAGTCATCAGTCTCAGAAAGCACTTGTCTATTTAAGTGCCTCTCATGGTTTATATCAACATTGGGCAAAACTGAATTGTCTATTCCATATGGCCAGTTAGCTGAATAAGACAAACTGGGTGCATTCTCCTCGTAGTAACCTTCATGATACGATACACCATTAAGACTATAGGTGCTACCATAGTTACAGTTACTCAATGTTGCATTGCCTTGTTTATTAGTTAGATTCAGTGCACCTTCTTCCAATTCTATTTTACCCAATTCTTGATAACTATTCCATAGTCTTTTCTTTTGATATTCATCACTTTCACTATAGCAGACAGATTGTGGTTGTTGATAAATGCCTTGCCATGGGGCCGAGTGAGAGATTTGTTGGTCTGATGAACTGTAGTGCATAGAACTATGTGGTGAGACTCCAACCCAACTCTGTCTGTGCTGTTGGTTTTCTATGTTCAACTGAGAATCAATTGCCTCACTTTGAAACTGTTGCCAAAGTGTACTTTGATTTATCCAATGGTATTCATCGTATGGGCTGATTACAGATGGGGACAGCTGACTTCTAGAACTTCCAGCAAGAGATGATGTGCTGAGGGGACCATGTGGCCACATAGTTACATTTGAAAGTTCAGACAAAAGACTTTGAATATTACCTGTGCTATACGCAACTGATGGAACTGGTTCAATAATTTGAGGGCCATATAACTGGGAAAGATTTCCTGCGCTAACTGAAGAATATGTGGCTTGACTTTGCAGAGATCTTGCAAATGTGGCAGAAGTTCTAAGGTCTAAACTTTCTGCATCGATTGACACAGGTGTCCTAATGAAAGCATGTCTACTACGACCTGGGGGGACAGGGAAAGTTGTGGATTGGTTGCTATTTCCTCTGGCATCTGAGGTTGCATTTCTCAGCCCAACAGACTCAGAAGATGTGCCCTTTGACTGAGTCCTTTGCTCAGTGGCTTGACCTGATATTTCATCTTTTCTTTGATTACTAACTTGCTCAAATTCCTTTTTGTGAAACAGTCCAGATAAAAACCCTTGCTGTGCTGGTCTGGATGTGACTCTTTCCACAGTATCTTCTCGCAATATCTGTTGAACAGGGGCATTGTTTTGCTGAATAGCTTTGTTTCTTTGAACGCTGGTGTGTGTGCTTATCTCGTTAGGAGTAGATAGTTGTGAATTAGTCAATGAGTCAATGTTTTCTGTAGATTTTGTTATCTTGTTGAATAATTCGGAAAACACCCCTGACTGGTTGGATGATTGTTCTTTAGCTATCTGATGATGTCTGATTTCTTCTGTCTTCCGAAACATTTCGGGCTGTGGAAGGTGACCTACTGCTTCGGATGACGTCTTCCGTAGACTAGACAGTAACCCACCACCTTCACTTTTTTGTTGGGATAGAATGTTTTCTCGCTGATATTGAACTGAAGTGATATTGTCTTTTGGAACCTGTTGCTGGTCATAATTTGATTTACTTTGTGATATGTCATGAGTTTGCTCAAATTGCTGAGTGCTAACGCTGTCAGCTGAAGAAAATTTAAAAAGACCTGTTAAAACGCCACTTCGCTGGGATTGTGTTCGCTGTGGTGGGACTGTCTGCTGTCGGCTCATGCTTGGCTTGCTTGTCTCCTGTGGGTAAATTTGAGCTCTTGGCGTTTTGTTATGGCTAGTGGAGCCTTGGCTTGCTACATTTTGAGCATTGGCTGTGTCCTGAACTGTTTGCTTATTATCTTCGGAAGCAGAAAATTTGAGTAATCCAGAGAAAAACCCTTGAGACTGAGCTTGGGGAGTTTGAGAAGTTCTTGGGGGACCAGCAGCAACGTTACCCTGATGCACAGTTTCGGTAGCACGGACATTTTGAGGTATGTTTTCTGTTGAAGATAACTTCAAAAGTCCTGTAAGAAATCCCCCAGATGTGGCCTGAGAGGTATTAACATTTTGTGGTGAAGATACTCGATTTGGTACTTGTTGATGATGGTGGCTTCCAGGTTGGTTGCTCGACAAAGGCTGATGAGGTGACTGGACATTGGAGTTACTGGACAGATCGCTTGTGGAACCAAATCTTAGCAACCCAGACAGTAATCCCCCTGGGCTAGGCTGATTAGAACTCGCACTTGACTTGGCATCACTTGAACTGCCTTTTAGAAGACTGGACATAAAGCCTTGAGAATCTGGCAGAGTTTGTTTCTGCTGACTTGGAGGTGGTGCTGTAATTGGCCTCTGATGTGCTTGGTTTGACTGGGAAGGTAGTGGCATTTTGTTCTGAACATGTTGCCTACTTTCTGAATTTGGGTTTGCATGAGGGGGATCAGGAGTTGGGTTGAATATGTTTGAAAACCAGCCCTTTTCTGTGCTTTGCTGGGGGGCAGAAGACTGACTTACATGGACATGTGTGGTACCTTGATGCAATTGCATGGGCTTTTCAAGTTTTTTGGAGGCACTAACATCTTCATTGGAGGCAAACTTTAGAAATCCTGACAACATGCCTCCCTCGGCCTTAGAAGATTGTTGAGTAGAGACATTTTCAGATGAAAGGAAAGGCAATTTTAATTTACTACTTAAAGACCCATCTTCGGGTTTTTGTGGCCCTTTATTTTCTGTGGAATCAAACACTGGATAGACTATAACTGGCGGAGGACCCTGAGATGGGACAGGAGCTGAGGGTGCTATCAGTGCACTTAATGATTTTGAGAAAGAACCAAATATACCCGTTTTCTCATGTGTTGATTTTACTGACTCAGCAGGAGCATTTTGTAAATAGGTTGCTGGATTTTGCTTTCCATATATATTTTCATCCGACAAAACATTTCTATTGGTAGGCTTATTTCTCATATTTGTGCCTTCGTGTTTTGGATATTCTTCTCGATAAGCGCTATGGCCGTTCCTTTGTAAGGTCTGCTCTGATGCTGGTTGATCTTGTGAAGATTGGTTATCATCACTTGAAAAAAGTTTTAACGGATTTAATTTTTCCATTACTAAACTTCTTTGTACATTTTGAGGCTTTGAGGGAGTCTCTAGTGATATCGTATAGCCACTTGTTGTCACAGGGTCATTTGGTTTGTTAATAATACCTTGCAAGTTGGTATTATGAGGATGGTAAGGCAAGTAAGCAAAGTTCTTTTCTGATTCTACAGGTGAAACCACTGCAACAGGTGCTGGCTTCTTTGATTTTGGAATAAAAGAGAACAGTTTGGTAATCCCAGACGGTTGTGACTCGGTGGCTTGCGGAGGTGCTGTTTCCAGAGATGTTGTCGGCTGCTTGCTGCTGCCAACTTTGTCAGTAAGGGAACTAAATAAAGAACTCATTGCGCTCTTGACCCCTGATATGGCTTGCTCAGAATTTTGAGAATTTGTATCCTTTCTAGGTTGTTTCAAATTATGTGGGTCATCACTAAAAGATTCTGTTCGGTAGCTCCCCAAAGACGACAACCTGGATTTGTTTGACTTGGGAAGTGATCCATAGCGACTAATTTCCTCCTCTTTTTCTGCTAGATATTCAGAAACTGTTTCAACCAGACACTGAAGTTCATCCATAGGGTCTACAAATTCCTCAATGGGTTCCTCTACCGGAGAGAGCATCGCTTCAGGAGCCCAGTCACCGAGTTTAGACTTTCTGCACTTCCGTTCTCGAAACCTTTGGGCATTATCCAAAACACTGCTGTAAGATGAATTATACCTAACTTTGGAAAGCCTCATACTCTCTGGGTATATGTCATTAAAATCTTCAACATCTTCATCGGAATCTAGATTGTAATGGGGATCATCCAGATTATCCAAATCAAACTCAAACTGTGCCCTCCGTCTTGCATCTTCTTGTCTTTTATATGTTACATAATTCTCCAAGGTATTGTCCAGGTCATTTTTAGCCCACATCCTTGTTTTATAAAGTAATCCATCTTGATAAGGTGTGAGGCAAGACGTCATACGCTCCTCTTCTTCATGCATTTCCACTAACTGCTTCATGAAAAGCTCACCACTCCTTTCATGGGACAAAGCTGACTCTGGTGAAAATGTCTCCTCTTTCATTTTGTCCACCTCAGTTTGACAAAATCCTCCTGTATCTCGAATATTTTTTCTTACACGCCGATCTATAGTGTCATAGCCTTCAGGGTACATGCCATGGAGATTTCGTTGAGTACTCTGATGGATTGACTTGTGTGAAGGCACCGAGTATGGACTTCCCATTCGGAGAATGACACTGTCTTCCTCATCATCGAAGAAGTCACTAAGCTGTGGCTTCCCTTGTCTCTTGTATTTTCTTTCCCATTCTTCAAAGCCCATGCCAGAGTCCACGGGTATAATTCGAACTCGTCCTTTCTGATTTATTGAACTAAAATGGCAAGGTAATCATGGAGGAAATGGAAAAGTATAAGGAAATGACAGGAGAGAAAAAAGGAAAAGCACAAATAAAGAAAATTCAAAGAAAAGCAAGTCAAGAGTGAATTATCAGCAGCATAGTGACAAATAATGGAAGAATCATGCAAAAAAAAGAAGTAAAAAGAAGGACATGTAACATGAACAGCAACATGAATTAAAGGAATAGGCCACCGTTTTTACATACTGAGATATGTTCTTACCTTAGCTTTGACGAGTTCTTTAGGACCTGTCTGGTCTTCACCCGTGCCTTCTATCACGTAAACACAGCGCAGACGGCGTTAGCATTTAGCCTCTCCCTCTCTCCACTATAGCTCCAAAACAGGTCAAGATAGAAGCTACCAAGCTCTTCCACGTTTTTAAATATGGTTACGTGAAGTGTTACACTACAAAGTATAATTACACAAAATTAAACAATGTGGATTTTCTAAGCCGATAAAAGGGGGAACTATAATGTAAGGCGTGTAAGGAGTAGTTTGGCATCCCCACAGTAAAGTGAAGATATTACTGCGCAGTAAAGTGAAGATTACTGCGCGGATTTCGAACTACTCCTGGTATTATTACGCCTTACAATATAGTTCCCCCTTTTATCCGCTTAGAAAATCCACATTGTTTAATTTTGTGTAATTATACTTTGTAGTGGAACACTTCACGTAACCATATTTAAATAGGGACGTGGAAGAGCTTGTTGCTTCTATCTTGACCTGTTTGGGAGCTATAGAGGAGAGAGGGAGAGGCTAAATGCTAACGCCGTCTGCGCTGTGTTTACGTGATAGAAGGCACGGGGGAAGACCAGACAGGTCCTATAGAACTCGTCAAAGCTAAGGTAAGAATATATCTCAGTATGTAAAAACAGTGGCCTAATTCCTTTAACTATCATATGCAAAAGAATCTGCTTTCTGCAGATTATGAAAACATAACACACATCTAATGTAACATTTTATGACTCATTCTTACGGCTTGCTTATCTGGAGCAACGTATCCGTCCACAAAAGCATTATGCTAAAGCACAGAGTAAGTAATGCTGTAACAGCAGTGTCTTTGAAATAAGCTAATTTGTTATCCCAATCATTGTCCATAATTGTCTGTCTGTTTAAGGATCATCCTGGATGTTTGAGAATTTTTGTCATCATCATTTCGTTATCTAATCAAAGCTGGTCTCTTAGCAGTAAGTTCAATATAAATAAACAAAGGTCAAACTTTAAAGCGTTCTATATGTACTTTTGTGTATGTAAATAAAAATAAATGTTTGCATTCATAGTCTTTACAAAAAAACAGCGTAGTTTTAAGCAATATGTTTTTAGTTTTAATTTTAAAAAATTATACTAAATACTAAATCTGTAATGGATCTGCTCCAGCTTGTGCAAAGGACTAGACTAGTTTATTGAGTTCCCATATTGATTTTGAATTGTATGATAGTCTTGGATTGGAACGAATCAATTCCATTCAGACTGTTTCATTGTACGTTTGGATACTGGAGTGTATACGACTCACTCCTTCTCTTGGCAAAGCTGACAAAATTCCGTATCTGGAGATTTAGTCACAGTTTTAGAGTAAAATTTACTGTAATTTATTGGAAAAGTTAAACCAACTCAGTTGAGGGATTTAGTTGAGGATTCTGTCTACCTGCTTCCTCTGTGGTCCCTGTAGTCCAAATCAAAGCTGTGAATGGAGTCTGCACAAGAGTCAGGGTGGTGCGGAGGACGTAGGCTCATGGGGTACTGGTGCATGGAGGAGTTGGGCTGTGCCGTGGTGTGGTAGCGAGGTGGCAGGCTGTTGCTGGTCTCACTGCGGTAGTCACTGTCACGGTCATCCACAGCACTGTCTTGGTCATCCAATGCTGAAAGATTGTTATTATTGTTTTATAACATGTGTATACAAATAAGAAAACATTTACTATGTCTGCTTGATAGAATCTTTGAGTCAATCGGTAGGTTTAATTTGACAGGACAACATGGGGTGAAAGATGTGAAGAGTGGGAAGAGGCATTTATCACATTGTCAGAGCGGAGAGTTGGACCCATGACTCTGGCAGAGCACTGTTAAGTCTGCAAACATGCAGGAGACATAACCACTGAACCAGTGGTTCCCAAACTTTTCAGAGCTGTGTACCTCCTGGCTTTTAGGTGACCAGAACCCATGCACCTAAAAGTACAGTCAGCGAATGGAGCACACGTCTAATAATATCTTCTCAACATCTCCATTATTATAATGATTTCAAACATGCTTTTCACAATTAAACAAAGTAGTCTTGACTGGTAATAACAATATAAAAACATCCCGTTACCATGCCTACAAATCTGTGAAAAGAAATGTTTGACACTGGTTGAAAACTGGACTCTTCCTTAGCTTATTCAGTCTGGGTGTGAGTGAGGAGGACGGGCAGTGAGTGGGTTGAAGGAGTGGGCACTGCCGTGGTGCATAAGGACGACCTCCTCTCTAAATGGCATTATTGTGCTGTTGATAAACCTCACTGGGCTTCTGCTGGAACTGCTATGACTTACAGTATGTCTGGTGATTTTCATGGAAATATGTCATCCCAGTAATGGGTACATTTGCATCACATTTTTATTGTTAAATTATTTACTTTTTTGCATCTTGCGTTGCCCTACATATGCCAGTCAGGGCAGGCAGCGCGTGTACAATCTAAATAAACACAATAAAGCTCTTTTTTATCATCTGATTAAGGAATCTGGCACATGCACAATACTTCACTTTGTTTTTACTTTAAATTGTGATTTGTATTGTTCTGCCTCATGTGAAGGAGGCGCTATGTCTGTGCCACACATTGGCACAATGTGGACTGTGGTCGTAAACCTCACAGTACGTCACTGGTACCCCAGAAGTACACTAACCACAGTTTGGGAACCACTGCACTAGACAATTATCGACCCACATCTGCTTCATATTTTTCAGGAAAAATTGCATTCGTGACTACGCCTAGATTTACGATTTATGCCAGGGGTGGCTAACTAGTCAGAGACCAAGAGCCGACAAGCTGTGAAGAGCCACATCAGCGAGATCCAGGGCTGGTAGTTTATTGTGATTAAATATAAGGTGATCATTGTATTTAATCACAATAAACTGCAACTTTATACCTGGCCCTTTTCTTTTCAATAACTGTATTAAGATATAATGTTTTACTCCTCACCAAAACTGAAATCAATTAAATAAACAGACATTTTCTGCTGTTCTGCTCTTACTGGGACAGCATTTTATCAATTCATCAATCCTTATTTTGACCTTTTTTGTTTAGTGTGGGGCCCTGCCCACTGAGCCCTCCCTTCCTAGGCCTGATTCTTTAAGACTCTTACAGTTTATGGATAATATGTACCAATTCTAACGCAAAGAGACGCATTTTATTCAACATATCCAGTCATGCAAAAAGCCGTACTCTGATTGCCAAGAGCTGCGTGTTCACCACCGCTGATTTATGCAATTTATGAGTTTATGTGTTCGCCACCCCTGATTTATGCTTTAAATTTTAAACACAGATCACAGAGCACATTTTAAACATGCCCAGTAGCATTAACATGTCAAAAAGACTAAACAAGTTTGTTCAAAAATCACATGTGTATCAGACTGTTCATAGACTGATCAAAAACATTACGAACAGCCTTTGCCTTTTACTAACCACGGCCATTTAACTTTCAAATAATCTCACCACAATTTATTGTTACAAGATGTAGCTTTATAATAAACACTAGTCAATTTAAAGCCATGCTGCTTGTCCGAGTGCATCTTTAATCAACCCTTGTGTTAAAAATGAACTACCTGGAAGAATTTGCCCCAATTTACACTTAAATCATTAACATCTATAAAGGAATAACAGTGAAATTGTATAACATTGTTCGTATTAAGATCTTTGGGTGGACATTACTATCCTTAACATAGTTCTCATAATATTATTTGAAACATTCGACATTAATACAAAATTCAAAAAAGCCGTTGATGGATTGGATATAGGGATAAGCAAGATCAATTAAAAAATACAAAAACACAAGTGGAATAGTTTGGATAAAATAAGGACATGCTGAAGGATTGAGCAGGGGTAAATTATATTGCGGTATAATATTGTTACATACTGAGTGGGCCAGTCCATCCAAAATAGTTGCCTGGTGGAAGTGCAGATGATACAAGTGAGAAGTAAAATACCAATGTACTGCATTTTCATTTGAGGGGAGACAAGGGAACGCAGTCAGTCACAATTAGAGTTGAAAACACTGAACATATAATTTGTGAGGTCTTAAGAAAGCTGTTTAAGCAAGTGTGATTTCCATCTCTGATAAGGCGTGTAACTGTTAGGCAAAACAACAAAGGAAACCATAATAAAAGCCCATGGAAAGGAAAATAGCTCCATCTTGAGGCATATGTTATAATTACAGTGAAACTCACAGCATTGAGAGGCCGCAAATGGGAGCGAGTGGTGCTGGATGTCATCTTGTAGAGGATACTGTCAAGAAGAAGAACATTTTCATTCATGATAAACAAATAATGAACCGAATGTGTCAGAAAATCTCAGTGTCAGAAAATGGACTTCACCTCGTCGTGAATTGTCATTGTATTTATTTGTTCAAGCTTTCCTGTCCAATACTGGGCCTCGTCATCTGGAATATCTAGATAGAAAGAGAAAAAACATGAAATAAAGCCATCTAGTTGTACATATATTTCAGTTTAGTTTTCATGTCACAATGTGGATCTTTTGATGCTGCATTTAAAATAGCATAAATGGAAACCAATAACATCACATATCGCAATAAAACAGTTAAATTGTAAAAAATGTAAAATGCATTTGTAATAATTCAATCACCAGAGTGCATTTTAAGATGATTTTTCCAATTTTCCAGTTTCCTCTGCTATATACTGTATATTTCATGTATAGAAGACCGCATTCCCTACAAGGCTCTCGACAGCATGACTCATTGTACTTACTTTACATATAATTACAGTTCAATGGCGGCAAGTCTCTCCACAGCTCTGGTCTTTGCAGTGGATACACATTAAAGGCCACTTACAAACAAGCCTGGGCTTCAAAGAGACCCAGCACATGGCCTAAATGAAAAGCTCTGGCGGTGCAGCTGAACGACCTCCTGCCACTATAAAAGGTCTGTTCTAACAGGGTCAGACCCTCACGCAGTGGACACAGACCCCACTTCAAGTCGGATTCTTTTTTATCACTCTTTGCTGCACTGCGCAGATGGACAGAAGAGGTTTTAGTGTGCAAACTGACAAATTAAAGGAAATTAACCAAAGCTATAGCAACAAAACATAGCAAAACTGACCATTCAGTATTCTCCAATTGGGATAAAGGAAAAATAAAATGTATTTTATTGGTGACATAAAAAAAAATTGCAATTTACAGTAGTAGTAATTGTATGGACTTGGTTTCTTGGCTATATATTTCTCGTTTTTTTCTTCTTCTTTTTTTTACACATGACATAAAAGAAAAACTTAGGTATAGCAAAAGAAAAAACGAAATTGTTGTTAACTGTATTAACCATGGACATATATCCGCTGATGATCACATTTAGGATCCATAAGTTAATAACAAAGCAACTCCCACACAGGGAAAAAAAAAACAACATACAATTGCATTAGAGAATGTGGATCTGCAACATAGATCAAAAACAGGTGCTTTTTTTCCCTGCTCTATACTGTGCATTTTAAAAACATTTGCTTTTAGTGGATGCAGGAGTAAAATAGAGTATACATTTCTATTTTACTTTTTAGAAGGTATAAAGATGGTCTCCAGTGACCATGATATACTAATGGTACAAGGTAATTTATAAATTGTTCCCCAATAAACTCACCCAGGCGTAGCATTTCCAGATGCTTATGGCAAAAAAAAATTGGAATTTGTGTAGAATATAACAAACTAAAGGAAGAAAACAACATCGCAATTGTGGGTAATGCCAATTTTGGTTTCTTACCAAAAGGCAGCTCAAAGCGAGTATCCAGCAGGACTCGGTGCGGTGTGGGGTTCTTAGTTCCATAGATTTCATCCGCCTTCATCAGAACCTCTGAATCCAAGTAGATCCAGTCTCCTGTGCCCTCCTATGTGTCAGTAGAATAATAGGGGAGAAGGGAATATGCAAAAACGTTTGATCATTAAAGGTTGGTCAGGCAGGTAATCAAAATCAGAGGTGCACTGATCAGGCTTTTTGAGGCCAAATACTAACATTTTGATCAGCCGATACCGATCACATGGTCTTAACTGAACCTTTGTGCTTTTGTCTTAAAGCAGTGGTTCTCAAGTGGTGGGTCGGAACCCTAAGGTGGGTGATAAGCCTTTTCAAGGTATTATTTCTTTCAATATACTATATATTGATATATATAATATACTATAGATAACGTGTAGAAACATCTGAAACAGTAAAAATGATTTTGGTTATAATTTCAAGTTTATAGGTTTATTCCATGATCCATTTTTTTGTGGGAAAATACAGCAATTTTACATGTTATCCACGTTGTTATTCAGTTCTTACTTGGGTCGAGAGCTGCCATTCTAGGATTATGGTGGGTCCTGACAGCCTCCCAGTTGAGAACCGCTGTCTTAAAGGGATATTTCAGGATTTTTGACATAGGGCCTCACTACCTAGTGATCCAGAGTATGGTTGATTTCTGGAGATTTTTTTTATTTTTTTATTTATGCAGTCCCTATGTTTGAAGAGTTTAGTGGCGCTAAGCTAGTGCATGTCTATGGTAACTAGTAGCCTGCATTAAAAACAGTCTGACCCAAGCACAGTGCACCTGAGGCAAATCACTTATAACACTACCAATATAAATGTCAGTGTTGACTTTTTTGAAATACAACCATTTTGCATTTAAAAGAACTTATCTTTGAACAGCATCAGCTTCCTGGTTAAGCTACGCAGCGGCGGAGTGATCTGCTAGGTTACCGGATCTACAGTAGTTTGTTTACCTGCGGCCGGCATTAGTGGAATTCACAAAGGAGCTTTCTACAAATCAGATATGGCAACGTTTGGAGGACGACCCCATGATTTTGAAGAGGTTTTTAATGCAGGCTACTAGTTACCATAGACATGTGCTAGCCCAGCACTAGCCTAGCACCGCTAAACTCTTCAAATATAAGGACTGCATGAATAAAAAAAGAAAAATCTCCAGAAATCAACAACACTAGGAAATGAGGCCCTATGTAAAAAAAAATCCTGAAGTATCCCTTTAATGGTTTAGCTAGCTCCATGATGGTTTTGTTCAGTTACACACAGCGGTCAGCAAACAGCTAGACCCGGCAGGTGCAAAGGGAATGGGATAGAGTGGGGACTTTGAGCAGTGCATCCAGAGCTGTTGTGTAGCCACGAATCACATTTAAAGCAGGGTTTAGAGTGAAGCTACACTGTGTAGTTTTCAACGGAATATCCACTGACAGGAAACACGTGAAATCTAAGAATGAGCGGTCTTGTCTGATCGGTGCGTTGAACCAGTTTTTGGTTTCACTGTTTGTTTCTTTTCATATTGTGGTGTTGTACATTTCATTATGTTGGAATGTAACAACAAAAGAAAACATGTTTTGTGGGCAAATAAAAACTGGTGGGTGAGCAGGCTCATGATCACACCTGCTCTGACTGTCGAACGCTCTTCAGTGGCACCCAGGCAGTCCCCACCATTGTGTCCCAGATCAGGCCTTTGTTCCATACTTCCACAATGAGCCCCAAGTCCAAACGGTTGATCTCACTGTACAAAAAGGCAAACAACACAATCAAGGTTCGCACAAGAGATTGATACACTCTGTCCAGTTTATAGCACGGAAAAGTCAAGATACATATGATACATGGACTACCTCAACAGTCATACGCATTGTTATCAAAATTATAAAACAAAAAAGTTCCCGTGTCCCATTTACATTTCTCAAAGATCCAGAAAATTCTACATAATTACTGTCACACTGAAACTGATGACACATGCTTCCTATTTTTGCCGCAAATAAGCCATTGTACTTCATACCCCCCTTTGTTTTGTCATTCAGCATGGTATTCATAAGGCTCAAAGGCAGTGGGACGATGGCAGTGAAATGGCATATCTACATTGAATAGAGCAGCGTGGTGTAATTTGCATATTCTCCTCTCAGCCGACCACGACTAATGCTAACAAAGGGGGGATGAGAGGAAAGATAATCAAAGAGGACAGCTAATTGACACAAGTGCAGGTGCGTACTCAAAAAGCTTTCAGAAAATGTCACCAAAAGAGAACAAACACAGGGAATTTATTTTGTCCGAGCCACAAAAATCAACTAATAAAACAGCAAAATATAAATAATTATCGTAATTTTAAGCTAAAAATCTGACTAAAAGTAAATAGTCCTTATACATAGAAAGCATTCATGATATTGACTACAAAAAGTAAAGATCAAGCATTGGCTGAAATGACTTAAATTGAGGAAATGTATCTTGTTTTGAGCGTTTAATTTAGACTTTTTTTCCCCTGATCTGACCCGGTTTATTTTGCTAGTTTGATGACCTTTCAGACCAGTTCGAAGGTATTCTCGCCTGCAAAAAGGAAGGAAAACTGCCAATAGGATAAGACCAATTTTCTTGCCCCATTGGCAAAGAAAATGACCTGAAATAAAGTGGATGGAAACGAGTCAGAAACATCTCAGAACAGGTGAAGTAATCTGGGTCAAATGCCCAACGAAATCTAGTCAAAACAACTCAAATTTGGATTGCAGTGCAGACTCTGTGGAATCGCAAGCCAAAAAAATTATAAAAATCTTTAAAAGTAACATTTGCAAATTCCTCTCCCACTCTGTTAATGGGTAAATTCATGACAGTGTCTAAATTTCACTACCATTACATTCACTAATGATCCAATATTACATTTTATTCAGGAATTTTAAATAACTTTGATCACCCCAAATGATTGTGAATTTTACATAAAAAGAAAGGCTTGTAGAGGGTAGGAATGTACCGATCCGATATTCAATATCGGTATTGGTATTCAATTTAAAGAGCATCAGATTTGATGGCTGAGTCAGGTCTGATCACCACAAAGGAGGCCGTGAGTCTGCGGCCCTGGATCTGTTGCGGCTCTAGCCTGCATGTTCACCAGAACACTACGGTAAACCTGTAGACCGGAGCCGCTGCAGATTCAGGACCACAGCCTTTACAGCAGCTTTAACACTGGTACCGAAACAACACATTTTTCAAAGATTCAAAGATATTATCTGTCAATTCATTTCACAATGAATCGAAATAGTTCATTCTCTCATCCTTGTTGTGGAGTTGTGGTGGTACTTATTCTCTAATATTTATATACAATGTATCTAGAACCATAAAAAAGAAAGATTTTATTTATTTGTGTGTATGGACATAACAAAAGCATTGGACAAACCAGATGCATTGTTTTTAGTGTTATAACAAAACTGATTATGTGCAACATTTTTCCATAGGAGACTTTTCGACACATTTAACAAACACATGTTCGGCAGATGCTAGAACGTGTTAACAATATGACATCATCCATATACATTTCACCATGAAATGTATGTGGATGGATTTAACTGTTCATCTAATCCCTAAAATACAATTTCTTTGAAAACTAGTAGTTGAAATGGTGCTGGGGCAGCAGCTGGAAATGCTGATCTGATTGTGAATGCAATAGTAGAGGCATCATTAATGGACAGTCGAATGATGAATGTGCGGAAAAACAAACAGTGTTGCAACCAGAGATCACAAAAGACAAACAATGACACACGTCCAACAACGTCGTGGCTCTCCCGTCGCCATAGATACCTTTCACTGGAAAGTAACGGGAGGAGGAAATTAAAACAGTGGATTACAAGCGGGACATGAACCACAGTGCTCGGAAGTCCACATTACATCTTTGTAGACTTGATAGAAGAGTTTACTTAGATTATCATTGTTGACTTTTGAAGTTTTCTTGTTTTTTATGCAAAGAACTTTGGTCTGCCAAG
Organism: Gobius niger; assembly: GCF_951799975.1. NCBI lineage: Eukaryota > Metazoa > Chordata > Actinopteri > Gobiiformes > Gobiidae > Gobius > Gobius niger. Next base: position 11,882,047 of record NC_136853.1, on the reverse strand, counting down.
TGTTGTTTAAAGTGCTCAAGAAATACACTTTGATTGATAGATTGAAATGATATAGATTAAAATTAATTACAATAAAATAAGATGAAAGTCAGATGTCCGTGATTTGTGTCGTCCTTTAAATAAATCTCGTGACAAAATAAAACCCTTCCTAATCCAAACATTATACAACAAATGGCACATGATTGATGTTTTATACTGCATTATTCATTATTCATAATCAGAAGTTCAAGAAAATGATAACACTATAGTGGGAGGAATATGTATGTGAACGCTTTAGAATTACTCCCATTTCTGCCTAAATTACATGTTTGTAATGTTTTTAGTGGTAGGGGAAACCGGAGTACAAGAAGGAAACCTACAGAGACACGGGGAGAACATGCACACGCCACACAGAAAGGCCCCGTTGGCCGGGAATTGAATCCGGGGCCCGCTAGCCTTGAAGAACAGAGGCAAACCGCACTGGCACCGTAACATGTGCTGTGCTCGAGCTGTGTTTCACAATGGCAAAGTTTTCATTATCAATGCGAGTGCTCGGTCCTCTAACACATCTGCACTGAAAACAAGCAATTAAATTGGCTTGTATTCACCGCCTGTGTATGCTGGTCACGGCAAACGTGAGGTTTTTAAAATTAATATTAAAACACAAATCCATAGTTCACCACAGTCAGAATTCCATTAAAACACTGCACCAGGGAGACATTGCATGGAAGGTAAATCATAATAGTAAATGCATATCTTCAATATCTTTAAAAAATATAAGGAAGTGTTAAAAAGATGAATTACTTACAACATAAAATCCTGCTCCCAACCTGGCTGGTCTCCCCGCACTGTGATGGTTGTGCTTTTGACATTCTGCACCTTCAGCGTCACATAGGTGTTGAATTTATCTGAAAAAAGATAAGGAAAGCCAAATAAAGAAGTCAATTCAAACATTTCAACAGGTCAAATACAGCCAGCCTGTTAGTGTATATCAGCAGTGAGCAGTGAAAGTGAAAAGGGCTTAGTGTCCCTCCCCCTCGACAGGCCAAGACCGTCCCGGCAAACTGACCCTGTTAATCCCCAGTGTTGAGCCTCACGAGAAATCGAGCAGTTTGGTTTGGTTTGATTTTGTATTTGGCCAGCTCAAAATACTTGCCCCCACTTGCGGATGTTGGTGTCCTCTGTTAAAGCCCAGACAGTCTCACTGAACTGCTCACACTGCCTGCACTACAGATCGCATCCTGCTAATAACCAACAGCTGTTGTTTTTGTACATTGTTAACCCAGAAATGATGCTACTTGGTGTAAACATCACACTTATTCCCATGAAATGTCAAGATTTTATGAAAACGTTAAAAAACGTTAAGGAGCACATCATTCACAACTAACCATTTTAACTTACCTAGTTCCCTTTCTTGTGAGAAAACTTGCTACAAAACAAGAAATACTAATGCTAGAGTGCCCAAGTATTTCAAGGAGTGAAAAATGCAGGAGGGCTAATGTTCACAGACTCGCCTTTAAAATGCAAATGATCTGTTTACAGACACAGGAGAATTCTGGGACTCTGGTTCACGCAATTTTCACCAAGTACTACCTCACAAAATATACAACCTTTAAAGTACTACCAAGCTACGTGAAATGCCCTGATGTCAAGATGATAACGTGCCACATGGTCCTAAAGTACAACCAACTACACCAGGACTCCAACCTCCACAAGCATTATGCAGCATGAACGAATTCCAGTGAGATTTGGGATTTCACAACTCACTAACTACTCTTGAAAGAGTCCAATCTCCTAGTAGCAAAAAAAAGTCATAGATTTATAAACAGATTGTCTGAAAGTCGAATATTTTGACAATTGGTACAAACGCCTGAAGAATCCAAACCGTTTCTGATGATGCAACAAATGACTTACTTTCTGACCAGTGGCTACAGAAGGAAAGGTCTCTGTCAGCTCTCATGTCATCATCAAAGTGGAAGCTCAAAGGTCGTATAATGAAGAAATTCAGTTCATCGAAGATAAAGGGTACCAAGATGACATCTATATTACATGGAAAACATGTGCCAGCCACTGACCATGTACTGTATTATACTGTTATTGACACTTCTTTGGTAACCTATGCAGCATTATCTAGATCAGGGGTCTCCAATGTTTTCCCAAGGCTCCCAAAAATGATCGCAAAGTGGACCGGTGGACTGTTTGAGTGCATCAAATTGTGTTTTTGCCATTTCCGATCCAAAGAATCAATAAATATTTCCCTAGTTTGTATCATTCGTTTTAAGCGCCTGCAAACTTTAGGCCCAAGCACTAAAGACCTGGTGCACGTTTCCTTGTCCTTTGTCCTCAGCATCCCTGTGAGCAATGCGGACTCAGAGCGAGTGTTCTCCATCATGAAAGGCGTGAGGACAGATGTAGCTACGCAACAAATGCACCCTGGAATTGCTCTGTACACAAATATTAATAAAAATGAACCCAGAGATGAGCTGCGCGAACTTTGAAGGAACAGGCCACCACTTCTACATACATTCTTACCTTAGCTTAGACGAGTTAATGCATAACTGTCTTTGTGCGTGCGCTCAAGCTGTTCCACGTTTTCCATATTTAAATAGTTTGGTGAGCTTTCACACGATCCATGTCCAGTTACACAACATCAAACGTGGATTTTCTACGCAGATAAAAAGGGGTGCTATATGTAAGGCATAATAATACTTTAGGAGCACTTTGACGTCCGCGCAGTAAAGTGAGATATTACTGTGCAGACGTTCACGTATTTCTGAGTAATCTGTAAAAACTCTGATGGCGGCCATTTTAGGGATAGGTTTGCCTGAGTCCTCCTAGGAACGCCCCCACCTCCTGGAGACGCCCCCGAGCTTTCGTCACCAGCCGAGTAACAAACCACTGCTCCTCAGCAGAACCCCCTCCCCACTGATGCCACAGACAGCATGTGGAGGGGGCGTGTCGGAAAGGGTCAGAGGTTCTTAAAGAGACAGAGGCCTATTTCAAGACATTCACTACAGCCATTTTGAGAGAGACATTTTATACAAGGCAGTTATTCTAATTTACCGCATTTACAGACCAACAGAAGGTTTGGTCATCAGTGTAGTGTGATATAGACTGGTGCTATGTGATTGAAAAAAGCATAATACCCCCTCTTTAAAACACTACTCTGCTTGTGTTAAAGGAATAGGCCACCGTTTTTACATACTGAGATATGCTCTTACCTCACTTTAGCCGAGTTAATATATCCCCGTCTGGTCTTTGTCCGTGCGCTCTGCCAGGCAAACGGAGCACTACGCAGCCTCTCCCACATGTCACATAGCTCCAAAAAAGCTCACGATAGAAGCTACCAAGCTCTTCCACGTGTTCCCTATTTAAATAAAGTTACGTGAAGTGTTTTCATGCGAAGTATATTTACACAGAAATGTAGCATGTCGATTTTATAAGCAAATAAAAAGGGGGACTATATTGTGAGGCGTAATGATACGAGGAGCAAAACGTCCGCGCAGTAACTCCTAAAGACTTCCCCGCTCACTTCCGTCAATAACCTTTAGGAGTTACTGCGCGGACGTTTTGCTCCTCGACATGCTACATTTCTGTGTAAATATACTTCGCATGAAAACACTTCACGTAACTTTATTTAAATAGGGAGCACGTGGAAGAGCTTGGTAGCTTCTATCGTGAGCTTTTTTGGAGCTATATGACATGTGGGAGAGGCTGCGTATGTGCTCCGTTTGCGTGACAGAGCGCACGGACAAAGACCAGACGGGGATATATTAACACGACTAAAGTGAGGTAAGAACATATCTCTGTATGTAAAAACGGTGGCCTATTCCTTTAAAGCCACTCCACCAACCCCCCCAACAACCCTCAGCCCCTCCCCTCCCCCCGCAGACCCCGTCCCGAATATCAGGTCAACTCTTCTGGTCACCCTACGTAGCAGTCACATGTAGCTGATGTCAAAATTATAATTTAGCTATTTTATGTGCTCTGGTGCCTTTGCTGCTCTCTCTGTGGAAAATGGGCAGAGGGGGCACAGCAGCTGCTGGTGAGGTGAGGTGAGGGGGCGGGGATTCGTGACACAACATCCATATTTTATTTCCACATTGGAGAAACATGGTCTCAGCACATGCCCTTTCATGAGCTATGCAAGAAAAGATCATGATGTCACTCAACCATAAAAAAAAGCTTGACATGGGAGAGAGGGGCTCACATTATTAAAGCAGCACCCTCGATTCATCCTTATAGGGACAGCGCATGTTAATACAGTTATCTTACTTACTTACTGTTACTGTTACTGTGAATTTACAACAGATGGCGACACTTACATTATAAAGTAAATGGGATCAAAGACAAAATCACCAGAAAGGCTACACATTTCCAGGTAATAATACATATTATAATGAGTCACACTAGTTTTGCCACTCCAGTCTTCTACCAGCAAGACCTACATTTCATCCTGTTGCAATTATAGATTCATTTGCAGAACATTTGTCTTTTTGTTTTCCTTTTACAATTGCACACTATGATGTGATAAGATGAGACGGCCATGGAATTGGTTCTAATGGTATTGGAACAAGACACAGAATGTTGTTTGACTTTCTTTTTAATAGAATAGCATTGCTGGAGTTGAAAATGTGATGTTGAACTAAAAGATCTTGGTTTATTTGATTATGACAAATAATGCATGACCACACAAGTGCCACATACGTAAGCCTTCCGCGTCGGATCGTAGCCATTTATTATCCATCTGTTGCTCTGCACTCACAGACAGTCTCATTCCTTCTGGAGTCAGCCATGATGCTATTGGGCGTGTTTTTAGTGGTATAGGGTAAACCAGAGCACCTGGAGGAAACCTATGCAGACGTGGAGAACATGCAAACTCCACACGGAATGTCCCCTCGCTGCCGAAAAATCAAACAAGATCTTCTTATTATGGGGTAGGAACTTTAACTCCTGCCTCAATAAGTGGAAGTGGAAACCAAATAGAGTTTGGGATCAGATTTTAGAAGTGCAATATTACCATGGAATTGTGTCAGTTAGGAGGGAACTAAAAGACATTGCCCAAAGACAAATATTAGCTAGAACAATAATAATGGAAAAAAGTATACAAAAGAGCCACAGAGTCATCACGAATGATCAGGGGGTACATGGAATTATTTCAGATCAAAAAGGAATACTATTACAACATCATTATGAAAGGAAAAGCTATTTACAGGGTTTATACAGTCAGAAGCAGGTCAAATCATATGCTTTTTAAACTACATTTTAATGCCACAAATGCATTTCTTCTCGCTGTTTGCACACAGAGGGGTAAACAAGTGTTTTTAAAAGCCCACACATGTTCTGTACTGTTTCAGTCTGAAACTAGAGTGTGGACCTCGGCTGCCCTATTGAAACATCACATGACCACACAAGACAAAGATTTCTCTGGTTACTGTGACAACACATTAACATTTACACTCCACAGAGGGCAGATATGACAACACTACTCCGTTTTTACAATCACACAATTGGTTGTGTGGGTGGTTGGCCCAGACAATAGTAAAAAAGTGAATTACTGCCCCCCCACCCGACCCCGGGGGAATGCTCAAGTCAATCCTTGATTATAGCTCTGACTATGACCACACTTTGACTGCTCCCCGTGAACAGACGGGAGCAGAGAAGACAAGAGGATGTATGGATTAGGCAACAGCCACTTAGTGTCTGCTGTGGTGGTCATCCGTGTGTCCTGAAGGTCGACCACCCACCCACATCCAAACCCGCCTCGGTTCCAGAAACTAAAAAACAACAACATTTATTTCTCGAGGAATGGCAGCGGCTCTTCCTGAAGTTGGGCTCATACTGTGTTGTAGCAATCCTGAGACACTGACCAGATGCCTGTCTGTCAGCCTGTGTTGTTTATAACTGAAAAGGCTGACTCACGCATAATAGGCTGTGTGGAAGGGAACACTGTGAGCAGGTACATGGCAATGGCTGATGCATTTTTAAACTCACCACTGGGAACCACTTTGATCCAAAAGTCAGTCAACGTAACATCCTTGTGCTGTGTTTTGACCAACTCAGACATTCTCACATTCAGCATCTTAATGTGGAGAGCAGCTTCATCAAGGGAAGGGACCAGTCTGGACATACAATAATTGTTTTTTTTAATATTGCATTTATCCGTTTGTCATCATCATCATCATTCCACATTCTCCAAGAAAAATTAAAAATGTGCCAACACTGATTTGTCACCAGTGAAAAATACATTACATTGGCTTTGGTGGTTCTGATTTGGATGGACCGTAGTCTAATGCTTGAGGGGAGAGGGTCAAACAATTTGTGTCCAGGTGGGAAGGGTCACACCAATTAAACCAATCACGGTGAAGACTAGTGAAGTTAGAATTTTCAGAAGCTCTTATAGTAGAGCAGAATAAGTCAAACTAGAAATCCTGGGGCAGTCAGTGTCTGTCAAAAAGTAAAACCTAGAGAGCACAAGGTCCAAGGAATTTATGGCCTTTATCTGCTCCACTATTACCACTTTAAGGCAAAAGAGACTGAGATGTGGATTTTTTGGGGGGCATATTCCATTCTGATCCAAGATGGCTGCACGCTTCTCTGGCTCCTATTTAATTGCAGCCTAAAAGACCAAAAAGATCATTGTGGATTTCCGCAGGAGAAACACTGCTCAGGCTCCACTTTACATCCATGGAGAAGATCTGGACAACCTCATGGACAACCTAACTTGGAGCCAAAACGCAAGCAGCATCCTTAAAAAGGCGTATTAAAGACTCATCTTCTTGCAGAGGTTGAACTCCGTATGTGCTATGGATAGTGTGGAGTCCTTACATCCTGCATCACTGTGTGCCACTGGGGCTAGGGGTGTAACGGTTCAGCTATCTCAGGTTCAGTTTGGTCAACGGTGCAGGACCCACAGTTTGGTGCATCATGCTTTAAGTACAATACAAAAAATAATAAGTGTTAAATGTTCATCATTAGGCAGTATTTATAATCACAGACTGACATTGGCAATGCTTTCTAATTTTTCAAAGCTGCTTTATAATAGAATGTGCCCCTGGGCTCACAATGCAAAACAAAAACGTTAGTGCTCTAAAGTAAATGCAGCCATGTGTGCGTTAAGTGATAACTTTCCGCATCGCTTTGATACGCAGCAGGTAAAACACACACTAGCATAGCACCACATTTGATTTGAGGCTCGTGTTTGGGCTGTTACTGGACAATATTATGCTTGGACTGTTTTTGGAACCAAAGCTTTTGAGGTGGATTATGACCAGGATTGGGTCTTGTGCATTTCATGGCGCACTGGATCCCACATTTACCACAGCCTGGTCATCAGCAGGAGAAACCTTTACAAGGCCATGCAGTAGGGCTGCTCGATTATTGAAAAAATAATAATCACGATTATTTTTGTCATAATTGAAATCACGATTATTCAAACGATTATTTGTTGCCTTAAAAAAAAAAAGTCTATCTTTATCTTATTTATGTATTAATCAAAACACTACACTACACTTTATGTTTTCTGGACAGTCATAAAAGTACAAATGATTTCAAGTACGCCTTGATTAAAGAGAGGTCCCTGTTTCACACCTGCCCCCTGCTGGCCAGCCCTCACACCTGCACAATTAAACTAAGGTTAGTGCTAGATCGTATGCTCCGGAGGGACAGTCTGCTGTGAAAACGTGAGATATCGTGACACAAATTAAGGATAGGGCCAGGGAAATGGTTAACCTCTTAACTCCCACCTGAACCGAGAGGATCTTTTTCCTCACGTCATCAGATTTTTTTTCCAACATTTTTTGTTGGGCATTTTAATCAATTTTTTGTCACATTTTTGACATTTTTCTGTCAATTTTTTATCATTTTTTCTTGTCACATTTTTGTCATTTTTTCGTCAATTTTTTTGTCAATTTCTTGTGACATTTTTGCCACTTTTTCATACATTTTTCATCACTTTTTGTCAATGTTTTCTCACTTGTTTGTCACATTTCCATCATTGTTTTGTTGCTATTTTCACAGCTTTTTTCCAGAAGCTTTTGGACTGGTGTAAAGCCAAACTGGAGAAAATGTGCTCGGTTCAAGTGGGAGTTAAGGAGTTAATTTTAAGGATTAGGGTTAGGATTAGGATTATTTGCATTTTTAGACAAACCAACTCATAAATCTATAAAAACTCACAGCAGACCGTCCCTCCGGAGCATACGATCTAGCACTAACGTTAAACTAAGCAGTGCGGCCTGATGACATCATCACACAGCGCGGTTTGTTTTTACGTCAGACAAAAGCATGAGCCATTGCGAAGGGAAAATAATCCCAGCGGCCTGAAATAACGCAAGACTGCTTTGCAAAAAAAAAAAGGCAGATTTTTTGCGATTATGCTAATTTTGTAATCGTTTACTGTTGTAATCGAAATCGTAATCGAATTTCGATTAATTGCACAGCCCTGCCATGCAGATTTCATGTTTTAGGAGGATTTAACTTTGCAGGCCTGGAGTGTCTACAGCCTTCAGTTTAGCGGTAAGTGTGATTTCATTTCTATGGTATCAGCTAGCATGAATTAAAAACAGTCTGACCCGCACCACAGAGCACCTGAGGCAAATCTCTTATAATGCCAGACTAACCATATAAATGTCTGTGTCGATAGAATAATTTTAACCATTTTGAATTTAAAATACCTGCATAAGACTGTTTTTTTTTTAATGCAGGCTAGCTGATACCGTAGAAATGCGCTAGCTTTGCATTAGCCTAGCGCCACGAAACTCTTCAAACATAAGAACTGCATGAATTACAAAGAAAAAATATCTCCAGGTACCAGCAACACTCTGGATAACTAGGAAATGAGGCCCTATGTCAAAAATCCTGAAATATCCCTTTAACCAATCAGGCAAAAAGCTCTGCATTGATGTGGGAACTGCAAGCCACCCTCTTGCACACGCTGCTGAGCAAGGACGCGGAAGAGAAGGGATCATCACATACACAGAACTATATTCAAAGCACCAGATATGAAAAGAGGAGCAAATAAAACTTTGTTTGCCTAGGCAGTGTAGTGCTGTTGTCGTATGAAATACCACGCAGAGCGCATAGAGCCAAGGCATTCCAGAGAAATTGCAAGCTTAAAAGTAACTCACTGGACAAAACAGAGATGGAGACCGTAGTAACGCAGTAAAGTGAACTGTATAAAACTAAAATGGAAATAGGATACATATTGAGGCAAATACACCGTCAGCCAGTATTAGTCCACTCTGTTCTCAAAGTCCCTGCATGCTTGAATAAACTCACCTCAACAAATACCTGCATCTAATATTGATTATCTCAGTCTTACTCAGTAATTCAGTAAGAAACGCAGAGAGTCGGAAAGATGACATTTGGAATTTCATAAAAATTGCATGCAACAAGACACAAAACCTCCCACAGAGCAGAGGTACTTTTATACAACACCCTTGGAGAGCCAGTTTTAAAAGATTGCGATACAGCAGTTGTGCAGAGAAGTATCCTATGAACCCTTATCCTGAACCAGCTTCCTGTGGAATTCAATGGAAACTAGCAGCTGGACCCTGCCCCACGCTTGATCACATGACGCCGACCATATCTGTCTTTAAACAACATGACGTCAGGCCTGCACAAGCGTGGCCCAAAAACAATACGCTCAAGGTGTGGTACCTCAATACAAACATATCAGAGATCAGCTTACTGTCAACGTTTCCGTTTCTTCACATGACATTTACTGTTGAGCAGCCGGGACAGAGGAGGAGGATGTTGAAATGGGCGTTATAAAAGAAACAATGGACGCTTTCTGACAGCAGTGACTAATGTCTCCCAAAGAGATGGCAAAAAAACAGCCACGTAGAATGAAACTGTCAAATGAAGTGCCAGTTTTCACAACATTAACATGGTCAGTGGGTAAAAGAACGCAATATTTACTATGTGTTTTAACGAATTTCTTAGATGACAAAAAACAAACAAAAGTGAGAGCGTCTAATCGAGCCAATAGACAATTTGACCTCAGAGTTTTGTCGCTTTTTTACAAATATATAAACAATCTGATAGGGCTGTGCAATTAATCGAAATTCGATTACAATTTCGATTATTACACTAAACAATTACAAAGCAAAGCAGACTTGCATTACTTTATGGCGCTGGGATTATTTTCCCTTCACATTTCACGTGCCATGGCTCGTGCTTTTGCCTGACATAAAAACAAACAGCGCTGAGTGATGATGTCATCAGGCCGCGCTGCTCAGTTTACTTGCGCAGGTGTGAGGGTTTGGCCAGCAGGGGGCAGGTGTGAAACAGAGACCTCTCCTTAATCGAGGCATACTTGAAATCATTTGTACTTTCATGACTGTTCAGAAAACAGAAAATACTCAGCATAGTTTAGTTTTTTATTAATAAATATATAAATAAAATAAAAACTTTTTTTAAAGGCAACAAATAATCGTTTGAATAATCGTGATTTCAATTATGACTAAAATAATCGTGATTATTATTTTTTCAATAATCCAGCAGCCCTTCAATCTGACATAATTTCTTTCTTCTTGATTTTTTGTTCCAAACCGACTGGAACAGCTCGATCATGCTTACATAAAAGCACTGTGGCACAAAGCATTGCATCAAAGCGTGCAAGCTAATTTGGATCAAGTATCTCATTTTTCGAGTAGGTCTAGAATAAATGGCCAACGTCCCTTTATAATGATAATACCGCTCAAGCATCAGGCCTGAACCCTTCTCTCATTTCTGTTTAAACAACCAGATCATCAGTTGTTTGTTTGCCTCTAATTCTTACTACAACAGAGAGATGGGATTTATCACTTACTAATGCACCCAAAGCCAATCCTTGCAAACAACAAACCAATCATCTAACAATGATCTTCAAAGAAAGAAACAGATCTCAGGATCATAACCTGAATCTGAAACATGACCTGTGACCTGCCCCTTCAATCCTCACTCGCCCGGCAGCATAAACGCGACTGGTGTTTGCATTGTGCGCTAAAGAAACGGCTTAGCCACATAATCCCTGATGTTTGCTCTGGGACAGGTGTCTCGGTGTGTAACCACGGAGGGAGGAGGGACAATGCAATTCAAATTACTGTAAGGACGAGCACTGGGATGACAGCGAAAGACACGGAAATACAATTTGAATAGTAGAAATATGAAAAGAAACACATTTGAATAGCAGGACGAAAAATGCAAATAAATTATGAAAATTGTTGATGATATACAAAACAATTTCCTGAATATGGTCCATAAGTATCTGGGAAATTTGCACATGTTCCCTTTATTTAACCAATGTAACTCTATTCCAATGCTATTTATAACTTTGGGTTTTGTGTTTGGATGCCAAATCAACATAATGAATTTTGTATTATTTCTTCTATCTCACTTTAAATATTCATTGAACATGTACGTAGTGGCATATTTTATGAGGTCTTCTGTGAGACCTGAGACTCTGAGACCGAGTTCTGCTTGAGATCAAGTCCAGCTTTTATACAGTCAGATCGAGACCCAGAGTCAAGCTTCCTGTTGCCACAAACGTCCTTCGGCTTAGGAGACCAGGTGAGAAACTCACCGAGGCGGGGATTACTCAGCGACAAGTGAGAGGATTTGGACTAAGCAGCCAACGATCTGAACTCACCTGAGCAAGGCCAGACAAGGAAGGACATGGGATTATGTAACAACACTTAACAGCATCCACGGACTCACAGCAAACAGACTTAAGAAAGTATTACCCAGAATAGTAATGATATAGAGGAGAGAACTAAGTCAATTAAAAACACTCCATGTCCTTGAACAGGCACTACCCAGTTTTGCACTTTCCTCCAGCTGTCACAAGAGACCAGTTGCTTTAACCCTTGACATTTATAGGATTTAATACTGTTTGCAGGAAGAGCTTATCAGTTTCTTCTTAATGCGACAGGAAAGTGACAGTATGGCACACGCACTGATGCTTTGATTAATCCAATTTCTGTACTCCATGTGTTTTTCTTTCTTGTAGAATGTTTAATATTCATTTTAAGTCCACAGACTATTAGAATATCAATAAATACATTTTAAATGGTACCAGTGACAGAATTAAAAGCCTATCACCAAGCTTATGTCTTATCGAAATGTATCATAAAAGTGTCACTACTACGTTTCTGCAACGAAACCTACGGTAAAATAGAGGAATAAAAAAGCTTTTAATCTGGATATGAACTTTTACCCAACTCTAAAAAGCGGATTTTCTGTGGGCCAAGCAGGTTAAAGGTTTTGTTCAAAAATCCATTTTATGGATGTTTGTGGACCACTTGTGCTTAAGTCGGTATTATCTTGTTTATCTTGTATTATCATCACATCCTGTTTAAGCCCTCACCCCCCACCTTAAGTGCTGAGTACTGCTTTTGTCACTTTTCTCTGGCTTTTTTCGTCGCTATTTTGATGCTTTTTTTTTCAAGAAGCTTTTAGATTTGGACAAAGCCAAACTGGGGAGAGTGTGCTCGGTTCAGGCGGGGGGTTAAATGATGAAAATGAAACTGACAGCCTCACCACTCCCCTTCTTTGGATAAAGTCACATATTTTTGAAGGCTGAAGTAGAGGGGAAATGTCTAATCAACTCAAACATTCCAGTCCAGTTGATGAATCTGGAAGGTTCTACTACCAAGGTGACCTGAAAACCTATTTATATTATTCATTATTAGTTTGTTTGTCTATTTTTGAAGGGAACATGTACTGTTATAACTGTTATATAATGCACCAGCTAGCTTTGAGCTAATTTACTGCTACAAACTCTGGTAGGATAACAGACAACCATAAACAGAAACAAGACAAACTTCACAAGACAGAAAAAAACACATCAGGACGTGTACAATATTACAATGCAGTAAGAACCACCCATACTCCATCCCACCTCACACAACTACACAAACATTATCTTGTGTGCACATTCCAGTAAAGCCCACAGATTCTACAATGAAATAGGAGGTTTGAAAGCAAGCGACCGTCCCAGAAATGGTTTATCTGGATAATTGATGATCTCATAATCGATGAGCATATAAGACAAGACACTTCATTGGTAAAATGGGGGGAAATTATCCCTGAATTGTCAAGGAAAAACATTGAAACATAGCTCAAGACAATATTTACATTTCTCACAATGTATATCACACAGATTGACAGGGCATAGCTGATATTAGGTAAAGCAGGAAGAACACAGAGGGAGCATATGGCCACAGTCTATACATCGCCCTTTTTGTGGAAGTAGAAGCCTATTGGCAAGCAAATATCCTGCACCAGACCCAGACTTTGTACACAGACAAGAGACATTTTATTTGAAACGGCATTTGTGACTGCAACTTTCCGACACCATACATTTGTTCTTAACAGAGAACAGATGTGGATTAAAACAATGTACAGGGCCATAGCAATATGGGCTCAAGCTAGCCAGACAAGTCGACTGTTAATGCCCTGTTAAAGCCTCTGAACATCCAAAATGACCAGGTTATTCCATCAATGTATTTCTTCTTCACTAATGGCACAAGCATATTCTAAGATGACAATGCAAGGATCCATCGGGCTCACGTATATGTGAAAACAGATGGAATGGCCACCACAGAGTCCAGATCTTAACCCCACAGAGACAATATTGGGATTTGCTGGAGAGGGCTTTCCGCAGTGGTCACACACTCCCATCATCAATACAAGATTTTGGTTAAAAATCAATGCAACACTGAATCATTTGAAATTGCAGAAGCTTATTGAAACAATTTCACAGTAAATGTGTGCTGTAACTGCAACTTTTTTTTTTTTTTTTGTCAGGCAGTGCATTTTGAATCACAGGTGTAAAAAGCTATACAGCAGGGGTCTCCAACTGGCGGACCTGGGTCCAGATCCGGACCTCCAGAGGCTTTAGTCTGGACCCCAAAGCCTCTCAATATACGTAATTTCTAAAGCTGAATTAAAAAAATATCAGTTAATAACATTGAAATAAAATGGCAAAATGATTGATTCCTTGATCAGCTCTGCTATGTAAATAGAGAACCTGTGCTCATGTTTTAACATTTTCTACAGCAGTGACTGCATATGTCTGGATCCTGGACATATGTCAAAAGTTATGAAAGATAATTTTGTGGACCTTGAATTGATTTAGTAGGGGACTCCTGCTATACAGTTTAAGCTGAATGATATGCAATTTGAGAAGCATCAGTCTTCCACATATAAGCGCCGCGCTACAAATTTGCAAAGCAATATAAAGCATAACCAGTAGTGATTGGCTGCCAGAGACCCCCAGACGCTTCTGCTTTTCAACAGAAAACAGGAGAGGCTGTCTTGCTAGGCAAGGCTCAAGCATTATATCTTATTCAAGATGCAAGTTTGCACACTAATACAAACTTGCATGTGAGGACACTTTCATTTCGTGCTGTCTGAATATTGTGTCAATTACTCATATAAAACAAACAGCTTTGGAGACACAAACCAAACTCTCATAATCTCTCTCTGAACTGAAAATATACAGGCAACTAATGTAGGCTGGTGAACAATATTTTCACATAAGTGATAAAAAGTCAGACAAGTCAGACAAAAGTTCACTTTTACATCAACGCTTAAACTTATTCTCTTTAACCATGTGTGGTCTATTCTCGGCTCCTCTTGTATCATTAGCTGCAGACAATCTGTGCAGATGCAATATTCTCCTCCTGTCTGTTCTTGTCTGTCACAATAAATGCTTTCACATATCACACAGATCGAATGATTTCTTTTGAGGCGTGAGACAATTACTGACCCCTCACCCGCAAACAGAGAGCGGCTAGATAGGCTGCTCAAGGGAAGATGCAGCTGGTGACTTTAGAATAGTTCTGAGGGCCATATTACATTTGACACTAGCTGTGTTTTGAAAAACAGTTTCTAGAAGGTCTGACAACAAGCTAAGTCTAGCGTAAAAGTTGACAACTGTCAGGGTGGCTCCACGTAACCTCCTCCTGCCATCATTCTCTGTGGTTCGGTTTGCTTTCTTCCTGCACCACACTGCATCATTCTTATGGGGCAGAGACTACCCTACAAAACAAGGAAGTATACCTTAAGCAGGCTGAATATATCATCCAGTAGGAGGGACACTAGATAACCCAAGGGTCAGCGCAGATTAATGCAATAGGTCAGAACAGAAGCAGTTGAAAGAAAACTGCTGTGAGACTAGGTTGAAGAACCAGAGAGAATAATATATACAGAGTACTTATACTGTATGTGAATAGCAAAAGCAGCAAATGTATGGAGCAGAAAACAAAATAAAGAAATACTCACCCGGTGAACCCTGGAGCTTGGCCTTTTTCACTGTAACACAGAAAAAAAAAAACATGTATTTAAATCTTATAAGTTCTTCTCAGTTGAACTGACTGAGCCAAGAAAATGGTGTTAATATCTACTTCATAAATTGCTAACACATGGAAATTTACACAAAAAATAAACTATTCATTCATTCATCATGCTAAAATGAACACTTCGTAAGCAATGTTTCAGTTGGGGTAATATGTAGGTGTGTGTTTGTGTGTGATGATTTACATCACTGTTGCGATGTGTTATTAACGGAACACTCGCGCCTATATCAAGACTGGCTATATAAGTTGAGCCTCACAATGGATCGAGCCTGAACGGGAGGTCTGCAGAGAGCTTTGGGCCCATAGGCTGTAAATTCAGAATGACCAAAAAGTAGCCTCCTTCTTGCTGACACCCAATAGGAAATTCCAAGCTCTGAAAGTTATAATGGTTATTATGAGACACAGACCTGTCATTCTCAACCCCACGTGTTTATCTTAACACTCACAAAACATCGTCCATTTCTTTTTTTCCTTTTCACTATTTTTAGTTGTTCCCTATTCTAAATAATGGAGTTGGCTCCAAAAACTCAGCCACACTGCCAGCATGAACGGGCTTCAGTTAGCCTGTGCTGAGCGCAATGGGGGAGGCCACTCGCACTTAGTCATCCTTAATTTGCACTCAATGCAAGGGCTGCGGGAGGAGACAGGGGAGAAATGGAGGAGCAATACCAGTGCCATGGCACTTCGAACGGATGCCATGGAAGTTTCAAAGAATTGTGAAAAACACATTTTCAGGTTTATACCTTATACCTTTATCACATCTTCCATGTTTCGTAATCTACAGTAATGTACAGTAAGCCAACTAATACAAAAATATGTATATTAGATGCATTTTTCCAGCCATTTGTCAGCAAAATAGACTAAGAGCTTTGTGACATGTTTATTATCAGCACGGTGGTGGTGGTCGTCAGCTCTGGGATTCCTCTGTACAACGATGGTTATGGGATTGTGAAGTACTTTAGAGGGGATTAATTGTGATTGCAGTGCCAGTGTTCGAGCATAGCCTACTAAAGCTCAGAGGTCTGTCCTGGCAGATGGGCCACTGGGATCAAGAGGCTTCACACACTTTCATATTTCACCATGGAATCCCGCCTTTGTCACATTATGAGCATCTCAAAAACTGCATCTAAATAATCACTTGGGTGGGGAACCGAGATGGAAACTGAATGGTCGGACTGGAAAACTTCTGAAAAATAATGAAATGCGATATTGTTTTCCTAATAGATTTTTTGCAAATGTTTTAACTAAATGGAAAAACGTGTTTTTCGCTCCCATGAGTTGAGTGCCAAAAACGGAAAAACGTTTTAAAATTATTATTATTTATTTAAATTACACTCTAATTCACCGTACATGTGATTTTGGTAGCTCTGTGAGCAACAGAGCTGAAATAGATGACGATTAAAAACTTGTGAAAAGTCACATCTCGACATTTCATTTATATTTTTGCGATTTTCTTTTCTTTTCTTTTTTTAGTCCGAGGGGGTGTGGTGTTGCACAGTGAAGCTGTAAAGCTGACACTTCTCTCTCTCTGGAGCACGTTTGACAAAGCAGACTGGCTTCCCGTGGAAAGGTCAAAACAGTTGATATTTTAACATTTCTCTGAGTTTTTAAATGGTTAAAATCGGTCCAAGGACGGCTGTTTAAGTCTTCAATCTGAGAACCAGGCTGTTTAAATGCACACGCGATCGATACACGCAGTGTTTCAAAACGTGTCAACAATGTTGTCGTTGAAGCTGAGATATTTAGGCATTTGCCTCTTTCCATAACGTTAGTGCCTGTAGAGGAGAGTAGAGGAGAGGAGTTAATCAGAAAGTAGAGTGTTTCATAAAAGACACATTACAGTCTCTACAGCTAAATTCCACAGCGCGGCACTCAATGTGTTAAGAAAATATTTGATTCATAGCGCTACATTCTAAATATTCTAAATATAGCATTTAAAGGAAAAAGTAATAATATCACAGGCATTTCAGAACATGTTAGTAGTTTTTCTAATCTACAGTAGTAGTAGAGGTGCACCGATCTAGCTTTGACCGATTATGGGGGTTTGAGTATAGCCAATATCCGATATTAACCAAGAGACTTTCTTAACACATTGAGGCCGCGCTGTTTTGGGGGATATAGCTGTAGAGTGCCAACAATCCAGACCAGTTTTCATGATATTTGTAGCACCACAGCGTATTCCATGTTATAGCTATGGACACATGAAAGGCGGAGTCTTACCTTGTCGTTTGAAAGGTGAGACTCTAAGCTCTCCGTTGGTGAAAACCGTTTAATTCTACGTGCCTCGGTTCCTGAGAAATTCTAAGATAAACAGAGGCTAGTTTTGAGTTTGAGTTTAGTTCTCGAGAAACTGAGATATTGCATGTTTTATGAAACACTCTCATTTCTTATTAACTCCTCTCTCCTCTCTGGACAGGCACTTACATTATGTGAAGAGGCAAATGCCTAAGTATCTCCGTTTGAAGTCAATTTTCATGGACAACATTGTTGACATGTCTTGAAACACGCGTGTTGCTGCAGATCGATAGCTAATCGTGCATTTAAATAGCCTGGTTCTCGGATTGAAGACTTTAACAGGATGTTTCTCAGCCGTCCTTGGACCGATTTTAACCATCTAAAAAGTCATAGAAATGGGAAGCTTTGTCAAGCATGCTCAGAAAGCGAGAGAGTAGTGACGGCTCTACAGCTGTTTGCTGCGCAACACCACGACCCCTCGGACCAAAAAAAAATAAAACGCAATTATAAGTATGAAATGCCCAGATCATGACTTTTCACAAGTTTTTGATTGTCATTTATTTCAATTCTGTTCATCACAGAGCTACCAAAATCACACACAAGGTTTACACATGCAGGCACGTGTGTGGCAGGTGTGTGTGTGGTGGAAACAGAAAGGTCTGCGGGGTAGAGTCGATACGTGCACGTAGATCGTGGCGTGCACAGTCAGGTCGCACTTTGTGGAACGATGGCTGTAAGGTGTATTAGAATGTCAGGTTTCGTAATTTAAAAAAACAAAACGAAAAAACAAGATAAATAATAATAATAATGCATTGGTTTTATATAGCGCTTTTCTGGACACTCAAAGACGCTTTACATTCAGTGTTTGGAATAACGCCGTTTAAAAGAACGGCGTTAGGTAACGGCGTTATTTTTTCAGTAACGGAGTAATCTAATTCATTACTCTCCTCGTCGTTACAACGCCGTTATCGTTACTGGGTAAACAAAGTGGCACGTTACAATTGGGCTGAATGAAGCGCCGCGGTGTCAGCATGGGGAGAGCAGTGGAGAGGGTGGGCGGAGTCTGACGGAGCAGAACACGCACATCTGACTGTCCGTGCAGAGTACTGCATCGCGCTCTCTGCTCCATAAACTACTTGTGTCCCCGACCCGCGGCTTGTCATCCCCACAGCGCGGTGCAGCCGCAGGGGAGAATCAAGTTGGTGATCATTGATCAGTAGTGTTGGAACTTATTTTTAACCCAAAGACGCAGTGGACGCGGTGGAGACACGTCTTTCTCCCTCTCTCTCTCAGCGCCTTTCTTCTTCCTCTCTCCCCGCTCTCCGCTCCATAGAACAGTGCAAGGCCACTAACCTTCTGGGGCATGTAAACTTATATTTGCTGTCGATTGTTTCACGGAGAGACATCATGCTTGTGCGTAAAGTCTGCCCTGATCGTTGGCACATGTTACTCTTGTTCCTCCCCATTCTCTTTGAATACGGCCATATTCCTACATTAATAAAACAGCGGCGCAAATACAATACCACTCAGTCACAGGGGCCTCCCCCACTCACCCCCCATTCAGTTCATTCAGTTACTATGAACATCTTTGAACATCTTTGAACACCTGTCTGTTCTAACCATTTCAATTGACTTGTGAAAACAGCAACAACAAAAAAACAAAATTCTTTGACATATAGCAACACAAATAGTTACTTTCCCTGGTAACGAGTTACTTTTATTATAGAGTAATTCAGTTACTAACTCAGTTACTTTTTGGAACAAGTAGTGAGTAACTATAACTAATTACTTTTTAAAAGTAACGTTCCCAACACTGTTTACATTGCACTATTCATTCACTCCATACTCGGTGGTGGTAAGCTACTATTGTAGCCACAGCTGCCCTGGGGTAGACTGAAGGAAGATGGACCTCATTGTGGCATGTCTTGTCTTTTCTCAAGATATTACAGATCAATTATCATTTAATATACTGCAATGGAAAAACATTAAACAAGGGTCAAACTAAAATACAAACATTTGGCCACTCCAGCAGTGATCAAATAATAGTTTCTGTTCCAGCCTTGATCAGCTGCCGCTAGCATTAGCATGCTGTTGCTTGCCGCGGCATCTAGCATGGCAATAGGTTTGCAGAGGTTAACGCTAACTCCGCGTTTGAGGTGCAGCGTGCCCATATTCACTGAGATTTAGTCAGTGAAAGTTGTATTTTTAAAACGCTGCGAGCCAAAACAAGTATTGGTTCAGTGTCGGATATTTGGAATAAATACCCAATATTGCAATTTTTACAGTATTGGCTCCGACATCCGATACCAGTATCAGATCAGTGCATCCCCAAAAATTAAGACAACACTGAGACAGGATATTTTAGGTTTTCTGCACAGGACATTAGAGGAAATTAGAACAACTAAATAAGTGCAGCCTACAATATTGAATACTAGTATTTATATTTGTTGAATTTCTTTGTGTAGCTTACATAAAAAGAAAATGTTAATTTGTTAATTTTAAAATTCTGCTTACTGTATGCCGACTGGCCACATTATTGGATGGAAGTAAAGCAGCCCAAGCAACTTTTTAAAAAAAATCACAGATGAGAAGCAGCAGCCGACCGAGTTTTGGTCAGAGAGTGAAATCACTTTCCACTTGCTGAGTTTACCCAGGCCTGATGTTCGTCAGCAGGACAAATGCACAGGCACGGTGGCTTGTGTTACAATGATGTTATTCAGGGCTCTGGTGCTCCCAACAGAAGGCCATAAACCAGAAGACCAATAAAGTGGAACTGATGCTTATCTTTATGTGTTCTGGGTCCCGCGTGGCTTAGGAGGTTGTTTGACTTTCTGGTTTGTAATGTTGCTGCACATCAAAATATTAATACTATAATTCGCTGGTCAAGGAAGCTTCTGGAATTTTTTTTGAGGAAGACAAAGCGATGGAAAGATCCTTTTGTCTACGTAAATCAAGATGAAGACATAAAATGTTGACGCTCTTGAGTGCATAACAAAACAATTTCAATGGAAGTAATTACTAACTCAAAGGCTGCTAATAATTCTGTTTAAGAGTAGAATCAAATTAAGTGGCAATTGATCACATCTTGTCTGCAATATAGCCAACTTATACGACACACAGCAATGGTTACTTATCCCTCGTCTTATGAAAGACCTAAACGGTGATACTATAGCACAATGTCTTGAAATCATGCCCTGCACTGATGGTAATAAGTTTCTCCTGCATAAGACATTCAGAAACCCTCATTATAAAGACTACAGTATATGCAAAATCTCCAATTATATATATGAAATATTACTATATATTATTTTTATCGGGCCAATTATAGAGATTTTTTTTTATTATTATTATTATTTTTATAAACAGAACTTTCAAGCCATGACCCTTTTCTCACTCCCATTCACGTGAGAACTTCCACACACATTTGAGCATATTGTAAAAATCTTTTAGTTCGGGAAATGTAAATAAAGATACAGTAAGAGCGGGAGCGTGAAGTGGAGACGAGGAGGGATAGTTTTGTTTTCTAAGAGAGTTTGTGTGTCTTTCCCGTGCGCTTTAGTAAGTACAGTCTCCGTCTCTGTCTCCTCTCCGGTCTCTGTCTCCTCTACAGTCTCCGTCTCTGTCTCCTCTACAGTCTCCGTCTCCTCTACAGTCTCCGTCTCTGTCTCCTCTCCGGTCTCCATCTCCTCTACGGTCTCCGTCTCGGTCTCCTCTCCGGTCTCCGTCTCCTCTACAGTCTCCGTCTCTGTCTCTTCTACAGTCTCCGTCTCTTCTACAGTCTCCGTCTCTTCTACGGTCTCCGTCTCTGTCTCCTCAACGGTCTCCGTCTCCTCTACGGTCTCCGTCTCCTCTACAGTCTCCGTCTCCTCTACAGTCTCCGTCTCTGTCTCTTCTACAGTCTCCGTCTCTTCTACGGTCTCCGTCTCTTCTATGGTCTCCGTCTCTGTCTCCTCTCAGGTCTCCATCTCCTCTACGGTCTCCGTCTCTGTCTCCTCTCCGGTCTCCGTCTCCTCTACAGTCTCCGTCTCCTCTACAGTCTCTGTCTCCTCTACAGTCTCCGTCTCCTCTACAGTCTCCGTCTCCTCTACAGTCTCCGTCTCCTCTACAGTCTCCGTCTCCTCTACAGTCTCAGTCTCCGTCTCCTCTACAGTCTCCGTCTCCTCTACAGTCTCTGTCTCCTCTACAGTCTCCGTCTCCTCTACAGTCTCCGTCTCCTCTACAGTCTCTGTCTCCTCTACAGTCTCTGTCTCCTCTACAGTCTCCGTCTCCTCTACAGTCTCCGTCTCCTCTACAGTCTCTGTCTCCTCTACAGTCTCCGTCTCCTCTACAGTCTCCGTCTCTGTCTCTTCTACAGTCTCCGTCTCTTCTACAGTCTCTGTCTCTTCTACGGTCTCTGTCTCTTCTACGGTCTCTGTCTCCTCAACGGTCTCCGTCTCCTCTATGGTCTCCGTCTCCTCTACAGTCTCTGTCTCTTCTACAGTCTCCGTCTCTGTCTCTTCTATGGTCTCCGTCTCTGTCTCTTCTATGGTCTCCGTCTCTGTCTCTTCTACAGTCCCCGTCTCTGTCTCTTCTACGGTCTCCGTCTCTGTCTCTTCTACAGTCTCTGATGCAGAATTATGGAGTTAATTCGGCCTTAACACATGCCTTGCAAACCTTATCATATTGTAGTGTCAAATGGGGAACATTTGGGTGCCGACCTTCCACATGAAGATGTTAAATAGCAAATAACTACCTCACAGACAATGTGCCACGTTGACTAGGCCACAAGTCATGTAGAAGGTCGGCGCCCAAATGTTCCCCATTTGACACTACATTATGATAATGTTTGCAAGGCATGTGTTAAGGCCGAATTAACTATAATTCTCCATCACCCTCCGTCTCCGTCTCCTCTACAGTCTCCATCTCCTCTATGGTCTTCGTCTCTGTCTCCTTTACAGTCTCTGTCTCCTCTACAGTCTCTGTCTCCTCTACAGTCTCTGTCTCCTCTACAGTCTCTGTCTCCTCTACAGTCTCTGTCTCCTCTACAGTCTCTGTCTCCTTTACGGTCTCTGTCTCCTTTACGGTCTCTGTCTCCTCTATGGTCTCCGTCTCCTTTACAGTCTCCGTCTCCTCTACAGTCTCCGTCTCCTCTACAGTCTCAGTCTCCTCTCTGTCTCCTCTACAGTCTCTGTCTTCTCTATGCGGTGATTTGGCCGAGTGACATCAGCGCGGCTCCCCAGTAGTGATAAGAGGACCGTTAAGGGTGGAGCTTATCGGTTCAGGTGGACCGGCAGACGTAGCCCAGGGCCGGATTCTGATATCGCACTGTAGTGGTTTCTTTTGATTGGGACAAATCCTGACCTGAATGATAACAAGGGCTGGGACGATGTACACCTTTGTCACGATCCGGCAAGATCTTGAATGGACAGAGGGTTTTTTTTCAAATCATGTCAATTTGAAAATTGTGAAAAAGTACACTATTCCTCAAAAACAAGAGAAGCTTAACACAGGTATTTGTACTCGTAGTAAACCCAATATAAAACATCCCAGGGTCTCCCGCAGCACTTTCCTCACCACCTAAACACTGAGCTGCTGCCTTAACTAACTTCTTCAAAAAACAAAAGCAACAAAACAAAAAGTTTATTTTTTCTTTTAATTTTAATAATTGTTCAATGTAGGAAACCTCTATATTGAACAATTATATATACAACCCTACAACATACTTTATAATAATAATACTTTATTCATTTTTTAGGTAGGTTGTGTAGGTAAGTTTCATTGTATGTTTATTGTGGGATTTTTAAGAGTACTTTTAAGCACTTTTTGAACAAAGTTTTTTTCTATGGCATTAAAAGGTTTTCAATAATATGGTTTATCGCAACATTTTCCTGTCTCTCATATCAAACTTCAGATTTTGCTATCGTGACAGGCCTAAGGTTTTCGTCAGTATAATCGATAATTCTCGGAATTATGAGAAAACACTGCTTGGGATGTTTGGCTCCCTGTGTGTTTAATACCTGTATCACTTTTTGAATTTTCGTTTACACAGTTTCTCAGATGTACCTATATTAGGGCTGTGCAATTAATCGAAATTCGATTACGATTTCGATTACAACAGTAAACGATTACAAAATTAGCATAATCGCAAAAAATCGATTATAATTTTTTTTTCTTTCAAATTTTTATTTTTATTTTTTATTTTATTTTTTCAAAAAAAAAAAATTGCGTTATTTCAGGCCGCTGGGATTATTTTCCCCTCGCTTTTCACGTGCCATGGCTTATGCTTGCTTAGTTTACTTGTGCAGGTGTGAGGGCTGGCCAGCAGGGGGCAGGTGTGAAACAGGGACCTCTCTTTAATCAAGGCATACTTGAAATCATTTGTACTTTTATGACTGTCCAGAAAACCTAAAATATCATCATAGTGTTTTGAATAAGTAAATAAAATAAAGACAAACAAATTATCGTTTGAATAATCGTGATTTCAATTATGACAAAAATAATCGGGATTATTATTTTTTCAATAATCGAGCAGCCCTAACCTATACTGTAGCATTACATCCAAAAACAAACAAACACACAAACAAATAAACACCAAAAAGCCAAACCACTGAAATAATCTAACTTTAATTCTCATGTTTTCTATGAATGTGTGAACAAGCAAATCAGACCCAGGAAGTGGAATTGCTGCCGTACTTCCGCCTTGATCTGTTGGATGTGATCAGTGTGCACAGGGAGGGAGACATATACTGTAGAAAGAGAGAAGGAGAGAGAGAGAGAGAGAGAGAGAGAGAAGGAGAGAGAAAGAGAGAAAAAGATAAAAAGAGAGAGAGAATGAGAGAGAATGAGAGAGAATGAGAGAGAGAGAGAGAGAGAGAGAGAGAGAGAGAGAGAGAGAGAGAGAGAGAGAGAGAGAGAGAGAGAGCAACAGATGGCCGGGGGATTACTGCCTCAATCTCTAAGCGCTCTCTCTGCCTCTTTCTCCCATAATTCCACAACTCAGGCCACAGTTCCAATGTGTCTCGACAAAATTATGTGAATAAAGCCATCTTCTTCATCAGTATCTGTGTAGGTTATTTTTGTCTAGCAGAGACTTAAGAGCACGGAGCTGCTGTTCAAGATAAGCTTGGTTCAATATATCATCATATACCATTCAAAACAGAAGTGAGATTATAGGTTTTGTAATTTCATAGGGTAATAACAAACTCAGATGTTGCTTGACGCGGATTTCTTTTTTCCCTGCACCAGAATTGCATTTATAAAGTATAATAAAAAGGAAATAAAGACTACAACTACTACTTTTTCAGATTCTACAGTATACTAAACTGAAATAATTGATGCCTAGTGGTATACGAAAATGCAGTTGAATGAATAAAAATAGTAGTGAGCTAGTTAATGTGGGCACCGCTTAAACAAATGAAAGCAACAATGATATGTCTTCCCCGATTCTGACAGCAAACAATACTAGTAATAATCTATGATCGTAGCCCATCCAAATGAATTAATACAGGCAAGAAAAAAAAAAGGTGTGCTCACACATTACATTGGTGATTCAGTAATGTATTAAAAGAGAGAACTAACTACGTACAAACAAAGTGCGTTCACCCAAGTTTCCACAGGCATAAACCATCCCACTCTTCCCGTAAAGAGCGTGGCATCTGACCCCCACTGTTTACAAGACGAGCTGTCAAAGCAAAATGTAATCAGAAAACAAGGCTATTGTGTTTAAGGATCAATAAGTTAAGAGTAGAAGTATGTGGCCATTGAAACACTTTTGGGAGCAATACGGTTAGATCTGAGATTACATGTAAAATAAATCCTTTGTCATCATGCGGCATTTGTCCGGACCAGTGGTGGCCCATGTGACTGTCCACTCACCCTTGGTCTGATCCGACGCAGGAGCTCAGACCACTCACTCACCCCCGTGCACAGCCCACTTGTGTGGGGAAACCACTTATCTGTTGTGAAAAGACATCACCATGGTGATGAAGCTTCTCCAGAGTGCCATAAATAAGCAAAACACTAACGGGGTATAACTCATGACGTGTGCTAATCACCCTTCCAGGTCATTTGCTGTTTACCTTTTAGCTGCTTCTGTTATTGTTATTGTTTTGTTAATTAAATTAGTCAGTCCCGAAGTGTTAGCAAAAGCACAGAGATTAAGCCCAAGCTGCTTGAACTTGCATCAAGGATCATTGTCTCATACCCGGATAGACAAACCCAGACATCTTTTATCCACAACAATTACACTAAGATCTGCTCAAATAAACAACTCATGATGGCGGTCCGACGTGAGCTTCCATCTTCATAATAAGCAACAGCCCAGTCTTACTTTTAGCAGACAGACTGTTTTAGCTGCATGTCTGATGTCTGTGTCCATGTTCTGGAGCTTATGCCGTCATTGCAGCTTGTCAGGCTCCATTCTGTCTGCAGTCCACCTCACCCTCAGGGCACAGAGGTTTGTTTAAATCCATATTCACCCCTATGTTTTGTTTTTATTGCATCTATGAGGCCAAACGGGGCACAAGCCTGCGCTGGATGCGGTGATGTTCGCATTTACTCGCGCCTACTAAAAATCACCAATGGGCTAGGAGTAAGGACGGACTTGATTAACAGCAACCGAAGAGTGTGACACAGACAGGCAGGAACAGCAGCCAATCAGTGTTCAGAACTGGAGGCTATGTGTTTACTGCGGAAAGACAGCTGAGCGCAGGTCCTCTGCTCCGGTCTGCACGCCGCGTCCGCTGTGTCCCGGTACGCAAGGGGTGTTTTATTTATCATTGTACAAGCGTACAACAAAATAGTGTTCCGGTGTTTGTCCTGAGCCTTGTGTCTGAGCGCCGCCACTGTGGGTCAACCTGACCGGCATGTTTTTGGAGATACAGTAAACTGTAGTACCCCGAGGAAACCTGGCTGCCTTCAGTGCTCCTCTGATCCTCTGGGTTTGTCCCTGTTTCAGAGCGCGGTGTCCTGCACTGGTCAGCTCCACCTCCTCCTTCCTCTTCCTCCTGAGCAGCTCCCTCCCCTCCACAACAGTCTTTCACCATCTTCTGGGAAGAGCTTAGCAGTTTATCGGTTTTATTCTCCAGTGAATGTCCATTAGTCAGAACAATAGAAGGCATGTGTGGCTTAGCTGCGAGTCTCGCCTGGATACCTCCTCGTTTGTCCCTTTTTTATTTGCTGTAGCTCATCTTGTGACACCTCCTCTGTGCTGCAGGTGTGGGGGCTCTTGGTGCCTCTTCAGTGTCTCAGAAGAAGAAATGTGTAGGACTCAAATGGGTTTCGCTGATGAGCTAACGGTTTACATTTAAAAAACAGCTTTCTTATGGACTCTTTGCAGTAGAAAAAAAATGGTAGTAAGTTAATATCCTCCGGCAGGGGTCTCCTAGTTATTCCTAAAGTCAACAAAAAGACTCATGGTGAGGCGTCTTTCCAATATTTCGGCCCTCGCCTCTGGAACGACCTGAGGAGGAGCTCAGGGCTGCAGAGAACGTTCATGTTTTTAAAGGAATAGGCCACCGTTTTTACATACTAAGATATGTTCTTACCTCACTTTAGACGTGTTAATATATCCCCGTCTGGTCTTTGTCCGTGCGCTCTGCCACGCAAACGGAGCACATACGCAGCCTCTCCCACATGTCACATAGCTCCGAAAAAGCTCACGATAGAAGCTACCAAGCTCTTCCACGTGTTCCCTATTTAAATAAAGTTACGTGAAGTGTTTTCATGCGAAGTATATTTACACTGAAATGTAGCATGTCGATTTTATAAGCAAATAAAAAGGGGGACTATATTGTGAGGCGTAATGATACGAGGAGTAAAACGTCCGCGCAGTAACTCCTAAAGGTTATTGCCGGAAGTGAGCGGGGGGAAGTCTTTAGGAGTTACTACGCGGACGCTGTGCTCCTCGTATCATTACGCCTCACAATATAGTCCCCCTTTTTATTTGCTTATAAAATCGACATGCTACATTTCTGGGTAAATATACTTCGCATGAAAACACTTCACGTAACTTTATTTAAATAGGGAACACGTGGAAGAGCTTGGTAGCTTCTATCGTGAGCTTTTTCGGAGCTATATGACCTGTGGGAGAGGCTGCGTATGTGCTCCGTTTGCGTGACAGAGCGCGCGGACAAAGACCAGACGGGGATATATTAACTCGACTAAAGTGAGCTAAGAACATATCTTAGTATGTAAAAACGGTGGCCTATTCCTTTAAGAGCAGGCTCAAGACCCACCTTTTTAGCTTAGCTTTTAACTGACTATTTTAACTATATTTTAACTATTTATTTAATCCTAATATATAAAAAATATATATGGGAGGCTGTACCAGGCGTATTGTTTTAAATCAGTGGTTCTCAACCTGGGGGTCGGGACCCCCAAGGGGGTTGCGAGACAAATTTGGGGGTCGCCAGATCATTTAGATATTTTCATTAGCATATAATCTGATATTTTATTGTCGCATGTATTTGCTATTTTACCAGAGTGCCATTATTTGTTCGTAGTTTGATGAATTTCATTTTAGCCATTTGCTTTTTTTCTTTGTTTTTTAAGAATTATGTAGGCTACAATTTCTATTTCTCACGGTGTGACCCAAGCGGGGGTCACAAACCCCTTTAACTGTTAAAATGGGGGTCGCGGCGCCAAAAGGTTGAGAACCACTGTTTTAAATGTTGAAATCTGTAAAGCACTTTGTGATGCCTTTCGGTATGAAAAGCGCTTTATAAATAAAGTTTGATTGATTGATTGATTAATCTGAATATAAAAAATCCATGCACTAAACTCATGATGATGAATAAATACAGTGTCATGTTTGTCTGAACCAAGGAGCAGATAAAGAGCACAGCCCATTGAGAAAGATGAACGTTCACACCTTTATTTATTATAGGCTATCGTGTGATGGAGAAATTTCCCGTCGCAACTCTCCAGCAGCCACTTGCAGCGCTTCTGCCCTTTTCCATCTCCACTCTGTGCTCCACTCCACACACCTCAGTTTGCAGAGGATCTCTTCTAACTGGTCATAGAGTCATCTTCCTATTTTTTACTGGAACTGGAACTTGCCCAGGGCAGGGTGTGCTCTCGGGCCATATTGCCATAGAGACCCCAATAATGCGATCCAGGTTCGTAATGCCACAAAACCAGGGTTAAGGCCAAAGTGACCTCGCTAACCTATTATACAGCTTCGTGGTACAGGGCCCAGGATCCAAATTCTCTATTGTCTAACATTTTAAAATGTTAGACAATAGTGTTCACGATTAAGTGCTGTGATGCGATACTGTCTGATGCAATTTGATAAGTTGTTCCACTGCAAGTTACTTTATTAAGGTTTTGTTTTAAGTTGCTCTTTGGGAGTAGATGCATTTTACCACCAAAACGGCACATTTTCAGCCATTTTATTCTGCCAGCAAGGTAGTCGTACTCCGGAATTACGGATCGAGAGGGCTAGACGGTCTTATAACGCAGAGTTTATGAAAGACGTGGTCAAGCAAGCTCGCCTCTTGCTGACTAGGAAACCAACTATTTTGCATAAGAAAGTTGTGTTTTTTTGCATAATGAAACAGGTTATGGTAGAGTATTTGGCATCATTCTGTTCGGTGTGATGTTACAGCCGCTGATCGCTCATTCTAACCAGGAAGTCAGCATTAGCATAGTTAAAAGTGCAGCTGCCGTGGAAATGTCAAAAGCGGAATGTTTTGACAATAGAACAGGAGAGCAATTTATTACTGTCATAAATTGTGTAGGTTAGTTTTGATTTATTATTTCACTGTCAGCTGTGCAGGCTTTTCAGGGATGGGACGATAATGAAATTTGGGGTCATGATTATCTTGGCCAAAATAATTGCGATCAACGATATCATCACGATGTTTGCATATAGATACAGACGGCATCTCTAGAATCGCCCATATATGGTCATGTTTGAAAACAGTTAAGGGGGAAAACAATTTAGAAAAAAATTGAAACTTTCTCTAATTATTCAAAAACAAATGCTGAATTATGAATATCGTTTTCTACTAAATAAAGATACAAGACATGAAGAGGAGCAAAGTGGTTCAACAGCCCATAAATACATTAAAAAACCGAAGAATGCTAACATGATGCTACTTGTTAGCATCGTGCCAATGCTAACGCTAGCTAGCACTTGCTATGATTGCCGTTTTTTCACTTCTACAGAACAATCTGCTGTGAGAAAATATCCATATGGACCCGATTTACACTTGACTTTATTCGTATGTGATAAATAAGTTCATATTCCACCAGAAAATGGCTAAAAAGAGAAAATTGAGTTTCCCAAAAGATTCTATTTTCCCCCTTGGCGAGGCCACGCCCCCTTCTATGACGGGATGCCGTCTGTATCTATGGTTTATAAAAATCACTGAAACTGCAGAAATTATGGGTATACGGCAATTATCAAATATTAATCTTCATTGTCTGCTGTAAATGTCATATTGAGAGAGACATAAAGTAAGTATTTAAAGGCACACTTTGTAACATTTTGGACTATACTGTTGCCAGCAATACAAAACATGCAGCTAATGAGCAGCTCGACACAGAAAATGCTATTTCTGCAGTGGGTAATCAAAGAATAGATTTGGATGAGGAACTAACAGACTGAAATCTTGGAGACGTACCCACTCCCGTTAAAGCTACCGGCCCTAGTTATCTATTGGATTTAGTGATCATCTTCTAGCATGATAATCAAAAAATGTTTTTTATTGCTGCATTTTTTTATCCCTACATCTAGTCTTCCATCGAAGACAAAAGCTTTTAAAGTTATCGTCTGAATCCTATTTTTTGGTTTGTTGCTTTGTGTATTTTATGTGCTTAGAAAATCGTCATGTTTCATTTTGTGTAACTAGACTTGGACCGTGTAACCTTTCACGTAACTGTGTTTAAATAGGGAAGACTATTTCACCTCAGTTTGGAGCTATAACTTTGCTGGGAGAGGCTAAACGTTAGCAACATTTGCATGATTGAGCGCACGCACAAAGACCAGACAGGTACACATGAACTCGTCTGAGCTGAGTTGAGAACATATCTCAGCGTGTAAAAACGGTGGCCTTTTCCTTTAAAATGATGACTGGAGGCGCCAATTTATCAACAACGTTCAGCAGATTTGGAAACAGTTTTAAGTTTATAAAATATAATGAAAATCTAAAGTGGATTCGTAAAACTGGTCATATAAACAAGAATTTACTTTCGCATATCTTTCAAATAAAAATGTTGCAACACAATTTACATTTTTGACATCTGCGAGTATTTTAAACTCCTTCATCTTCATCTGTCATCAGTGTCTGTCATCATGTTGTAGCAATGTGTGTGTCTACAGTTGGTTTGTTCTTTGACTTCAAGCTTCAGAAAACTCTGCACTTGTTCCTTTTTCTTTTGTTTTTTTAAGGAAGGTGGGGTCAGACAAGTTTTAAACAGTTTCGTCGAGTATATTTTAGTCTAAAATAGAAATGTTTTAGGCTTGGTTTAGTCCTAATTTTATGCTTTGATCTAGGCCAAGTGATACTTGGAAGGTAAAATATTCCATGACGTGTTGCTTGGTGTGAAAAGTTGGAGAACCAATATTGAGATTTTGAAATTTGTAACACGAGCGATCGCGATGTCGTCACATCCGTTGGCCGTGGTAGGCATTTTACGTTTTCATATTTGATAAAAATGTTATTAAAATCCTATGATCGGCCATGTTTAATCTGGGACCCATCTTGAGCTATAGGTTGAGACTTCCCCGTGTTTCCATACACTCGCTAACCCTTTGACCCCTACAGTCATGTTCTGAAACAATGATCATACTTCACCCTTCTCTCAAATGTATGTTAAATGTGCACTACATCTTAAAAATTCATGTAAAATGATTGTCTGGTTGACTTTGGACATTTGAAAGATGGATGCAGTCAACAGCTACCATGTTGTTACTGGATATACCGTGGGAGTGTTGTTTCTTGTTTTACAATGATATACTTTAGAATGATGCAGCTTTGCAGAACAATCATTTAGTGCCAAAGGACCAGCTTCCACAATGCAACACAACAGATTGTAAAGCATTCTGCATTTCATCATTTCATTTACAATATAACTCAATGTCAGTGTCTGCTTAGACCACGCTCGACAGACCTGAAGAGCAAATCAATCCCAAAACTGCTTTCAAATATCCCTCCAACACAAACAAATCAGCAAACCCGCTTAGAGCAAGGTACACTACATTTTGTTTTAATGAAGACACCATTGACAGACTGAGAAAAGCAAACTTCCTGATGGACATAATGTGCAAGACCAAAGACTGGATCACATCAGCTGCTTTCCCATGAAAGCACAAACACATTAGAAAGGCAAAGATGTGAGGCTACAAGCAAGGTTATACTTACATTTCCAGTTTTGAAAAGCTCAAAATGATGGGGGGAATAATGATGCGTGAGGCTCACAGGCTCAGATCAATCAAAAGCCTATGGTCGGTTTCTAATGTTTAGTTAAATCAAAAGGTATAGATTATTTAAAAAAATATGTTGCATTTGGAACGGAAAATGTCACATTGATGCCTTTTTTTTTTTTTTAATGATCAAAGTTTAGGCTACTTGTACGTGGTCAAACTAAAAAGTAATACATGCATTGTTGGCTAATTCATATGCAGTATTAAAATAACATAAAAAGTGCAAACTAACCTCTTACACACAGCAGAGACATGGCAAAGCACCCTTCCTCCTCCTGCAACTGTCCAGTAGCGAACCACTCAGCGAAGATTTACTCGGACTTTTAACATCACAGCCTTCGATGGGTAAAACAAAAAAAGTACTTTTAAAATACTAAAGCGTTGTCTTCGATCGTTAAAAGTTTATATACGACACTGGATGACAGATTACTGAAGTGGCCGCCCCTCTCCGCGGCCACGCCATGTTCCAAACTCATCACGGATTATCTGCGCCTGGACAGGACGAACAACCTGGGGGCAGCATGCACGGGCACAGAGGAGAGAGGAGGGGCGGAGCTGGGCCAGAGCACGTGTGACTGGCGTCCCGGGCGTCCAATCAGATGGCAGGCTCAGGGGGAAATGTGGGCTTGTTTTGAAAAGATAAATTAATCAAGGACTAACAAGTGAATTTCTCCATTGTGAAATCAATAAAGGATTGTCTTATCTTATTAATACTGATGATAATAATAATAATAATAATAATAATAATAATAATAATAATAATAATAATAATAATAATAATAATAATAATAATAATAATAATAATAATAGTAGAGAAAAACAGGTGGCAAATAATAAGACATTCTGTTATAATATTATTAAGAGTGTGGGGAAAAACTAACCTGACAAAATAATTACTTGAAATAATGAAAACGTGTTAATGTTTTCCTATCCAGACATGTGTTTCGGTTGCTTGAAGGTCGCATTTTGAGTTGTCTCTTTAAAAATACTTTATTTGTATTTATTTTTTATTTTTTTTTACAAATCATTCAACATTGCTTTGTATGAAAAAAGGTTTAGTAGTATAGCAAAAAATACTACCATCTAGTGGCGGCACTTAAAATCCACAAAAAAAGTAATTATTGTTAATTTGACGTATAACATTTCATTGACTACGTACTTGTTCTTTTAATAGTACCACTAACTTTTGTGTTAGTGACTGACTAACTGAAAAGGTAAAAAATAATAAATTGTGCGTGCGGAACTACAGGCATTTCCGTCATTGTCGGACTTTTTTAGGTGTTACACCGTGATGTAACTTCACTTCCTGATCAGCAAGGGTCATGTTCACTCGTGCACAGCCGGCAATTTTTCTTAATTAAAACGACATTTCTGAGTTGTAATAGTTGTAAACTTTAAAGTACTTGATTCCTGAAGCAGAGACGATGCTGCGGGCGCTGTGTCGGAGCGGGGGTCTGCTGCTAAAGGTGAGCGATCGACTCAACTGTGGAAGGTTTGAAGTGTCATTAGCTTGCATCAGGCTGAGAGGAGAATATGCTTCTAGTGTTTATTATCAGATAGTTTTGACCTGACTCTAACGTTGATGTTAGTGCAACCCTGTGAGTGTTCATTTTGACAACATATTTTAATTTAGTTTTGACAAAAATGCAATTTAATTTTAGTCGAGATTTAGTCCCAGAAAAAATCTTAGTTTTAGTCGACTAAAATTGCAAGTAAATTTAGTCGACTAAATTTATGACAAATTTAGTCGACTTTGCATTTATAATATTTATTATAATCATATTTGCTTCATGCTTCTCCCACATGAACAAAGCTCAGAGCTGCTCTTTTGGCAGTGAATTTACAGGATCTGAGGTTCTTACAGACTGTCAATGGAAGTTTGGATTATTTTAGTCTCTCCTTTTCATTTTTATTTTAGTCATATATTTTGACATTTTAGTTATAGTTTTAGTGTCATGAAAAGCTTTTAATTTAGTTTTAGTCCAATTTTAGTCATCAAAAATATCACTTTGACTAAAATTTAAGACTTATTATTTTAATCAACTAAAATAACACTGGTTGTGATATTCTGCTTTCCAAAAACACCATTATATGATTTGGGTGACAGTTAACATATTTGTTAGTAGCATCCAAATTTGAAACAGGGACAAGTTAAAGGCAAATTTTACAACTTGCCAAAATGCAAGAAAACTAGCCTGATAGTTCAAGAAATCGATACAAGTGTTGTTGTTTTTTATATTTGCTGCACAGTATTTTTCCCCACAAATGTTTTAGTTTACACTATACTTAAGGAGGACGAAGCAAATTTCTTTCCATTTCCAGAAATTAAACCTGGTATAGACTAGTGCCTCTAAGGCCATTTAAATGTGAACATGTGTTTGCTCTCTGTGCACAGATATATGATGATATATTCCAGGGGTAACTATTGTTTCCTGTGTTTTACTTAACTTGCCATACATTAAACACTTTACTCTAGAATGCAAGTGCTTTATGTGTGTTTTATAAGTATTTTAATGTTGTTGACAAATGTTGAAATCTGAACATTATCTGAACAACTATCTGAACATTAAACTGTGGACAGAAGTTGTTACCCAAAGTTTTCCTTGCACAGAGCCTGTTCATTATTGATTTGAAACAAAAGATAACATGTGCTGCAATATTTTGATAGTATAATAAATAACACATTACAACTATTTATCTCTTCCTCAGCAAAGCCAGAGGACGGCTCCCCGGCTGTGGGTAACCCCCGCTCAGCAGAGATGGGCTTCCAGTCTCCCCATGAATACTGTGGTGCTGTTTGTCCCTCAACAAGAGGCCTGGGTAGTGGAGAGGATGGGCCGATTCCATCGCATCTTAGAGCCGGTACTGTACAGTTAGCATTAGAAATGTACGGATGGAGCATAACTAAGGATAATCCGATGAATAATTGGAGAATGTAAAATCTTAAACACCGCAGTATTTGATTTGGCAATGTGAAAATCATTCATAAATGTATGCTGTTAAAAAAATTGCCCTGTAGGGAGTTTTGGAGACTGTGGTACTAACCTACTTACTATTTTATGCATTGCAGGGTTTGAACTTTCTTATACCTGTGCTTGACCGGATTCGCTATGTGCAAAGTCTAAAAGAAATTGTCATTGACGTTCCTGAGCAATCAGCTGTTTCACTAGGTAATTTACTTCTTATGTTTTTGTATATTTCATAAACCATTTTTTATTTGAGATTTACAAACTTAGGCTCTTTCTTTTTTTTGCAATCCTCTCCTAGATAATGTAACACTACAAATTGATGGTGTGCTTTATTTAAGGATACTAGATCCTTTTAAGGTAAAAATTCTTTTCTCATAGCCTCACATGTTTATGAATGTAAGTGTCTGATGTGATTTTGTATTTTTTACCGGCTACGTTTTTACTTATTTCCAGTCAAGTTACGGAGTTGAGGATCCGGAGTATGCGGTCACCCAGCTTGCACAGACCACCATGCGTTCAGAGCTGGGCAAACTTACATTGGATAAAGTGTTCAGGGTAACCACTCCACTTCACAAAACTACACTTCATGTTATTGGACACAAGTTCCCCATTTATCCGCTTCCAGACGGGATCGTCCTGGGAGGCTGTTAGAGGGACCATTTCAGCTCCTGTTATGGGTCAAGCACTTTTCCAGTCAGATCAGAAACACTTGAGTGATGTGATTACGATGTCAGAGATGTTGCAAGTACATGTGCATCACTTGATATGGTAAAATAACATCACAGCGACCTTTAGAAAATAGAAAACTCTTTGGCACCAGGCGTTTCCATTATTAAAAGTTTAGAGTGGCCCAAGGACTGAAGAGAAGCGCTATCTTAACCTATTCGACCCAGAGCACGGTTCACTAACAACACCTACTGACAAAAAAATACTGACAAAAGAAATGCTCAAGAATAGCTAAAGGCAACTTTAAAGCTAGACTTACCCTTTTAAATCTTTATTGTGGAGAGCTGCTCTTTGCTTTGTGCAGTCATTAG
The DNA here is from genome assembly GCF_951799975.1 of Gobius niger. Taxonomy (NCBI): domain Eukaryota; kingdom Metazoa; phylum Chordata; class Actinopteri; order Gobiiformes; family Gobiidae; genus Gobius; species Gobius niger. The sequence continues at coordinate 11,846,079 of NC_136853.1, read as the reverse complement.
CGGAAGTAAGTAAAACTCAAATTTTCTGCAAAAAAATAAATAAAAGATTTTAAGCAGCATAGTGGATAGTGGATTGTGGGTACTAACGTATGTAATAAAGACATGCATGGCACAGTGTTATTGATCCACTGTACTGTCACTGTTTTTTAATGCCAACTCAAACAGAAGGGACTTGAAAGGATGGGGGGTCACTGGCACTGTCCCTTTGATGTGTTAATGATACTTTCTTGCTAGGAAAGGGAGTCACTAAATTCAAACATTGTCCACTCCATCAACCAAGCTTCAGACGACTGGGGCATCCGCTGTCTCCGATATGAAATTAAGGACATCCACGTCCCACCTCGTGTCAAAGAATCTATGCAAATGCAGGTACGACTGCCTTCACTGTATGTGTGTCAGAGCTGGTACTGTTGTTAAGTCTTTATTTACATTTTTATTGCTGGTTTTAGGTGGAAGCGGAGCGTAAGAAAAGAGCCACAGTGCTTGAGTCTGAAGGAACAAGGGAATCGGCCATAAACGTTGCTGAGGGTTGTAAGCAAGCTCAGATCCTGGCTTCAGAGGGTGAAAGAGCAGAGCAGATTAATAGGGCGACTGGTATGTAGTGTACATCAAGAGTTTCCACATTTATTTGAATGTATTATTTGAGTATGATGGCTTTACCCTAATACATTTTTCCTACAGGTGAGGCTCAGGCAGTGATCGCCAAAGCAGAGGCAAAAGCGAAAGCCATTCGGATGCTTTCTGATGCTTTGACCGAACAGGTAATGTCGACCACCCTTAACATGTTTTACAAGACACTCTCCCCATTGTTCACTATCCAAACATTGCTATATCTGCTTGTACAACTTTATCCTTTATTTTGAATTGTATTTGGTTATACCCATATCAATTAAATGTATTGTAGATGAATGATGACCACTAGTTGTGAGAATGTCATGTAAGAGTTTTCTGTTGAAGACTGAATACTGTACTTACTAATAATGATTACTCTTGTTCCACAGAATGGAAACGCTGCTGCTTCCCTCAGTGTGGCTGAACAATACGTGTCTGCCTTTTCAAATCTGGCCAAAGAGAGCAACACTATTCTTCTGCCTTCCAACAGTGGCGATATTAGCGGGATGGTTACACAGGTATATTTTATAAGCAAAAACCCACTGTGATGAGTGAATACATTATTTATCTATTTATTTATTTTTAACAGGCAATGACCATATACAGCACTCTGGCAAAGCAAAGCACAGCTGTACCAAGTTCATCACCAACATCTGCGGATGAGAAGAGTCCAGAGGAACCGGGGAGTCACTCGTCATGATTTCACTCGACATAAAAAGGACTTCATGTAGAAAAACTAAGAGACCAGTCGTAAACAGGACAAAAACGAGTAAGCGAGAGGCAAAGTTTTGTCATTTTCACAAACCTTTATTTATGTCAACCTATATCCCCACACTGGCATCCACTGTAATGGGAATTATGTTTTTAAAAGGTTTTTTTTGAAAAATGTTCCATACCAACAGCAATGTTCGTTCACACAGGGGTATAACAAGTTTGCGCAAAAACTTGGGAGTCGATGTTGCTTTTACGCTGACACAAGGTGGTGTTTTAATGAATAAAGTGAAAGTTTATTTGGAGAATGGATATGATTAATTAAGCCGTGTTGATTTTGTGCGTACCGCTTGGTCAAGAGTATATAATAAGTGCTATCCCTGGATTGACTTCCTTGTCTTAAAGTGACTGTTTACAAAAGGATACAGCGCTGTACAGCCAATTCCTACCGGATTAGAGGGTCTTGATTGGTGGCTATGTGGAATGTTGCCCATATTACAGTCGGTGTGCAGTTTCTCTGAAATGAACTGGAAATATAGCTTATTACCCTATTCAATTTGGATTTCCTTTTGCAATAACCTAAAGCTATCCCTGATGCTATTAGGACAATGTTTGCTTGTAGGTTTTGATGTGTGGTGTGGAGCACTTAAAAGTAAAGAAGTATGCCCCATTGTGTTTTGCTCTGTTTCAAAATAAAATGTTATTTCTATATCTGTGCTATAGTCAATCCTTTTTGAACAGTTTTGCTAGTTGGATTAATCTATGAATACAACTAAAGCATAACTTGGCCCATTGAGTTGCCTTGTGAGTGAAATGGGCGGAATACATAAAGTTGCCTTGCCCTTAGGAATTTCTTACATTTCTGCAGCAAATTTGTCTTAAAATGCGGTCTGATCTTTATTCAAATCACAGGAATGGACAATGTCTGCTTGAACACAAACCACACAATTACATGTTATATTTTTATTGACATGTAACAATTCACAGGACAGGGAGTAAAAAGTAAGTGAACCCTTGTATTTAATAGCTGGTTGATCCACCTTTGGCAGCAATAACTTCACCCAGATGTTTACTGTAGTTGTAGGTCAGACGTGCGAAACGATCAGGATGAATCTTGGACCACTCCACTTTCCAAAACTGCTGCAGTTCAGTGAGATTCCTGGGAAGCCCGGAGTGAATAGCTTTCTGGAGGTCATGGCATGCCAGAGCATCTCAGTTGGGTTTAGGTCAAGACTTTGAAAATTCCAGAACACGTATTTTATTTTTCCGAAACTATTCTGTTTGTGCTTTGGATCACTGTCCTGTTGCAGCACCCATCCTCTTTTGAGCCTCAACTGTTGGACAGATGGTCACCGCGGTTACTTTACCCCTGGTCCAGTCAGTGGTCACGGGGAGCCTGAAATCCGGAAGTGCGCCGTTAGTACAGCTGCACGGTAAAGGGCCTGGCCAAGGCGCATTCAAACGCAGCTGGTAAATTCAGACGTCTGACATTTAAAACCGTTTAAAACATGAGATAACGTAAAATAAATTCATTTGTAAAAACGTGTAATCCTGGACTCATTTCAAAGTGCAATGTAGCTGCTGTTTATGACTGAACACGTCAAAATAAATCTAAAATGTATCTCAACTCGATGCTCTTGGTAAAGGACACTGCTATGAGGCCGTATGGTCAGCAGATGGTGCTATTGCTTGTATCATGTAAAACGATAGATAAATCAGAGCAATAATATATTTGGATATTTTTGGAAAATGTATATATATACAGGTCCTTCTCAAACAATTAGCATATTGTGATAAAGTTCATTCTTTTCCTAACCTGGCTAACACCAGGCTGCTGTGTGCGCTCGAATTATTTCGAACTGCACAACAGCCTGGGGACCATGGCCAAATCTCCGGTGGATTTGGGAACCAGGAGGAGGGACGGCAAGACGATGACGCGCTATTCGATATACGGAAGCTTGTAGTTTATTTACGGATAATTTAAAAAAAAGTTTATTTACGGATCCAACATGACAGCAGCAGACACGATGGTATTTTTTGATCAAGCTTTAGACCTTGTTCTAAATAATTTAGCTCAAAAGTTTACAGCGGGTACGTCATACGTCATCTCATACGATGATATGATTGGCTGGGGCTACGTGCAGACGCATGAGACTTTTTTTTTTTTTTTTTTCGTATCGCCCAATAAACGACTATGGACGATCGTAAACCACACCTCTCCTACGAGAAAATGAATTGGTGGTCCCCAGACTAAATATCACTTGTGATTTTAGTCTGGTGTTAGCCAGGCTATATTCTTCCATGACTGAGTGTGAAACTTTAAGTGAGGTGAGACATTAAGTGAGGTGTCTGAGAGCCAAAAGTGAGATTTTGCGGTGGCAATACATTTTAATATTTACATTATTTTCTCAAAGAGCGTAGCTAGGCCCATGGCTGTACGCGTGCAATATGTGAAGCATTGTTGAAAAGTCAAGTGGTGCGTGAAAGTCAAGCGTTTACTTTCAATTTAATGTTTTTAAACATTTTCCTAAAACGTTTTACATGATAGAAGAAATAGCACCATCTGCTGACCATGTGGCCTCATAGCACTGCCCTTTGTCAAGAAACAGACAAATCTTTGTTTTTACGTGTTCAGTCATACAGTGACTACATTACACTTTGAAATGAGTCCATGGTTACACATTTTCATTAATGTCTTTAGTTTACGCTATCTTGTGTTTTAAATGTCAGACGTCTGAATTTACCAGCTGCATTGAATGCGCCTTGGCCAAGCCTTTTACCGTGCAGCTGTACTAACGGCGCACTTCCGGATTTCAGGCTCCCCGTGATCACTGACTGGACCAGGGACAGTGTCAGCGGTCAGATGGCCTCAGGTTTTTCTGCAAAATATCTTGATAAACTTGTGAGTTCATTTTTCCATTGATGATAGCAAGTTATTCAGGCCCCGAGGCAGCGAAGCACCCCCACACCAGGGTGCTCCCCACACTATGATGCTCCTGCTCCCCACACCAGGGTGCCCCCCACACCATGGTGCTCCTGCTCCCCACACCAGAGTGCCCCCCACACCATACTTCACATGGGGATAAGGTCTTAATGTCGGTGTGCTGTTCCATTTTTCCTTCAAACGTCACGTAATGTTCCTCCCAAACTACTACACGTTGGTTTCATCGGTCGACATAATATTTTGCCAGTACTGCAGTGGAGTATCCAAGTACTCTTCCTCAAACTTCACATGTACTGCAATGTTTTTATTGTCAGCAATGGCTTCTTCCTCCGTGGCGTTCTCCCACCGAACCCCATTCTTGTTGAGTGTTTTCCGTATTGTAGA